>NW_012154729.1:8282129-8291866 GCF_000956105.1 Propithecus coquereli
CTTTTCTTTCTTCCTTCTATCCCTCTTTTTCCTTCCTTCCATCATCTCTTCACAAAGTCATGACCATGTATCACAACCAATCTCTTACTATCTCTTATTTAATATTTATCCATCGTTTTTACTCTACATCTTTGAAAAAATTTGTTTTATTTCTCAAACACCTTTTAACCATTTTATCAGGTTGCATTCTATGAGCTTCTCCGATACTCTAAACTCTGACCATGGCTTTCACTCACACTGCAGGCTCCAGATAGGCTCAGCTTCCCCACATCAACTCTGCCATTCCCTGCCCTCCAGGGCTGGGGTGAGAGCATAGCTAGAGGGTATCACAAACTTACGTAGTATCCTCTACATTTTTCTTACTATGTAATTTCACTCATTTCATAGCTACTTAGCAATTTTTGTGCACTCCCTGCTGTAAGAGTCACAGTAACTGTTTTAATTATCTTACAATTTATTTATATTTATGCCATTTGTGTGCCATTTAGGATATTCTGCCTTATGCTTTGTGTGTGTGTGTGTGTTTGTGTGTGTGTGTAGTTCTTAACTACATCCTAGAGCTTAGTTTTAAGTTTTAATAAATTTTTCCAGCTCCTAGGTCTATGTTTATTTATTTAATGAATATTTATGGAGTGAAGTCTATATGTTAGATATGTTATAAGCATAGGGAATTCAGCACTATCCCAAATGAACACACTTCTTATTCTCACGAACTTATATTCTATCAAGGGATAGACAAAAAAATGCATAAACAAATAAATAATCAAGATAATAGTAGATAGTAACTAAGTTATTTATCCTCTCAAAATTATGGTTTATGCTTTAAGAAACGATAAAAACTAGGCTGGGCTCACTGGCTCAATCCTGTAGTCCCAGCACTTTGGGAGGCCGAGGAGGAAGTATTGCTTGAGGCCAGGAGTTTGAGACCACCCTGGGAACATAGTGATACCAGGTCTCTACAAAAAAATTAAAAAATTACCTGGATGTGGTGGTACCAGCCTGTTGTTGTTCTAGCTTCTCAGGAGGCTGAGGCAGGAGGATTGCTTGAGCCCAAGAGTTCAAAGATACAGTGACCTATGATGGTGCCACTGTATTCCAGCTTGGGTGACAGAGGTAAAAACTGGATCTTTCCTTCCAGCCTTTTGGAACTGTTTTAAGGATGATATGGATATATTTGGCAATGCCTCTGTACCCTATAAAATTATTACTATTAATGACAATAAAAGTGGAAGGAATCCTTGATTAAATATCGGGGGACCTCAGTTCTAGCCACAACTTAGACATGAATTAGGTTGCATTAATTTTTCTTTCTTACCCTCAGTGTTTTCACTTGTAAAATGAAGGAGTTGTTCTGAATGATTATAAGGCTCCTTCCAACTTAGTACAGTATGTTTCTAAGATCTATGATGTTGCTACTCATATCTATAGGCCCCAATTGATCCATCAAAGCATACACGATATCTTTCAAAAGACACTGACAATGTCTTCTGGGAAGAGTTTCATTTTAATAACTATTAGGACAACAGGAACACTGTGTCTTTTATTAAATTTGTCTGTTCCCTAGTGCTGATAGTATCTTCTGAATATAAATTGCACAATATAATATAATAAAGCACAGTTTAGAATTGTTTTCATAATAGTACATTCCATAGTACTAGGCCATAAAATAAGAACTGAAAGTACATCTTGTTCTGTAAACTCATAATTTTCAGCTGTCTAAAACCTGAGTGTAGAAAGGAAATTAATAAGAGAAAACATTTCACAGCATGCATGCACTGCTTAAAAAAAATGTAGAAAAAATATCAGGAATCTCATTCTTTTGGAATTTGATAACCTAGAAAAATACTTATATTTTTAAAATTTTTGTTTTTGCTAAAAATTATTATTGAAACATTTGTTTATTTATTCATTTATTTTTTAATTCTTTCTACAGGTATTTGTTTAAAAATTACTACATACTCGGCTCTACTAGAAAATGAACAGATATAAAGATTTATTAGACATTAAAAGAAAAGGTAGCCCCAAATTCTCGGAGGGCATGAGATTTCACAGTAAGGATAAGTGAATGTCTAGTTGAAGTTGAATACCTTCAATTTGAGTTTTGCCAACCTGTAGGATTAGTTTGAAAGTGATTTATTCTAGCAGCATCACTCAATTATCTTTGGTAGATCATTATTTATCATGGGCATATTAGAGCTATAAGGTCTAAATTGAATGCAAAATGCTGTGGCAGTGTAGTTCCGTTAATCAAGTCTCCTTGTCTTTGAGACCAAAGTCATGGGTTTGATTTTTGTGAACGTGGATAATATAAATAGTGGCATTAATAATGCTATTGTTCATTGTAAACTTAATTATGCCATGAGTGTTATACTCTTATTATACCTCCATCATTTCACCATATCCTTGGGACAAATCAGGGAAAAGAGCAATATCATTGTGCTCAAGAAGCTAATGCAGGAGGCTCACAGGAACAGAGAGACAGATGCTAAGAAGCAGTGGTAAGGAAGAACATATGAATGGTGGCCAGCTCAGCCTTCAAGGGGTAAGTGGAAGACTTTACACATTGTGTGTCTTGACTGCTTAAAATCTTTTATAGCAGATATGACAACCTGCATCATGCACACAAAGAAAATGAGGCAAGAAATGGTAAGTGATGAGATCAAGGTCATGTGGTAGAAATTGCAAGAGCTGAAGTTTTAACTCTTGCTTCTAAAATTCTTGCTCTTTCTGCCATAACAGAGCAGCCCCTGTCTTATTCGCAGATGCTTGCTTGCTGATGGTCATGGGGAAAATGATTAAGAGAATGTGTGTAGATCAATAAAAAGCAGAAAAACGCTGACAACAGATACATATACACACATACATTTACACACAAACATACATAGATACACCTACACATGTACACACACATGCACACACATATTCACACACACAGACACATATTCTACCTGTTTTAAACCAATAGACTCATCCTTAAGCAAAAGAAGCTGCATAACATAAGAGAAAAAATTAGGCTTTTGAAGCCAGATGATATGATTTCAATTCCATTTCACATGCAAAGTGAAACTGGTCACTGCACCCTTTAGAGGCTCACTTTCCACATCTGTAAAATGACATTAATTATAACAATATTTACTAGTCCCATATGTTGAATATTACACATTCAATAATGCACTTGTAACCCATTGTAAACTATAAGCGTTCAACAAATATTAATCATTTATTTTAAAGATGGTGATTTGTATGAAATTGTCTGAGGTGGATGATAATCTACCAGCCACTGTTCCCAGAGTACAATCTGGGTAAATTGGAGGCAGCAGTAGACATAATAAAAATTGACCAAATAATTATATCTCTCTTGTTACAGTACATTTGGAGCTTCATTTTCATAGTAATATGTGGAGTCATCTGTCTAGAAAACGTTTTTTAATGTGGGAGAAATGTCCTATTTTGCTGAATCCAATGGTCATTTCTTAGGCCTCATCTTGCCTACTCACAGTTTTGACACAGTGATCCCTCCCTGCCAGGAAATGGGGTTGCTGCATTTTTGTAACTTTACAGACGTTCCTCAAATCTCATTTAGTGCTTCCTCATTACCACCCTGCTCCTAAAGGCTGCAGTGTCCCCAGGATCAAGCCATGGATGTCTTCTCAATCTACATTCTCCCTGTTGGTGACCTCCCTCACTCTCATGACTTTCAATGCCATTTAGATATTGATAATTTATTTCTCCTACCCAGACCTATTTTCTGCACTCGAGACTCATATATTTAACAGTCTATTTGACATCTTTACTCGCATGTCAAAAAAACACTTCAAATTTGACATAACCCAAACTGAACTAATAATGTTACTATTACTTAGTGGTGACTTTGTTTGACTCTACTTTCATAATTTTCCCATTTCTTGACTCTGGTGCTGTCTTCAGAGCTATCATCACCTTGCATCTGGATTAGACAAGAGCCTCCTACCTGCTATCATTTCTTCTACCCTTGCCCCATTCCATGGTCTAATCTCAACATGGCAGGCAAAGCAATCCTTTTAAAATGTAAGTCAGATCATGTCACTTCTTTGCTCAAAACTTTCCAGTGATTTCCCATACTGCTTAGAATAAAAGTTCTAATCACAACCTACACGATCCTTATCATTTGTGGCACCCCCTCCCGCCCCACCTCTCTGATCTTTTCTTCTGTCTCAATTCGCTCCAGCTACATTAGCTCCCTTGCTGCTCCTTGAAGTCCCAGGCACATTCCTTTGGGGTCTTAGCACTTGCTGTTTCCTCTGCCTGAAGTGATTTTTCCCAGGTGTTTGAATACCCAGATCCCTTACTTCATTCACATATTTACCAAAATGCACCTTCTCTGTGATGCTTTCTCAGGCCATTCTCGCTAAATCTATATTATGCCTTCATTTCGTACTTCCCTTTCCTGCTCTGTTTCCTTCTTGGCAATTATCACCACATTACACATGTTAGTTTTTATTAATTTATCTTATGTCTCATCTATCTTTCCCATTCATGGAAAATAAGTTCTAAGAGTACAAATGTCCCCTAAACTTGAGTTATCTAGATAAATATCTTAGAAATCCACCTATTCTATTTTGTTTGTGTAGGCAGTCTGAAGATAATTTGCATCACAAAAATGCCTATATTCATTCCTTAAAGCAGGGGCTATGAAAATGTTAGAGAGAAATTAGTATAATCTGAAGGCAAAATTAGTTGGGCATGTGTACAGGTATCACAGAAATATCACCAGCTTGATTGGTTTTAAAATTCTTCCTATGATCGCCCCATTCAATCGGTGAGGAAGAAAAAAAAGCACCATAAAATTTTATTGCTACCACAATGTGAAGCAGAATTTCAACATAGATCATTCAGTTGTAGCTTCAAATGCAATTTTCTGGGTAGACAAGAAATACAGCAGTTCTGGCAAAAATATGTCACATTCTTTGTGTAGCAATAAAGGTCTGTGCTTTCAAGTTGAAGTTAATAAAGTGAATGGATTTTTGTTCTCACCCAGAAGTAGGTGCCATCATAAGCAGTACCATCCTCAAAAAAAGTAAACCAGGAAATATTAACTTTATCTAGAAATATCCTTGAGACAATCGACTAGTAAACTGATAAGAGTAAGTGGGAAAGCACCAAAGAACTCTTTTTAAATGCATTGGCAGGGCTTATCATTTGTCATCCAATTCTACAGGATCATGCTGTATCTACTGAATGTTTGCCCTGACTTGTTTGTTAATACCTGATAGGCTTACAGAGCGTAAAAACCATAAGGTCAGGGAATTGGCTACTTTCTCCACTTCTGCTAGTATCCACACTTAGTCACCTAGCATATTAGAATAGAATAAAAAGCAAAGAAAAAGCCAGATCTGGGATAAAATTCAGGAAGCATTGTCTTCCCAACATCCTGTGGCATCCAAAGGATTTTCCCAGGGATCTCCATTTAGTTGATATGAGGGCCATCTGTTAACCCTGAGATAACCAGATTTAGGACACGCTTCTGGATTACTGTATTCATTCAACACATATTTTCTGAATTTCTAGAATGTTGTTAACATTATTCTAGGTGCTGGAGATATTGAGGTGAACAAACAAACAAAAAAGTCTTCTCTTCTGAAACTTATATGGTAGAGGAACAAGTAGCCAATAAGTTAATGTATAGCATTGCATAATATCAGATAAATATTATTATAGATCTAGGTAGATGCTATGGTCTGAAATTTTGTGCCTTCCTCCCCTAATTCATGTGTTGAAACTTCCTCCTCAATGTGTGGTAGTATTAAGAGGTACCCTTATGGAAGGAATTAGTGCCCTTATAAAAGAGACCCATTGGAGCTTGTTCACCCTTTCTTGCCATGTGAGGACACATAGAAGGTGCCATCCATGAGAAACAGGCTCTTGGAAGACACTGAGTCCGTTGGCACCTTGATCTTGTACTTCCCAGCCTACAGAACTGCGGGCACTAAATTTCTGTTGTTTGTAAATTACGAGTCTAAGGTATATTGTCATAGCTCCTGAATAGACAAAGACAGTAGAAAACAATAAAACAGGGATAGAACAGAAGGGAGGATGCCCTCTTTTTCAATTTTTGTGGAGTGGAAATAAATGGCTTCTCTGAGGAGGAGACTGAGAGACTGACATGGTGGAATTGTCCTTAGGACAATCTTGGAAAGAATCCTACCAAGATTCTGGGAGTGGTGAGGGAGGGAGAACACATTTGATGTATCTGAAGAACACCAGGAAGCTGATGTGTGTGGTGCTGAGAAAGAGCACATGGTGTAGGGTTCTCTAGGTCAAGGTCAGGCCCTTGGGTTGAGTTCCAATTGATACAGAAAGCCATGGGTGGGAGAAGTGATGGTTAGCAACAGAGTGTCTTTATATCATTCATATTTTAAAAGTGTAGTAAATACATTCTAAAGGCTGCAAAGTGGATGTGTTGAAAAAGGAACTCTTAAACACTGTTGGTGGGACTGTAAATTAGTACAACTTCTATGGAAAATATATGGAAAGTCCTCAAAGAACTAAAAGTACATCTACCATTTGATCCAGCAATTCCACTACTGGGTATCTACCCAAAGGAAAATAAGTCATTATATCAAAAAGACATCTGCACCCAAATGTTTATTGCAGCATGATTCACAATTGCAAAGATATAGAATCTAGCGCCCATCAGTTGATGAGTGGATAATGAAAAAGTGATGTGTGTGTGTGTGTGTGTGTGTGTGTGTGTATGTGTGTGTGTGTACATATCCCGTGGAATACTACTAAGCCATAAGGTATGAAATAATGTCTTTTGCAGCAACTTGGGTGGGACTGGAGACCATTATCGTAAGAGAAGCATCTCAGAAATGGAAAAACAAACACCATATGTTCTTCACTAATAAGTGGGGCTAAACAACGGGTACACATGGTCATATAATGGTGTAAAGGGCATTGGAAACTAAGACATGGCAGGGGAGGGAGAAGGGTGAGGGATAAAAACGTACCTATTGGATACAATATATAGTACTCCAATGACAGGCACATAAAAAGCCCTGACTTCAGCATTATACAATGTGTCCATGTAACAAAAACAATTATACCCCCTTAATATTTTGAAATTAAAAATAAAAGGATACAAGTGGATTTGAGAAACCAATTAGGAGACTATTCCAGTGGAGCAGGGAAGACATGACAGTAGGTTGCACCAAGTACAGTGGAGAACTGGAAGGATTTTTAAAACAACTTGAAGACGAAGCCTCTGTGACTTGATGGCAGATGGGACATGGAGGGTGAGAGAAAGAGGGGATCAAGAATGCCACCTACGTTCATGAGCTGAGCCATTTATGGAGGTAGAAAACATTTGAGGAGAGTGAAGTTTGGGGGATGTTGAAATCCAGAGTTTATTTTGGACGTGTTAATTTAGATGCTAGACATCCAAGGAGTAATGCTAAATGGACAATTACATAGATGAGAGTGCAGTTCAGAAGAAAATGGATTATAGATTAAAAAAAAATTGAAGATGTCAGCATGTGAAGAGGAGAGAACTGTTAGGTAAACTAACCAGGCACCAGATCCATCAGAAAAGGATAGTAAGACCAGAGTAGATCTGTACAGCATGGTGGATTTTAGTTTCAACACAACTTAGTCCTTTTGCAGCCCTATTGTGCCGGGACCTTATTAGCACACACACCCGGGCACACAGTAGCAAGTTTCTTCCAGATCTTACCCCTAGTACCCTGTAAGCATGAAGCCCTTGGCTTAGGACCACTGATTTTCAATGACAACACATCCGGTTGGAATAGGCAGGGACTTTATACAGCACCATGCACATGGGAGGCACTGAGTTCTCACTGACTAAATCAATTAATTCATGATAGGGGCTTTCCCCCTCAGAACTGAGATTCAATATTCCCAATGTCCTCTGGATATTGAAAACATTAAATCAATAAGAGGGCCTGAAACTTACAATATAAATGGCTCCTGGACAGTGGCTGCGAGTCTAGCTTTGATGAGTGAGGGGGGACACCTCTTTTGATACTTACAGCTTGTGTTGGACTCGAATGTTATGCTGACCCATTTCCTTCCTTAAGAGAACAAAACATCTTTGTCCCAAAAATAATTTCCTTTGATACCTCTCTGATCCTTTTCTTCAATTTTAAGTAATGTTTTAACTGGTTCATACCCATATGGATTTACTGGATCTTAACCTGCATTTATACAATCAAAAGTTTTTCTAGTTATGAATCATCCTTCTTTATTTTCTTATCACCCATAACTGCTTTGACTCTGCCTGCTGGCTTAATGTGATGTCAATGTCAAATGGACTTTGCTGTCATGAAAAAGATTACAAGTTTTGGTCATTGTTGTAAAGGTTTTCACTTATGATAAAAAAATGTTGGAAAAGTTAGAAGTTGCAGGTGGAGATGTGATAAATTGAGGTGTTAGAGGTTGCCCGACACTATATGTATGATATTACATAGAAATTTTTAGATATTTGTTGATATTCACTCTATATTATAATCTTAGGTTTAGTATATAATTTACTCATTCAAAGTGAGCAGATCTTAATTAGGCTCTGGGTATTCCGTGATGAAGAAATAAACACCAGGTCTACCAGTAAGCTTTCAAGCAGATAATAAACAAGTAGGCAAACCAAACAAACAAAAAAATAAAAAAAAAAACACAAAAAAGCCAACAACAAGTTACAACTTATGAGTGAAAAATGAGACTTGCTTTAATAGGATGACTGACAAACAGAAATTTGAAGAATAAAAAAAAGAGTGAACTTTGTAAATACTGGGGAAATAGGGAGAGTGAGCCAATATTGAGGGGAAGAAACAGCGTGTAAGATTCCTGAGACAGATGTGTTAGGGGAAGATAAACAGGACATCTGTGTTGGAGGCAAAGGGGGATAGGAGGAAGAGCAGGGGCACACGGTCAGGTTAGAAGGCAAGTAAGACCTTTTTTAAACCTTGGTAAGCTTACTAGGGTTTCATTTTGGAAGCAGGGCATACAGCAACCAACTCTGGCCTTATGTGTATCAATGCTTGCTTCTTCGGGTCAGATTCTTTTTACCCTTTAGATTCAATACCATTTGATATGTTGTATAGTAGCATATTGTCTATGAGCTTTATAATTTATTTTATCTTGGAGGTCATTAAGTTAGTCATGATTTCTGCATAACTATTATATTATTAAAAAAATATTGAACCATAATGAGTCCCTGATGTAGATGTTAAAGTCAAGAGGCCTGGGTCCATTGGTAAATATTTAGATGTGTGACTTTTGTCATTTAACTTCTTTAAGCCTCAGTTTTCTCAGCAATAAAATGGGGATGATCTATTTATTTTTCCTTAATCACGTTGTTATAAGAATTAAATGAGATGATATATGTAATATGTTTGTCATAGGTTGACTCAATAAATAGAAGATTATTATTTTTATTATTATTATTACCACCACTGTTACCCTTACTACTCTTGGATATGCTGCTGGGTCAAAATCATTTTCTTCTTTGCTTTAGAATACATTTTTTAACTATAAGCTTTAATATTTATCTTTAGACATGGTGAGTTCTGAACAATTTTCTTTTTATATGCTACCTGAGGATGCCAACAGACTATAAATAGAAAGCCCTACCCAGTGGGATGGCCAACATGTATAAAGAGTTATGAAGATGGGTGTGGGATTCTTTCTGCATTGTAAATGGCAATTCATGTTTTTACAGGAATCCGGTTTGCTACACACCTTTG
>NW_012154729.1:8293578-8305330 GCF_000956105.1 Propithecus coquereli
TATAATATATGTCTCTGTGCGTGTGTATAGTGTTTATTGTGTGCATTTCTTCTATGCCCAATTGGTTGAGACTTTTTTTTCATCGTGAAAGGATGTTGAATTTTGTTGAATGCTTTTTCTGTACCTATGGAAATGACCATGTGATTTTTATCCTTCATTCTGTTAATGTGATATACCACATTTATTGATTTGCCTATGTTGAACCATCCTTGCATCCCAGGGATAAATCACACTTAATCACAGTTTATGATCCTCCTAGTGTGCTGTTGAATTTGGTTTGCTAGTATTTTATTGTGGTTTTTACATTTATGTTCACCAGGGATGTTAGCTTGTAATTTTCTTTTTTTGTAGTGTTTTTTTCTGGCTTTAGTATCAGGATGGTGCTGTCTCCACAAAATGAATTGGAAGTATACCCTACTTTTCAATTTTTTTGGAAGAGTTTGAGAAGGATTGGCATTAATTCTTCCTTAAATGTTTCATAGAATTCATCCATGAAACCATCAGGTCCTGGGATTTTCTTTGTTGAGAAGTTTTTGGTTACTGATTCAATCTCCTTATTTGTTATTGGCCTGTTGATATTTTCTGTTTCTTCATAATTCAATCTTAATACATCATATGTTTCTAAGAATTCATCCATTTCTTCTGGATTATCCAATTTATTGGTGTATAATTGTTTATAGAAGTGTCTTATGATCCTTAGTTCCCTCTGTTATCAGTTGCATTGTCTCTTCTCTTATTTATTAATATAATTGTATTTATTTGAGTCTTCTCTCTTTTTTCTTAGTCTATCTAGCTAAAGGTTTTCTGGTTTTGTTTATCTTTTCAAAAAACCCAACTCTTATTTTCACTGATCCTTCCTATTATTTTACTAGTCTCTATTTCATTTATTTTTACTCTGATCTTTATTATTTCCCATTTTCTGATGACTTTGGCCTTTGTTCTTTTTCTAGTTCCTTGAGGTATAAAGGTAGGTTGTTTATTTGAGATATTTCTTTTTTCTTACCGTAGGCATTTATCACTGTAAATTTTCCTCTTTGAACTGCTTTTGCTGTATTTCATAAGTTTTGGTATGTTGTGTTTCCATTTTCATTTGTTTCAGATATTCTTTGATTTCTTCATTGGCCCACTGGTTGTTCAGGAATATGTTGTTTCATTTCCACATACTTGTGGATTTTCTAAAAATTTTTTTCTGTGATTGATTTCTAATTTTATGTACTATTAGGGTCAGAAAAGATACTTGATATGATTTCAATCTTCTTAAACTTGTTAAGACTTGTTTTGTGGTCTATCATATGTTCTATCCTAGACAATGTTTTGCTTGTACTGGAAAAGAATGTATATTCTGCTGCTGTTAGATAAAATGTTCTGCATATGTTTGTTGGGTCCATTTGTTCTATAGAGTTGTTCAAGTCTACTCTTTCCTTACTGATTTTCTATGTGGAGATCTACCCATTGTTGAAAGAGATATATTGAAGTTTCCTATTATTATTGTATTGCTGTCCATTCTTCCCCTCAGTTTTGTTACTATTCGCTTTCTATATTTGTGTGCTCTGATTTTGGGTGTATATCTATAAGTGTTCTATCCTCTTGATGGATTGACCTCTTTATCATTATATAATGACCTTATTTAACTCTTGTGACAGTTCTTTATTTGAAGTCTATTTTATCTGATACAAGTATAGCTACCCTTTCTCTCTTTTGGTTACCATTTACATGGAATATCTTTTTCTATCTCTTCACTTTTAGCCTATGTGTGTCCTTAAAACTAAAGTGAGACTCTTATAGACCAGCCTGGTACTAGCTGGCATACAGCCTAAGACCACATGAGCCTGGGTCCATGGAGGCTGGCCTGGAGCCTCTCAGACTAGCACTGAGAGGGCCTGGAGTTTGTATCCTTAGGGGCCAGCCTGGAGCCTCGATCCATGAGTGCTAACCAAGACCTTGAGTAGGCCTGAAACCAGGGGCTGCCCTGGTTCTTATGTACCTGGGTGCCTGGTCTGGTGCTGGGTTTCACTGGGGGGACCTGCTGCTAGGGTCTATTGCAAAGTCAGGTGATCATTTCATTCTCCTTCCCCCACACAGAGGGTCCCTCTCTCTCTGCACTGTGCTGCCCAGACTTGTGGGAGGGGTGACTTGGGTAATATGAAATTGTCCTTAGGAACAGTTTCAATGCATCTTTAATTATGTCTATGTTACAACCAGGTGCTGTAATATTTTACCTGGATTCCTTAGCTCTTGTAAAGATTATTTTTTTTAATCAAGAATGGATGATAAAAACATCATTGATGTTTCTGTGAGGGGACAGGATCTGGAAAGTCCTATTCCACCCTCTTGCTGATGTCATGCCCAGCTTGAACTTCTTTTACCAAGTGTTGGCCCAGAGTTTTTTCAGTAGAAAGAAAGGGAGATTTATTTTAAAATGCACAAGGCACCTTCTAGTTGTGAAACCTTGTGTTCTTGACTGATACTATCCAGAGAGAGCAACTTTTTCTAATTTACACCAAGGCATTTTATGGGCCAGTGGTGGTCCTGAGAGTCTCCCTAATTTTTAGGTTACAAAACTAGGATTGAATGAGGAAGTCTCACATGAGAGCTTTACATAGAATCACTACATAAATGCCTCTTTTAGGAATAAATTCCCAAGGATGCAATTGCTAAGTCAAAGGATAGGCACATTGAAAATGCTGAGTTTCTCCTCAGAAGACTTTTGCTTATTTACTTTTCACCAATAGTTTATGTGGGTGTTTGTTTCCCCATTCCCCAGGTAATCTTGGAATCACAATTCCTTTTCATATTTGTTAAGGTGTACAAAGTTGTCAGATACAGCTACATTTTTTTTCCTGAAAAGAGTTTTTGTTTTTATTTTATTTTATCCATGGTGACCAATATTTTTCTGTTATTTGGCTTTTTGTCCTAAAAGTAAAAGTGGATATTTAAAAGTCATGACAAATTGATGTTGCGGTGCCATTGATTTTTCTCTGCTTGGGCAAGTTGATTTGGCATGCAAAATATCATAGTGCTTTTGTCACATTTCATAAAGAGATTAGGTAATACAAAAACTGAGGCTTCTTTTGGATGATGTTTTCAAATTTGTGAGAGCAGATATAGATGCTAAAATATCTTGCTGTATTTTTAAAGGCCTTTGATCCATTGCTAAGCTATTTCCCTTGGAATGAGCAAAATCAATTTTATTAGAATATTTGCCAACCATAAGCTGTATCTATAGACAGTGTACATGCTTTATATTAGGCCACTTCAAAGTCTGTGCTGATAGGATTATCAAGGCCCTCCAGTACAGGCATATTTATAAATTGCTAGTGTGTCCTTTTATCTTTAAGATCTTCTGATGTGGAGAATGGATAAAAGTTTGGAACCATTTTTAAAGACTCATTTAAAATTTCATTTATGCAGATGCAGATTTTATTTGTATTTCTTTCACTTACATGCATATTTTATTAGAGTAGTTCAAATCTTATCTCCAGTTTTAATCCATTCCATGCATTCACGTTTTAATTTGGTTTACCATCTTTTGATGCTCGGTAAACATGTAGATTCAGATAAAGAATTAGATCTCACTCTCAGCCAAACAGAATGACTCAGAGAGGTAGAAAAGTGGAGGCCAGCTGTTCTTACTCTCTCCTGGAGGTCTACTAAGGTTCCCCCCAATAAAGAAGAATCACAGACTTTATCCTAATACAATTTAAATAATAGCTAGCACTTATTAAGGGGTTACTAGATGCCAGGTACAACTCCAAACATTTTGCCTGTGTTGACCTATTTATCCTATGTGCCCTACTTTGCAGATAAGAAAACTAAGGCACAGATAGTCTAAGATTAAGTGGAGTTGAACCAAGTAATTTGGTTCATCTCTCTTAACTATTATGTTATCCTACAAACAGAAGGAAGTTTGTTTTAAGTAACACAGGGGCCACGCTGGACCATGTGTTCAGGAGACAAATGCAATTTATTGAAATGGGTATACATTACCCCTCCTTCCCACCATGCTGTGCTGCTCTTAAACCTGAGCTTTGCCCTATATTGACTTCGGTAAAATGAAGGAGAGTGAATGCATCAATAGATTCTGTCACTGGATCTGATTATGCTTTGATAGCAAATATTATCTTGCAGAAATTGGCTTTAATCAACTAACTTTAAATAAAAAGAGTTTTTTGATAAGAGAGTGACAAGAGAAAGGAGGAAGAATACTCAAGAACTCAACCAGATATCTCAGATTCCAGCCCAAGAATGAAGAAACTTAATAAGCACCTAAGACACATTAAAGGAAGATAAATTCCTTTTAGTGAAGCTTTCTAATCAACTTCTCTCTCTCTTTTGGAGCCTTTCTAGGTTACACCCTAGCAGTAATGATAGTAGTAACAGGAGCAGTGGCAGTACTAGCTCAGCAGCAGCTGTAGCAATAGTAATAGTGGAAGCATGGAATTTTGAATCAGAATCAGAACTAAAAATTAGAATCAGATCTGACTCTAAAAATTGGATCCTCTACTTACTAGCTATATGACTTTATAAAAGTTAATCTCTTCTAGCCCTAATTTCTTTAACTATAAAATGATTATAATAATATCTACCTCACAAGATGGTTAGGAATAACTGAGATGATTATTATAATAAACTAGAATGTACCTGACACATAATAGGTCCTTAATATCAGTAATAGTGTCAGTTTCTTCCTCTTTTCCCCACTCTTTTGTCAATTTTTTTCAATTAGAATGAAAAGAGCAGGGTGTCTGACAGTTTCCAAAAGCATTATTCATCTTCCTTTATTGGCATGCTGTTGTAATATCTCCAGTATCAACTACTCCCAGCATCAAAATTAATTATCAGGCACTTTTTGTAGGCTTGGTATGGTCTTTCTACTGCTCCCTGCGCAGTTAGGTACATGTAAAAATGCTTTTGCAATAAATGTATTCAATTTTATTTTTCTTCAAAACATGTATCATCACGGAAACCAAATTTTAAAGTTCAATAGTAGAAGCAAAATGTATTAAAAACCTCCAAGCCCAATACTTTTATTTTTATTAGTGTTCTTTAGAAATTCCCATGAAGACATTTGTCTTTCTCTTGAGCCTCGAGTACAAGGCCATTAATACCTTTTCATTTGGATACTGAATTACAGTGTTATTAGGCTAGGTATTAGGTAGGTCCAGTAACTATAGAGAATTTTCACTAACAAGTAAAAGTTTATGTCAACCTTCCTGTTGTTCGTTTGCTTGTTTACAAAATAGAAATTAAATGAAACAGTAGGACAAATGAAGAACACAAACTCAATTTTTATTGGGAAAAACATAATCTTTAGCCATACAAACAATCTGGTTGACATTTCATCCTCTCTCAGAAACAGAGATAGAAAATATATCAGTTAGACCCTAGGAATTGCAAGCAACAGAAACTGATTTTACCTAATTTGTACAGGAAAAAAAAAAAGATATCACTTAGCCGGATCATGAAGAGAGCAACGGGAAGAGTAATTAGAAGTATGATGAGAAGGCTAGAGAATCAAGCTGCTAAAAAGATAAGACTCAGAGAAGATCCCTGGATCTAGATAGTGAGAACTACTCAGGATGAATATGCTTCAGCTATTAATTTTTCCTGCCCTTATATAATGAGTTCTCAAGATTAAAATCTTGAAAAAGAAAATCTAGTTGAATTAGTTTGGGGGCTAGGGACCAGGCAGGACACATTGAATAAGAGTCCCACTAAAACTATGCACCATGGAGGCAAGATAATGCCTTAAATTGCTAAAAGAAGAAAAGGAGAGTGAGTGGTCGCTAAGCAAGCACAAATCAGAAAAAACAATCGTCCGTTATGGAAGACAAATGAGTCCTTCCTGGCAATGACTAAATTATCTGGAAACACATTTTTATACAAATTGTTATACAAATTTTACAATATTTTTTCAAAACTAATATACCATCAGATTTAAAGTAGAATGAATATAAAATAAAATGTAATAAGCAATGTTTTAAAGCCATTTTTAGCTAAATTTTTAGGAATAGAAATTTATTTTATAATTCTTTTTTTTTTTACCACCAATCAGCTATGTGACTTTGGCTCAATAATATTAACCTTTCTGGATATCCAATTCTGTGTGTATTTAAAAATAGGATAATTAGGCAAAGATCTCTCTAAAGTACCAACTATAGCATAAGAATGATCCCTGGACTCACACTTCCTTTTTCAATGCTAACCCAAACTGATAAGGTGAGTTAATTTATGGCCGTTTTATTAAGCTTTGGCCATAGTGAGCTAGATTAGCTCTTCCTGATTAACTCATCTTGTTCCAATAAAAAAAGAAGTTCCATAATTATTCTCGGCAAGCATCCAAAAATATGCCTCACCACTGAGCTCCAATTAATAATGTGTGACTTGTTAAAAACAGATTTTGTTCATTTGAAGGTTTTACTAGCACCCAGTTTCAACTTAGTTCTCTTGGGAAAATATTTAGCATGCATTTAAATAGCTTTACACATACAGCTAATTAATTTGTCTAAAGCAAAATATTATATGAATCATAAACAAAGAACTAAAAATTGAAATAGTGCCAGAAGTAAAGCTTGAGATACCCGATGCTTAATTAGCCTCACGTTGTTTTGTTGTTGTTGTTGGTGGTGGTGGTTTTTGTCGTTGTTTCTACTAAATAAGGTACATAGAATAATGTTATATCATCTTCAGATAGAACACCAAAAATTTATATATAAGAATGGGAGCTCTTTATGTAATTTTAGAAATAGAAAGAACTTTTAGAAATCTGATTTATTTGATTTTTTAATTGATAAATAGTAATTGTACATATTCATGGGGTACATGGTGATGCTTTGATTCATATAATGTATAATGATCAGGTCAGGTTAATTAGCATTTCCATTATCTCAAATATTTATTGTTTCTTTGTGTTGGAAACATTCAATATTCTCTTTCTAGTTACAGAAATCTGATTTTTGAGGAATGTGTTGAAATAACACAGATCAAATGATGACAGACAGGGTAACGAACTACAGTGGGCTGCTGTGCCTCTCCCCCAGCCCAAACCTGGAGATGCACAGAAGTGAGAGGAAGATTGATGGATCTAAGTAGGATATTTGCATTATAGAACTTATTAAATATTCAATACTTCCATTTTTTTTTGTGGAGGTATGTATTTATTATAAAAATGTCTTAGAAAACAGAAGTTGGTCATGTCCTAGTGTGTGGGGATAACATTTCCCCAAAGTAGAAATGGATCAGATGAAATGAATTGGAGAGAGATAGAGAGACAAGCTTTTTAGTTGTAATATACCTTTACTCTCACCCCCATGCCAATGCCTTGAGAAGATCTTGCCCAAATAGCAATTAATGCAAAATAGAAAAATAGCAGTGCGATTTCAGCTTCAGAGTGGGCTGGTAGAGTAATATCATTTGGCTGGGGTGAGAGGCTGATAACAAGAAGCGTAGGTGGATCGGTTGGCCACTGACCATTCATTACTTCTCCTCACTCTTCTCTCAAAAACTGAAGGTGAGAAAATTATATCCTAGTAACACAATGTTGGTGAAGGTACAAGAAGATTCCTTGTAAGACAGATTTGACTGCAGTAGAAGAGTTTATAAAGCAAGAGGCTCACTATTTGGAGGCATACACCTCCCCAAGTCCTAAACTTATGCGAGGCTGCTAAGAAGGAACTGGGCTAGTTGAGCTGCTCCCCCACCTCACTCTCATCATCAGCCCAGCAGTTAACATGTCCCAGGGAAGGAGACCACAGGGAACCACAGCAACTTGTCTGAGGAAGACATTCACTACAGAAGAAAGCCATTTTCAATAGCTTGTACCATAAAAAGCAGAATTTCTTGACTCAATGGGAAAAGGATTTAAAAAATCATCTTCAAAGAGAAAAAGAAAGGTATTGGTATAGTGGGAATGAACAGTTATAAAGAGGAACTGATTTGAAATACTGAGTATGAAATATATAATAATTCAAACAGACAACTCAATGAGTGGGTTAAATAGCAGGAAAAAAAGCAACCAAAAAATAAATTAGTGAATTGAAAGATCAGGTTTAGAAACTCTTTTAATAAATCTTGGGAAGGAACCAGTTAGGGAGAGAGAGATGGAAAACCAAAATAGAGACTTGAAGACACACAGAGGCTAGAAGAACTCTCAGTAGCTACATAACAGATTTTTCATAAAGGAGAGAGAAAAAAAAGAGTAAACTGGAGAAAATAGTCGAGAAAATATTCATAATTACCCTAATTTCTCAGATTAAAAGAAAGAACCCCTAATTTTGAAGAAGCTCATAGAATGCCAAGCAAAAATGAACAGAACAAAGTAAAATGAACAAAAAAATCTCTAAAAACATTAAACTGAATTTTAAGAATATCAATAAAAGAAAGGGAAAGGAGATTATAAAAGTTTACAAAGAAAAAAATAGAATACTTCATTAGATTGTTATCAGACTACTCAAAAACTTTACAAATGAGAGTACAATGAAATAATATTTTCAAAGAGAAGAAAAGAAACTTTAATATGGAATTTTATATTTATCTGAATCTTTACACAAAGGTTAGGTTAGAGTAAAATACAAATATTCTTAGGCATATAGACCTCAGAAGTTTTACCAGAGAAAGGCTAGTTTTAAGAGGAATCTTGGAGAAAATATTTAATTGAAAAGAATGAGAATTCCAGGAGGATGTTACAACATCTTTGGAAACCAAGGCTGAGTAATAATTTAGTATAATTTAATATTTTCTTCAAATACTTGTACCTAAAAATGTATATTGTTGGGGGCTCATATCATAATACCAAAAGCATGGCACTTTGGCATGCTGAGTACTTGGAACTAAAGGAGATTGGAAAGTCTCTCTGAATTTCTCCTGCCTTTTTGTCTCTTTCCCCTCCTTCTCCATCTCCCCCTGCCCCACAAGCAAGTCATAAAAACCAGAATTTCTCTTCCTCAAGGTAAATTATAGAAACAAGAACCCTTCTTCACCAAAGCAAGCCATAAAACCTAGAAAGGTCACTCTCTCCCTTCTCCTTTCTCCCTTGAAGACTATATTCCAGAGATGTCCTGCCCCATACCTGGGAGGAAGGGACACTGTACAGAGAGGCCAAGAAGAATTTCAACATACAGGCCTTGTTAAGTTTCCCCCTCAATCTGTTACCATTAGATCATACCCTTTCATCCAATCACATTTCTACACAGCTGCCCCTTCTTCATCCAACCTAAGCACAGAAACAGACCATTTTTCCTAGGTCTTTAGGAGACCTAGGAAACCTAGGAGACCTAGGAGACCACATGAAGTCTCCCATGTCATGTAAAACTTAGATTAAATAAATATGTTGTGTTTCTCTTGTTAATTTGTCTTTTGTTACAGGAATATTGGCCATGACCCTTATGATGGGTGAGGAAAAGTATCACACCTTTTGCCCCAATAACAATCCAGAACTAAAAACTCCATAGTACAAACATGAAGTAGGAGTAGGGAACATACTAAGTAGTTACCCTTTTCATAAATAACAATGCATGTAGGAAATTGATATAGAGCATTAAATATAAACAGGAGTCCAAAATAAGTTCAGCTCAATTACAAAAATGTTTAAAAATCTATTGTGTACCTTTCAAACCAACCAATAACAGGATAAGAAGAAAAAAAAAAGAAACAAAAGGATGATGTGATAAATATGTAGCATGAAATAAAATGGCTGAAGACGGTCCAATTCAGCTGTAATTGCAATAAATGTAAATCAATTTACTGATCAAAAGAGTTTCTCAGATTGGATTAAAATGATCTTTCAATCTCATAATTTTAGTTTTCCAAGAAGCAGACTTTGAGACAAAGATTTGTGTGTGGGAGGTTTACTAGGGAGGGCTCTCAAGAATAATACCTGTAGGGAAGGAGGGAAAGAAGATGGAGCAGAAGAAGTTGAACTGTGATACAGTTTTTAGAAAGTCCTCAGCTTGCTTCACAGGGAGCTCTGAAGCTGAGATGGCCTTTCAGATATGTCCAAAATTAAGGCCAGGTGTTGGGACTTTATACCAATGCATTGACCAGATAGATGTTGGGCATGGGCTAACACCGGGAGGTGACATAACCTTGAGTAAAGCAGTTTCCTTTGACCAAGGATAATCCCTGGACAAGGGTTCAAGTATGAGTCATAGGCAGGCAACACTGCCAGTAACTGAGGGCATGAGTTTTTCAGTCCTGAAGAGGGGAAGAAAGGAGAACAGCACATCCACACCTCAAGTCACTTGGCATCACTTGCTTCATGAAATATGTTCACTCCACTGGGAATAGCTTCTTCAGAATTCTATTATAGATGGTCTCTTTCCTAGGAAAACTTACAAGAGAAAGGTTAATGGGACAAACTATGGTCTTTGACACTGTAGTTAGTTTTGGGACAACAATTGATACTCATCATCTTCCTGTACCCATCATAGATGCCCTTCAAGTTCATCTAGCACTTCTGCTGGTCTGGGTGATGTGAACGTCTATGTGGAGTCTGAGCTCAGGCTATGGCTGCTACACTGCTTTCTTTATTGTCAACATTGGTGAGGGGGTTATGAAGATATGCCACATTAGATCACTGAGTGTCAAATATATTCTCTTCTACCTCCAAGTGTAACAAAAGCCCTTCCTCCACCTGATGCTCAAAGTTAAATACCCCACAAGGATGATGTTTCCTTTCTTATCTGGTGGTCCTTTGACATGAGGAGCCTGAAGTGACTGGTGGGCAGCCATAGCTTAAAATTGTATGGAAGTATTGTAGTGTTCCATAGTGAAAGGGAACCAGAACCTCTAGATCCACAGAGCCTAGAGTTGCAAGGATGTGGATCACTGAACATGATGGTAAGCTCTTATTTCTACCCGTTGGTTCTTGAATTTATGTACCCTATCTGTTGGAGTTGCAGCACCACACAGCCATTGTTGATTTAGAGTAGATACTGTGACCTAGAAGATGAGATCCTATCCTTTTGGGGTATCATCAGATGCAATCTTAAGTATTTCATGTTTTTTGATGTTATTGTAAATGGTATTTAAAAAAAAATTCAATTTTTCATTGTTTAATGCAAGTATATAGAAATACAGCTTATTTTTCTATATTAATCTTGTAACTTATAAAATTGGTAAACTCTCTTATTAGTTCTAATAATTTTTTGGTAGAATCCGTGGAAATTTCTACTAGACAATCATGTTACTTACAAATAAGGAAACTTTCACATATTTCTTTTAATCTGGATGCTTTTGTTTCTTTTTCTTGCCTGATTGCTCTGGCTAGAATCTCTAGTGCAGTGCTGAATAGAAGTGATGAGAGATGTTCCTGCCTTATTCTTGATCTTAGGAAGTAAGTTCAGTCGCTCCCAGTTAAAAATGCTATTAATTGTAGGTTTACAATAGATTCCTTTCATTAGGTTGAAAAACAATTTCTATTCTTAGTTCGATGAGGATTCATTGCCTTTTTAAGAAATAAGGAATAGATGTTGAATTTTGTCAAGTGCATTTTCTGTATCTAGTAAGATTATCATCTCTTTTTCTTTTCTATTTTTGTTAATACAGTGAATTACATTGATTTATTTCAAGTTCTAAACTAACTTCGCACTATTAAGGTAAATACTATTTGGCCGTGATATATTATCCTTTCACCATATTGGTAGATTCAATCTTCTGACATTTTATTAGGAATTTTTACATCAATATTTTTGTTCATAAAAGATATTTGTCTGTAGCTTTTATTTCTTGCAATATCTTTGCCTGATTTTTATAT
>NW_012154729.1:8306128-8307294 GCF_000956105.1 Propithecus coquereli
TGATAAGTCATGGTTAGTAATATACTTCATATTAGTACTTCAAAAGATAAAGATAATATAAATTTCAAGAAATAAAATCCCTTTTATTCATACATTTGTTCACAAACTCATTTAAGTACTCATTGATTCAGTTTGTTAATGCATGGAATTATTCATTCTCAGCCACTATTTACTGAAGGTCTTTTATGTGCCAGCCACTGTTTGAGGCCCGGAAAATTTAGCTATGAACAATCAAGACCAGCATAAGAAAACAAATTAAACAATATCAAAGAACCATAAATCTGTGGACCTCTGATTTTATGATTAAAAATAAAGCCAGATGATGTAAAAGAGAATGATCTAGGGGGTGCTTTAGATTGGGAGGTCAGAAAGGTATTAATGAGAAGATGGAACCTAAGCTGAAACTTCAGTGATAAAGAGGAGCTTGCCACAAACACATTTAGAGGACCAATAATTTGTGCAGAGGAAACCACTCATGAATTAAACATCATGATGGAATGAGCTGGAGCTGTCTGAAGATCTCTGAAGGTAGTGAAGCTAGAGCAGATTGAGGGACATGTGGTCAGTGGAAGATGAAGTCAGAGAGGTAGAAAGGATCCTCATATAGGACACTTTAGGCCAAGGAACTTTCGTGGAGGAGGAGTGGAAATCTCTTGGAAGGTGTCAAGCAGAAAGATTACACCAGATGCTAGACTAGGGCAAGGATAAAAGCAAGTGATCAAGTGATGGTGGTTTGGACTAGAGAGATGGTTACAGAATGGAGATAAGTGGATGGATATGTGTTACACCTTGGATGTAGACAGAACATTCATGCTGTTGGATTGGATTGAAGAGTGGGGGAAGGTTTCCTTCTCGTTGAGTTGCACATTTTTGGCTTTAGCAACTGTGTGTAGTGCTGACATTTCCTGAGCTAGGAAATTCTGAGTAAGAAGAAGATTTGAAAGAATGGAAATCAAGATGTCTTTTTGGACGTTTTAAGTTTGAAGTAGCTAATGGATATTCCAGTGAAAATGTTAAATAGGCATTTGTATATCTAAATGTAAAGCTTAGGGAGATTCCATTCATTAACTCTTTCCCTCATTCCACAAAAACTTGTAAAAAAACTATATGTTAGGTAAGTCTGCTAGTGATGGGGATATTAATATAAGGAAGAAGTAAGATCATCC
>NW_012154729.1:8312650-8325732 GCF_000956105.1 Propithecus coquereli
GCCTATTTTGTTAAGCGTTCTTATCATAAAAGGGTGTTGAATTTTGTCAAATGCTTTTTCTGCGTCTATTGAGAGGATCATATGGTCTTTGTTTTCGCTTCTATTTATGTGGTGAATTATGTTTATAGATTTGCGTATGTTGAATCATCTCTGCATCTCTGCATCTCTGGGATGAAGCCCACTTGGTCGTGATGGATTATTTTTTTGATAAGCACCTGAATTTGGTTTGATAGGATTTTTTGAGAATTTTTACATCAGCCAAAAAGTCTATGTGTGGGGGTGGGGCTGTCTGAGACCTGCAGTCTGAAGTAGGCCTCATTCCTTTCTACTCTCTCCTATTCTGCAGTTTCTCCCAGCTTCTGCCAGCAGGCAGGACCTCAAGCCAGCAGATCTCTCCTGGCTGTGATTCAGGCTGGCAGGTTCCTTGCCCAGGATCGCAGCCGAGCTGGGAGCACAGCACTGCTGTGGGAAAAGGGTTGCCCCCTCAAGCACACTGATCTGCCCCTGAAGGCACACACACCTCAGTAGGCTAGTTTACAAATATCCCTTCTGTGCCCTGGGGCAATGTGAGACCTGGGCGTATGAGATGTGGCCTGCAGGCTGTCCCCTGGGACCTAGAGATCAATCCCTGACCTGCCAGGGAGAGGAGTGCTGTTCTCAAGTCACCCACAAGGTGACCAAGCTGAATCGATGTCTCTCTGTCTTGGGATTTGCCCCCCTCTCCTGCAGTCACCAGGCAAGCAGCACCTGGGAGAGCTCATGGGTAGGAAGCTCACAGTCTAAGTACCCTTCAGTCTGCTGTAGGGCCCCCAAAGAAAAGGTCCCATTCCCTGAAAATGCCTCCAGGTGGTGGCTAAATTGTCTTTCTCGGGGTTGACGGGTAGGTAAGCGGAAGGGGAGAATCAAGCAATATGGCGCCTGCCAATAGGCTTGGGTCTGCGGGCTGGGAGGTGCCTTGAGGGAGCTGGGAGCCTGGTTCCCTGTCTGCAAGAGGCTCACTGCTCACTGGCAGCAGCTGTCTCTGGGCTGGTGTTGGCAGGTCTCTCCAATTGCTCGGGAGCCCACCAGCAGTCCAAGTTACAAGGGAAGGGAGATTTAACTGCTCCACTTACCCTTGTCACTGGTCTTCAAGCCTCTCTCAGCCTTTCTCCTTCCAGTTCTCCTCCACAACTTCTTCCTGTGGAGTCTTCTATAGCTTCAGGCACCCTTCCTTCTGACCCCAGTCCAATCTATGTTTGTCTGCCTGTTTATTTTTTTTCACTTGCTTCTAAAATCTGTCTTTCTTGCAGAGACACTCTGGCTGACGGTTTTTCTCATCCGCCATCTTGAAGGGTCTCCAGATCATTCCCTTTCTAATTATACTTTCCTTTCCGAGGGTCTTTCCAATAGACATGTTGGTTCTTCTCTCGCTGCACTACCAAAGCTGTTCAGAGCAGGGCTTCTGCCAGAACAGATCTTGTCTTTCCTCTCTTGGCCCTTGGCTTCTGAAACTATGATCCTTCAAGTTTTATTTTTTTTTATTTTTAGTTGACATAATAATTGTACATATTTATGGGATACAGAATGATATTTCAATGCAAGCATACAATGTGTAATGATCAAATCAGGATAATTAGAATATCCATCACCTCAAACATTTGTCATTTCTTTGTGTTGGGAACATTAAAAATCATCTATTTTAGCTAGTTGAAAATATGCAATAAATTATTGTTAACTACAGTCACCCTATAAGGCTACAGAACACTGGAACTTATTCCTCCAATCTATCTATAATTTTGTTTTTGTTAACCAATCTCTCCCTATCTTCCTCTCCGCCCACCCTTCCCAGCTTCTAATAAACACAATTTTATTCTCTACTTCTACATGCACAATTTTTTGAGCTCCCACATGAGTGAGGACATGTGGTATTTATCTTTCTGTGCTTGACTTATTTCACTTAACGTCATGTCCTCCAGGTTAATTCATCTTGCTGAGAATGACAGGATTTCATTTTTGCAATGGATGAATAGTATTCTATTGTGTCCACATTTTTTTTATACATTCATCTGTTGATCAACAATTAGGCTGATTTCATACCTTGACTATTGTGAATAGGGTGGCAATAAACATAGTGTGCAGATCAGATATTACTTCGATATGCTGATTTTTTTTCCCTTTGGATAAATACCCAGTAGTGGGATTGCTGTGATCCTTTAAGTTTTGATTGGAACCTTTTCTTTGGGCATCAACTCCTGCCAAGTTCAGTAGTTAGAATGCTAGCATGTGGTGTCATTATTTTGTTTGGAGTATTATACAGTTTTAGATCACCAGGCAACTTTCCTTTTGAAAACATAAAAACTTCACTATAAATTCAAGCATAATGATAGGCATTAGGTCTTTTCTGATCCTTGGATTAGCACCGTGAATCAGAAGTCAAATAACATCTACTATCCACATGAGTATGTTTGTTAATATTTACACAATAGGGTGTGACCCAGTTGCAGTGGCCTTCCGTTCTGAGTACATGGCATTTTCCAGAAATAACTGTTGATGGCATCAGCTTTGTAGCTATTTTCGTGCACATGGGTAGCCACTGTGTACTCACACATGACACATGCATGTACATACTTCATTTTCACACATACAATATATTTCTTCTTTGTTCTCCTTCCTTCCTTGCTGCAAAAATATTCCGTTTCCATTTGACTCTGATGTAAAATGCTCTCCTGAGTGAAAGGGAGCACTTGGTTGTCCAATGAATTGGAGTTGCAGTGATAACACTCTCAGAGTTGTCAGGGAGAAGGAGATTGATTTCTGCACGTGGAATCCAATGGCAACTGAAAGTGATAGCTTCAAAACTATCTTCCCCTTCTGTTTGACATTGATCCTTCCTCCATGTGCCAGATCATTATCTTGTGGGCAGAGGGGAATTATGACTTTATGTAATTCATGGCAGTTTTACAAGGGGGAGTGGGAAGGGAAGAATGTCTGGTGCAATGCTCTGATTGACAAATGTTTGTAGCCCAGAATGATGGCATGAGATACTCAAATAGGAAAAAAAAGTGTTTATTCATGAATTAAAGTTGCATTTAAATACCATGGGGATCATTTTAAAAATGGTAAGAAAACCGATAATACGCAATTCTAGTCCAGGCTAGTATTTAAAAGAATAAGCTTGTATTAACACAGCATTTTCCAGCTCATAGTTTGTTCTGCTCTGCAGCTTGAAGACAATTTAATTCCATTTTTGAGTCTTTGTAGTGCTTTTGTGCATTTCCAAGGGCAGATTAAAGACAATTCATCATGGGCTGTGGAATGCATCAGTGACCCATGTTAGGACCTGGCAATTGGCATGAATGAATGAATGCGTTTATTCTGGAGGGTTCTGAGATCAAACAGGTTTAATGAAAGTGTTTTAAATGCATTCTTCCCATCATTTTTAAAAAAGTCTTTGTAACCTCATCAATTTACATTGAAAGGTTCTTTCAGTCTTCTGGAAAGATCAGTGTGGATGTTCACTTTTAATAATATCAAGTTGGGCTCTACTCTCTACTACACAGGCTTATTTGTGTCTGTCAAAGTGTACTCTCAGTCTCTGGGAATTGTGCATCTCAGACTTTTTGCATTAATATTGGAGATAATGTAGCTTGAACAGACAAGGAATCTATGTGGCATGTGGAACAAAAAATTCCCTGCTTCAAGGAAGACTATACTAAATAACACGTTAAAATAGGTTGCAGCATAGGCACACTCTGCAACCACAGACCTAGTTTTTAAGGAATGAAAATACAAAGTAATTCTCTTGTTATATCAGTGTAAATCTTACTTACCTTTCATTTTTTATTTTGTTTTTTTTTTAACAAGAAAAACAAGTTTTATTATGAAAGAACTTGATAAAGTTAGAGAATATAAAGCAGGCTAAAATCAACGGAGCCTGCACTTATTACTCTTAATAAACACATTCATATTTCAAAATCTTTCAAAAGGGATGTTTAAAAGATCCATTTACTCAATTGCAATTCATGAATTCTAAGTGTATTTTTCCATTACAATCTAAGTTGCTTTGTAATATATTCCTTGTATTTTGCATGCAAGGGCATGACTAAATTAATTAAATATGTATATATAGTATATATCCACATACTTACCTTTTAAAGCACAGCTCCCTCTTTGGGCAGGGAAGATTCCCAACTGTTCTCTGACTTGTCAGCCCCACCTCCATGATACCTACTCTCAATAGATGGCATTGTCCTTATGATATGAAAAGATAAAAGGTCATAATAAACAGAAACCCTCACAAATTCTCTCCTCTCTCTCTCCCTTAATAAAACATTTTTGAAGAGTGAGCCACACCACACTGCACTGTCTCATTCCCTGTTTGTTCTCCACCTACTACAATAAGCTTCTAGCCACACTGAGCTACTAAAAAAGGTTCTCATTAAAACAACAATGACTTTCCAACTGGCAAATTAAACCACCATTCCCTGCTGCATTCTACTTGATCTCGGTGGTGGCATTTGACATTATGATCCACTCTTTTTCTTCTTCCTTCTACTGTAGTTCCCTCTGTCCACAGTTTCGCTTTAGTCATCTGTGAACCAAAAATATTAAATGGAAAATTCCAGAAATAAGCAATTTATAAGTTTTAAATTGCACCCTGTTCTGAGTAGCATAATGAAATCCTGCACCTTCCCGCTCTGTCTCACTCAGGATGTGAATCATCCCTCTGCCCAGTGAATCCACAGTGTAGATATTACCCCACCCATTAGTCCCTTAGTAGCCAGCTCAGTTATCAGATTGACACATTATTATATAAAAAGAACAAGGGTAAGTACAGTATAATAAGATATTTGAGAGAGAGAGAGAAAGAGAAGGACCCCATTCACATAGCTTTTATTACAGTAAATTGTTATAATTGTTCTATTTTATTATTGGTTATTGTTGTTAATCTTGTACTGTGTCTAATTTATACATTAAACTTTTTAATAGGTATGTGTGTATATAGTGGTTTAAGGCATCCAATGGGGGTCTTGGAATGTATTCCCTGTGTATAAGGGAAAACTACTGGAATCCAACATACTATTTTGTCTTGTATTTCTGTTTACTGCAGGGACTCTCTTCTGTGCGTGCTTGGAATACAGGTGAGGGAGGCAGGTTTGGCTGTGAGTGTTCTTGGAGTTAAGTAGCACAGGGCTCTTTAACATTGTCTGCTTTCTGCCTTGTGCTTTGTCTAGTCTACCCCTTCTCTTACCATTTTCCTTCCAATTCTCTAGCCAGGCTTGGAGATGGAAAGTGCTTAGCTCGTTTCTTGGCGTATAGTAATTGCCTAATTAACATCAGTAAATTATAGATGGATTTAAATGATCGAATATAAATATTTAAAATTTTCTATAATTTGCTTTTGTTTAAGTCTCAATAATGCTCCCCCTTCTTTAAAACAATTTAATTAATCCAAATGAAAATATCAGTGAATTATCCTGTGTCACTTCTTTCTTCTTTTCTATATACTAAGTCATTTCTTTTATTGAACTTGGGTCAATAGCTCTTTATATATTTCATCAGAGTTCCAGTAAAGGTATTTGATAATTTCTTATTTAATTAAAAAATTAATGTAATTACATAGAGCAGGAGTCATAGATTAATTTTATTATAAAGTTGAAGGTACTGCTGAAATGAGATGAAATTGAAAGTCACGTATTTGCTTTGGTTGAACATTTAGGTTAGCCTAAAGGTTCATTAGTAATAGAAATCACCATGCATTTGTGGATTTAGTTTTCATCTCAGAGAAAGGATCTACTTCTAACATTTTTGAAAAACTTTCTAAGGAGGCCAATATGACTTACCCTCTGACATATGTAAAGAGGTGATGAATATAAAAAAATACACAGAAAAACAAGGCACTGAGGTTTAGTAGAATAATATAGAAGATCTAGATTCAAATTATACCTCCAGCACTCTCAGCTCTCTGATAACTCACTTAATCTCTCTAAATGGGACCCTATAAGTTGGGAAGAATTCCACCTACCTATCTACTTCTTAGCACTGGAAAGTTTTTTGTGAATGGTAGCTACTATACACATGTAAAGGATTATCTAGATGCAGCCAATAAATATGTATTATCTATTGACTAAATGGAATTGAACCTCACAGGAAGCTCAATCGCCTTTTTCCTAAAACTCAATACTCTTGGCAAATCAATCCTATGCTTCCCGAGGCAAATTATTCTTACAATATTAACTGTTACTTTATCTTCCCAAATTTTACTTTGTTTATCCATAAAATCAGGACATTAATAGTATATGAGGGCTATTGGAAAGTATCCAGCAATGTAACCGTTTTTGTTATATTAACGATGACTGGATACCTACCTCACAGAAGAGTTGTAAGTCTTAACTGAGACAATATAGGCATACCTTGGAGATATTAGAGATTTGATTCCAGACCACTTCAATAAAGCAAATGTCATGATAAAGTGATTCATACAATTATTATTATTTTTTGGTTTCCCAGTGCATATAAAAGCTATGTTTATACCATACTATAGTCTATTAAGTTTGCAATAGCATTATGTTTAAAAAAATGTACATACCTTAATTAAAAAATAATTTATTGCTAAAACTGTTGTGTCCTGAGAGTTTTATGTTGTGTTTTCATTTTTATTTGCCTTAAAGTATTTTCTAATTTTCTTCTGTGATCCATTTCTTATGTGTTGTTTAATTTCCAAAAATTTATGAATTTTCCAGTTTTCCTTCTGTTATTGATTACTGACATCATCCCATTGTGGTCATAGAAAATACTTTACATGAAATCTATCTTTTAAAATCTATTAAGACTTAATTCGTGGCCTAACACTTGGTCCACCCTGGCAAATTTCCCATGGACACTTGAGAAGAATATATATTCTGTTGCTGCTGGGTGGTATTCTGTATAAGTTTGTTAGATCTAGTAGATTTGTTATGTTGTTCAAGTTCTCTATTTCCTTACTTACCTTCTGTTCGATTGTTCTATTCATTCATTATTGAGAGTGGGTTATTGAAGTCTCTAACTATTATTTAGAAGTGTCTATTTCTCCCCTCAATTGTGGCAATTTTTGCTTCTTATATTTTGATGGTCTGTTATTAGATACATAAATGTTTATAATTATTATATATTCTTGCTATATTAAATCTTTTGTTCATATATAATGTCCTTCTTTGACTCTTATAAGCTTTTTAAATTTAAAGTCCATTTTGTCTGATATTACCAAAGCCAGCCTGCTCTCTTTTGATTACTGTTTGGATAGAATATCCTTTTTCATCCTTTCACCTTTAACCTATTTGTGTCTTTTGATCTAAAGTGAGTCTCTTGTAGACAGCATATATTTGGTTCATTTTTTTTCAAAAATCTATTCTGCCAGTCTCTATTTTTTTATTGGAAAGTTGAATCAATTTATAACTGGAGTAATTACTGATAAGGAGGAACTTGCTTCTGTTATTTTGCTATTTGTTTTTTATATGTCTTATAGCTTTTTTGTTCCTCATTTCTTGAATTAGTCTTCTTTTGTGTTCAGGTGATTTTTTTTTTTTTTGTAGTAAAACTGTAAATTCTTTTCTCATTTCCTTTTGTGTATTTTTTCTGTGGTTAGCATTTTTGTATCAATGAAAAATATCCTAAACTTATATTTTAAAGTATAACATTTGACTCTAATAATGTGGTAACTCTAAATCAGATTCTTCCCCTTTTCCAGGGTTTCTGTTTTTTGTTTCTGATTTTGTATTTTATTGTTGTATGCTGTTTCTGTGCCAGCAATCAGCCTGAGGTATAAACTTTAGGACTTCTCAGTTTTTTCTGAGGTTGCATCTTTCCCTGGGCACGTACGGTAACTTTCTATTAGGGTAATTAAATATGAAATGTCTGATCTCCTTAAGTACTAACTTTGACAGTTGATATCTCTGATATTTTCACTTTGACACTTCATGTTTTATTTTTACTATAAAGTAAAATGCATGGTTTGGCTTGTGATTATCTTTCAAAGTTTTTATTTTAGAGCAATTTTTGTGAAACCATGGTAAGTCAAAACTTCATGTTATTTTTTAATATGAGTTCCATCATGGAACCAATGATGCACAGACAGCTTGAAATATCAACAAAGTGTTTGGGAAGGATGTGGCTAATGAATGCATAGTACATTGATGGTTTGAGAAGTACTGTTCTGGTGATTTTTAATCTTGAAAAGGAGCCACATGGGTTTCCTGAGGCCAAAGTTGGATAATGACGAGCTGAAAGCTGTAGTGGAAGTGAATCCATCTCAACCTATGTGTGAATTAGCAGCAAGGTTTGACATTACCATTCCAACAATATTGGACCATTTGAAACAAATTGGCAAGATAAAGAAGCTGGATAGATGGGTACTGCATGAATTAAATGAGTGTCAGAAGAGAATTGTCTCGAAGTTTGCCTTTCTTTGCTGTCATGGCATAAAAGTGAATCATTTCTATACCATATTGTTCTGTGTGATGGAAAATGGATTCTTTTTGACAATCGCAAGCATTTGGCACAATGGTTGGATAAAGATGAAGTACCAAAACACAGTGAAAACTGAATATTCATCCAAAAAAACTAATGGTGACTGTTTGGTGGTTCAATGCTGCTATTGTCCACTACAGCTTCGGGAAACCTGATCAATCCATTACAGCGGATTTCTACTGCAACCAATTGGATGAAATGATGAGGATGCTTGTGATGAAGCAGCCAAGATTGGTCAATAGAAACAGGCCAGTCCTCTTACAAGACAACGCTGGACTACATGTCACACAAACAATGCTGTTCAAACTACAGAAGCTGGACTTAGAAACTTTCTGTCATCCACCATATTCACTAGGCATTGCACCAACTGACTACCACTTCTTCCAGGCTTTGGACCACTTCTTGCAAGGAAAAATATTCAATTCTCAACAAGCTCTGGAAAATGCCTTTCACGATTTCATCACCACTCACTCTCCAGTCTTCTTGCTGCTCCAAGCTACTATTAAGATGGCAAAACTATGTAGATAGTTTAGGTACATATTTTGATTAATTGTACTGCTTCTTTTTTTGAGATATAATAAACTACACTTTTGATTCAAAATTGGACATTTTTTATTTAATGACCTATAATTACCCCCATATATGTGAGTGCTTTTGAATGTCTTAGTCTTCAATGTCTGGCTTTCAAAAGGGAAAAAAGAAAACAAAAGTAGGATCAAGATGGCCCTTTAAATCCCCTGGGTGACACGTCTGTCAAACAGCAAGGGACTTGCAACAATAGTAGGAGGTGCAACAACAATGAACTTCACCTATTTGTCTGCACCTCTGTGATCAGAAGTACTGATCAGCACTTGGACCACAGATCCCGGATCTTGGGAGGACAAAGTCATTCTTTTGGCACCGTGGCTCCCCCAAGCTGCCTGCAAGATGCTCCTGGAACAAGTGCACAGCCGTCTGCCATAGGCTGAAGAGTGGGAGACAGGTAGCTGCTCTTTTGCTAAGAGCTGACATAGATCAAAATTAACTGCAATTTACCATCCCAGCCTGCCCCCTGGAAGTTACAAGCCTTCTATAGATGCCTGAATTCCAAAATAGTTACATTCAGAGCCATCCTGCAAATGCGATTGTGTAGGTGGAGACAGATTTTTGGTGCTTCCTACACTGCCATCTTCCCAGATTCCCTTCTCTTCCCAGTATCTCCTCTCTTTTTCCAAGATATTCTATACATGGCTTTAGTTACTATTTGCCTGTGTATTCGCCTCAAGCAGAACCAAGAAACCCAATTGCCATGCCCCTGCTTTGTTGTTACTAAAAGAATTTTGACTTTCTTTTGAGCAGCTTTGCACCTAGCTCAAAACCTGTATCCCCTAGACCAGAGGTTCTCAACCTTTTTGGCACCAGGGACCGCCAGTTTCATGGAAAACAATTTTTCCACAGACTAGGGGCAGGGCAGGGGGGTAGGTAGGGGTCGGGGAGGGAGGGAGGTGGAGCTCAGGCAGTGATGTGTGGCCCTATTTTCCTAACAGGCCATGGATCAGTACCAGGCCATGGGCCCTGGGGTTGGGGATTGTAGCAGACTCTTGCAATTAAGGCTACCCACATGGAACAGTTCTAATTAATGAGAACAACTAAAATAGTATTGGTGGTTTTTGAACAAATTTTGGTTTCCTAATATAGCCATGCCTCCCTTTTAAATATTTTTTAATTTTTCATTTTTATGGGTACATAATAGTTGTATATCTTTATAGGGTACCTGCTTCGATACAGGCATCCAATGTGAATTAATCAAATTAGTAAAATTGGGGTGTCCATCACCTAGATAAGTTCTTTCTATACCCAGTTTTTTGAGAGTTTTTATCATGAAGAGATGTTGAATTTTATCAAATGTTTTTTCAGCATCAATTGAAACGATCATATGGTTTTTGTCCTTCATTCTACTAATAAGATGTATTGCATCGATTGGTTTGCATATATTGAACCATCCTTGCATCCCTGGGATGCATCCCACACTTGATGATGATAAATAATATTTTTAATGTGTTGTTGAATTTGGTTTGCTAGTATTTTGTTGAGGATTTTTGCATCTATGTTCATCAGAGATATCGGCCTATAGTTTTTTCGTTGTTGTGTCTTTGGTTTTGATTATCAGGGTGATACAGTCCTCGTAGAATGAGTTTGGGAATATTTCCTCCTCCTCGACTTTTGTTAATAGTTTAAGTAGGATTGCTATTAGTTCTTTGAATGCTTGGTGGAATTCAGCAGTGAAGCTATCAGGTCTTTGACTTTTCTTGGATGGGAAGCTTTTAATTACTGCTTGTATCTCATTGCTTGTTACTGGTATATTCAGGTTTTGGATTTCTTCCTGGTTCAATCTTGGTAGGTTGTATGTGTTTAGGAACGTATCTATTTCTTTCAGGTTTTATTGGAATATGGTTGCGTATAGTAATCTCTAACGATCCTTTGGATTTCGCAGTATCAGTTGTAATGGCTCCTTTGTCATCTCTGATTTTATTTATTTGGGTCTTCTCTCTTTTTTTCTTAGTTATGCTAGCTAAAAGTGTGTCAATTTTGTTTGTCTTTTCAAAAAACCAACTTTTATTGCCTTTGCCGCACCCGAGTCAGAGCTTCAAGCATGTCCATCCCTGAGACAGTGCACGCCGCACCCATTAGGTGTGAATGTACCCATCCCCTACTGCCCCCTCCCATCTGCCCGACACCTGATGAATGTTATTAGTATATGTGCACTCAAGTGTTGATCAGTTAAAACTAAACATTTGTACCCCCATAATATGCTGAAATAAAAAATAAATAAAAGAATAATAACTGAAAAATTTTAAAAAATAAATAAATAAATATTTAAGAGACATTTTACTACTTTAAAAAAAACCCAACTTTTTCTTTCGTTGATCTTCTGTAATTTTTCTGTTTAAATTTCATTTAGTTCTCCTCAGATCTTTAGTTTTTTTCTTCTACTAGTTTTGGGTTTGGTTTGCTCTTGTTTTGTTTTGTTTTTACCATGCAACAAAACCTTTATTAACATTTTGAACACGTTCAGCTATTACTGAAACTGCAAATTTCTAAACTTAAATTGGGGCAAGTGGCTATAATGCAGAGTAATGCCTTCATTGGGCACTGTGAATGTAAGACTGAAGAATTAAACAGACACCCCTCAAGCGGAGGACCAGGTGCAGGGTCTACTCTTTGTGGATGCTGTAGTCAGAAAGAGTGCGCCCATCTTCCAGCTGCTTGCCTGCAAAGATGAGCCACTGCTGGTCAGGGGGGGATGCCTTCTTTATCCTGAATCTTGGCCCCTTCACATTCTCAATGGTATCACTGGGCTCCACCTCCAGGGTGATGGTCTTGCCGGTCAGGGTCTTCACAAAGATTTGCATTTTGACCTGTTTGCAAACGCGAGGACACTACGAATCGCCTATCACAGCTGGCCACCTGAACGCCCAAAAACAACCACTCCACAAATCCAGTCGCCGCTGAGTGATTTGCTCTTGTTTTTCTAGTTCTTTGAGCTGCATCATTAGGATGTTTATTTGAAGCTTTCTACTTTTTTGATGCAGGCACTTATTGCTATAAACTTTCCTCTTATTACTGCTTTTACCGTATCCCATAGGTTTGGATATGTTGTTTTCATTTTCACTTGTTTCAAGAAATTCTCAAATTTCCTTCTTAATCTCTTCCTTGACCCAATGGTCATTCAGGAGCATATTGTTTAATTTCCATGTGTTTGTATATTTTCCAGTGTTTCTCTTGTTAATGATTTCTAATTTTATTCCATTGTGGTCAGAGAAAATGCTTGGTATAATATCAACTTTTTTGAATTTTTAAGACTTGTTTTGTGGCCTAACATCTGGTCTACCCCTGGGAAGGATCCATGAGCTGAAGAGAAGAACGTGTATTCTGCAGCTGTTGGATGAAATGTTCTGTAAATACCTATTAGGTCCATTTGGTCTACAGTGCTGGCTAACTCCAATGTTTCTTTATTGATTTTCTGTCTGGATGATCTGTCCCATGCTGAAAGTGGAGTGTTGGGGTCTCTGATTATTGTATTGGAATCTGTTTCTCTCTTTAGCTCTGATAATATTTGCTTTCTATGTCCAGGTACATATATATTTTGAATTGTTATTAATATATCCTCTTGCTGAATTAACTCCTTTAACATTATGTAACAGCTTCTTTGTCTTTTTTTACAGTTTTTGTCTTGAACTCTATTTTACCTGACAGAAGTATAGCTACTCCTATTCTTTTGGTTTCCATTTGTATGGAATATCTTTTTCCTATTCCTTTATTTTCAGTCTTTGTGTTTCTTTATAGCTGAAATGTGTCTCTTGCACACAACATATGGTTGACTCTTGTTTTTTAATTCATTCAGCCACTCTACATCTCTTGATTGGAGAGTTTAGTCCATTCACATTCAATGTTGTTATTGATAGGCAAGGACTTAACTTCTGCCATGTTACTATTTGATTTCTGGTTCTCTCTTTTTTTCTTCCTTCCTTCCTGTCTTCCTTTGTTAAAAGTGATTTTCTCTGCTATTGTGTTTTAATTTCTTGCTTTTTTTTTTTTTGTCTATCTGTTGTAGGTTT
>NW_012154729.1:8325782-8329753 GCF_000956105.1 Propithecus coquereli
AGTGAGTCTCTTGTAGACAGCATATATTTGGTTCATTTTTTTTCAAAAATCTATTCTGCCAGTCTCTATTTTTTTATTGGAAAGTTGAATCAATTTATAACTGGAGTAATTACTGATAAGGAGGAACTTGCTTCTGTTATTTTGCTATTTGTTTTTTATATGTCTTATAGCTTTTTTGTTCCTCATTTCTTGAATTAGTCTTCTTTTGTGTTCAGGTGATTTTTTTTTTTTTTGTAGTAAAACTGTAAATTCTTTTCTCATTTCCTTTTGTGTATTTTTTCTGTGGTTAGCATTTTTGTATCAATGAAAAATATCCTAAACTTATATTTTAAAGTATAACATTTGACTCTAATAATGTGGTAACTCTAAATCAGATTCTTCCCCTTTTCCAGGGTTTCTGTTTTTTGTTTCTGATTTTGTATTTTATTGTTGTATGCTGTTTCTGTGCCAGCAATCAGCCTGAGGTATAAACTTTAGGACTTCTCAGTTTTTTCTGAGGTTGCATCTTTCCCTGGGCACGTACGGTAACTTTCTATTAGGGTAATTAAATATGAAATGTCTGATCTCCTTAAGTACTAACTTTGACAGTTGATATCTCTGATATTTTCACTTTGACACTTCATGTTTTATTTTTACTATAAAGTAAAATGCATGGTTTGGCTTGTGATTATCTTTCAAAGTTTTTATTTTAGAGCAATTTTTGTGAAACCATGGTAAGTCAAAACTTCATGTTATTTTTTAATATGAGTTCCATCATGGAACCAATGATGCACAGACAGCTTGAAATATCAACAAAGTGTTTGGGAAGGATGTGGCTAATGAATGCATAGTACATTGATGGTTTGAGAAGTACTGTTCTGGTGATTTTTAATCTTGAAAAGGAGCCACATGGGTTTCCTGAGGCCAAAGTTGGATAATGACGAGCTGAAAGCTGTAGTGGAAGTGAATCCATCTCAACCTATGTGTGAATTAGCAGCAAGGTTTGACATTACCATTCCAACAATATTGGACCATTTGAAACAAATTGGCAAGATAAAGAAGCTGGATAGATGGGTACTGCATGAATTAAATGAGTGTCAGAAGAGAATTGTCTCAAAGTTTGCCTTTCTTTGCTGTCATGGCATAAAAGTGAATCATTTCTATACCATATTGTTCTGTGTGATGGAAAATGGATTCTTTTTGACAATCGCAAGCATTTGGCACAATGGTTGGATAAAGATGAAGTACCAAAACACAGTGAAAACTGAATATTCATCCAAAAAAACTAATGGTGACTGTTTGGTGGTTCAATGCTGCTATTGTCCACTACAGCTTCAGGAAACCTGATCAATCCATTACAGCGGATTTCTACTGCAACCAATTGGATGAAATGATGAGGATGCTTGTGATGAAGCAGCCAAGATTGGTCAATAGAAACAGGCCAGGCCTCTTACAAGACAACGCTGGACTACATGTCACACAAACAATGCTGTTCAAACTACAGAAGCTGGACTTAGAAACTTTCTGTCATCCACCATATTCACTAGGCATTGCACCAACTGACTACCACTTCTTCCAGGCTTTGGACGACTTCTTGCAAGGAAAAATATTCAATTCTCAACAAGCTCTGGAAAATGCCTTTCACGATTTCATCACCACTCACTCTTCAGTCTTCTTGCTGCTCCAAGCTACTATTAAGATGGCAAAACTATGTAGATAGTTTAGGTACATATTTTGATTAATTGTACTGCTTCTTTTTTTGAGATATAATAAACTACACTTTTGATTCAAAATTGGACATTTTTTATTTAATGACCTATAATTACCCCCATATATGTGAGTGCTTTTGAATGTCTTAGTCTTCAATGTCTGGCTTTCAAAAGGGAAAAAAGAAAACAAAAGTAGGATCAAGATGGCCCTTTAAATCCCCTGGGTGACACGTCTGTCAAACAGCAAGGGACTTGCAACAATAGTAGGAGGTGCAACAACAATGAACTTCACCTATTTGTCTGCACCTCTGTGATCAGAAGTACTGATCAGCACTTGGACCACAGATCCCGGATCTTGGGAGGACAAAGTCATTCTTTTGGCACCGTGGCTCCCCCAAGCTGCCTGCAAGATGCTCCTGGAACAAGTGCACAGCCGTCTGCCATAGGCTGAAGAGTGGGAGACAGGTAGCTGCTCTTTTGCTAAGAGCTGACATAGATCAAAATTAACTGCAATTTACCATCCCAGCCTGCCCCCTGGAAGTTACAAGCCTTCTATAGATGCCTGAATTCCAAAATAGTTACATTCAGAGCCATCCTGCAAATGCGATTGTGTAGGTGGAGACAGATTTTTGGTGCTTCCTACACTGCCATCTTCCCAGATTCCCTTCTCTTCCCAGTATCTCCTCTCTTTTTCCAAGATATTCTATACATGGCTTTAGTTACTATTTGCCTGTGTATTCGCCTCAAGCAGAACCAAGAAACCCAATTGCCATGCCCCTGCTTTGTTGTTACTAAAAGAATTTTGACTTTCTTTTGAGCAGCTTTGCACCTAGCTCAAAACCTGTATCCCCTAGACCAGAGGTTCTCAACCTTTTTGGCACCAGGGACCGCCAGTTTCATGGAAAACAATTTTTCCACAGACTAGGGGCAGGGCAGGGGGGTAGGTAGGGGTCGGGGAGGGAGGGAGGTGGAGCTCAGGCAGTGATGTGTGGCCCTATTTTCCTAACAGGCCATGGATCAGTACCAGGCCATGGGCCCTGGGGTTGGGGATTGTAGCAGACTCTTGCAATTAAGGCTACCCACATGGAACAGTTCTAATTAATGAGAACAACTAAAATAGTATTGGTGGTTTTTGAACAAATTTTGGTTTCCTAATATAGCCATGCCTCCCTTTTAAATATTTTTTAATTTTTCATTTTTATGGGTACATAATAGTTGTATATCTTTATAGGGTACCTGCTTCGATACAGGCATCCAATGTGAATTAATCAAATTAGTAAAATTGGGGTGTCCATCACCTAGATAAGTTCTTTCTATACCCAGTTTTTTGAGAGTTTTTATCATGAAGAGATGTTGAATTTTATCAAATGTTTTTTCAGCATCAATTGAAACGATCATATGGTTTTTGTCCTTCATTCTACTAATAAGATGTATTGCATCGATTGGTTTGCATATATTGAACCATCCTTGCATCCCTGGGATGCATCCCACACTTGATGATGATAAATAATATTTTTAATGTGTTGTTGAATTTGGTTTGCTAGTATTTTGTTGAGGATTTTTGCATCTATGTTCATCAGAGATATCGGCCTATAGTTTTTTCGTTGTTGTGTCTTTGGTTTTGATTATCAGGGTGATACAGTCCTCGTAGAATGAGTTTGGGAATATTTCCTCCTCCTCGACTTTTGTTAATAGTTTAAGTAGGATTGCTATTAGTTCTTTGAATGCTTGGTGGAATTCAGCAGTGAAGCTATCAGGTCTTTGACTTTTCTTGGATGGGAAGCTTTTAATTACTGCTTGTATCTCATTGCTTGTTACTGGTATATTCAGGTTTTGGATTTCTTCCTGGTTCAATCTTGGTAGGTTGTATGTGTTTAGGAACGTATCTATTTCTTTCAGGTTTTATTGGAATATGGTTGCGTATAGTAATCTCTAACGATCCTTTGGATTTCGCAGTATCAGTTGTAATGGCTCCTTTGTCATCTCTGATTTTATTTATTTGGGTCTTCTCTCTTTTTTTCTTAGTTATGCTAGCTAAAAGTGTGTCAATTTTGTTTGTCTTTTCAAAAAACCAACTTTTATTGCCTTTGCCGCACCCGAGTCAGAGCTTCAAGCATGTCCATCCCTGAGACAGTGCACGCCGCACCCATTAGGTGTGAATGTACCCATCCCCTACTGCCCCCTCCCATCTGCCCGACACCTGATGAATGTTATTAGTATATGTGCACTCAAGTGTTGATCAGTTAAAACTAAACATTTGTACCCCCATAATATGCTGAAATA
>NW_012154729.1:8332088-8345083 GCF_000956105.1 Propithecus coquereli
ATATGTCATGTCACTCTCCTCTGGCCTGTAAGGTTTCCACTGAGAAGTCTGCTGCCAGATGTATTGGAGCTCCTTTATATGTTATTTTTTTCTTGCTTCCCTTAGAACCTTTTCTTTACCTGTGATCTTTGGGAGTTAGATTATTAAATGCTTTGTGGTAGTCTTATTTGGGTTAAATCTGCTGGATGTTCTATGACCTTCTTGTACCTGAATATTAATATCTTTTTCTAGGTCTAGAAAGTTCTCTGTTACTATTTCTTTGAAAAAACTTTCTATCCTAATCTCTCTAACTCCTCTTTAAGGCCAATAACTCTTATATTTGCCCTTTTGAGGCTATCTTCTAGATCTTGTAGGTGTGCTTCATTCTTTTTTTATTCTTTTTTCTTTTTTCTCTTCTGACCATGTATTTTCAAATAGCCTCTCTTCAAGGTCACTAATTCTTTCTTCTGCTTGGTCATTTATGATGTTGAGAGACTCTGATGCATTTCTCAGTTTGTCAATTGAATTCTTAAGCTCCAGAATTTCTGCTTGATTTCCTTCATTATTTTAGTCTCTGTGTTAAATTTCTCTGATAGCTTTCTGAATTCCTTCTCTGTGTTGTCTTGAAGTTCATTGAGTTTCTTTAGGACTGTTATTTTGAATACTTTGACTGAAAGGTCATATATCTCCATTGCTCCAGGATTGGTCACTGGTAGCTTACTTAGTTCATTTGGTAAGGTCATGGTTTCCTGGGTGTTTTTGATGATTGTGGATGTTTGTCGATGTCTGAGCATTGAAGAGTTAGGTATTTATTTTAGTCTTCACAGTCTGGGCTTGTTTAAACTTGTACTTCTTGAGAAGGCTTTCCAGATATTCAAAGGGAATTGAGTGTTGTGGTCTAAGTCTTTGGTCACTGCAGCCATATAAGCACTGGCAGTGCCCCAAGCTCAATAATACTGTAACTGCTGCAGACACCTGGTGGGACCACTCCGGTGGACTTGGGTAAGATACAGGTAGATTTCCCTGGATTACCAAGCAAAATCTCTCACTCTCTTCCCTCAGTCTCTGTGCTGGGCTGCTAGAGTTGGGGGAGGAGTGACGTGGGCCCTCCCTTGTGGCCACTAGTGCCAGGTCACACCTAAACCAAGCCCAGTCTCACCCAAAGCCCATGGTGACTGTTGCCTGGCTACCTCTGATGTTTATTCAAAGCCCAACGGCTCTTTAGTCACCAGGTGGTGAATCCTGCCAGGACTGGGTTCTTCCCTTCAAAGCAGTATGTTGCCTTTTGGCCCAGGGAGGGTGCAGAAATGCCATCCAGGAACTAAAGCCTGGACTCAGGGGCTTCAGGAGTCTGCTTGGTACTTTATTTTACTGTGACTAAGCTGGTACCCAAATTGTGAAACAATTTCCTCTGAACTTTTCCCTTTCCTTTTCCCTAGTGGAAGAAGACTCTCCCTGAGACAATAGTGGGGGTGGGAGTGACACAAGCACTGGCTTGGCCACCACCACTGGTGTCTTCCTGGGTTACGTGCACCCCAAGCCCACTGGTTCTGAGCCAGCATAGCCATGGGAATTGCCCAAGGACTGCAGCTTTTGTGGCCCAACTGCCTTAATGAGTTTAGTCCAGGCCTGAGGCTGCCTTTGTCAGCCAGCAGTAGGGCTGGCCAGAATTTGGGTTTCAGGGCAGAGGATTTCTCCCTGGCCAGGCTGGTCTAAATGCTCCTTCTGTGGGCACCAGCAGAATTCTGCTCTGTGCTGTGTTCCCTGTGCCAGGGCAACCCTGGGTTTCAATGCAAAGCCCCACAATCACTTCACTCTCCCTTCTCCAGGCACACAGATTCTCTCTCCACCAGATATGCTGATGCTGCATTGCTGGGGGCTGAAAGAGGGGTAGCATAGGCAATGTAAGATTGTCTTTTCTGCCCTCCTCAGTGCCTCTTTCCTTGATATAATGTTAAAACGAAGTAGGATGATCACTCACCTGATTTATTGTTCTTTTGAAGATACTTGCTTGCATGGGTAGTTGTTGAATTTGGTGTTCATATGGAGGGACGAACAATTGCTGAAAGTTTCTATTTTTCCATCTTGCTCCACCTCCTCCTCCTCCCTTCTTTATAACTAGACTTTTGATGAAAGGCTAGGCATAGAGCATCCATTTTGGAGCATGTGGCAACCAGGAAAATAAAAGCTATCTGAGAAGAATGATGAAACAAAAAGATAAGAAGGAAGTTATGGTATCATTATGGAGCTCTGTAATGTGCTTGGCTATGTACTATGGATTTTTCTAAAATACACTAAAATATCAATCTGTTTGATGGAGCCAGTGTTTCTGGTTTTAACATCACAAAATACATAGCAAATTATAATATCTAATACTTGCATAGAAAAGGAAATTCACAAACAAAGTCGAATATTCAAAATGTCCTGTCTGTTCTCAGATAGAGGAATGGGGACCCATTATCTTGTCATACCTGGAACACACTGGCAAAACAAGAATGCATTCTATCGCACACCTGGTGGGAATCTCTGCCAAGATTGCTTTTTCAGACAGCTGAACACAATTCCTTAACTAATAGAATTTCTCTAGCTAGACAATGAGATTATTGAGCCCAAAACTATGCATTGTTTATCTTGTTTCTCAGTCACCTAGTATGGTGCTGGAAACTTAGTAGTTACTCCGTATTTACTGAATAAATGAAAAGGAAGAAAAATCTCAATGTTCCAGGCTGACTGGTTTCCTCCCAGTTCTGGATCACACTCATTTCTGACTTGAAGCCTTTACTCCTTTTTTCCCTGCTTAGAAAAACTTCTTGACTCCTTTCCACATAGCCAAATTCTATCCATTTTTCAAAGTCCTTCTCAATTGTCACCTCTTCCATAAAATTCTTTTTATCTTTTTCACTCAGGTCATTTCGTTTTTTCTCTGTATAGCTCTAACTCGTATTGGAGGCTTCACTGTCGGTATCATATTTGATGGGCATTTTCCAACTAATGACCCAGCTTTTCCATGTTGTCATATGCTAGCCACAGCTTTTACTGACAAAATGTACTTTGAATATTCTTTTCCTAGTAAGATATTTCATACTATGAAAATATAAACAATTGATTACATAAATAAATAAGAAAAAAATAATCAAATAAGCAAAATTAAACAATATAAAAACTATATTTTAAATGTTCCCTTTAGGAAAATATTCTGCCTGAGCTATATAGAGCACCTGCAGTTTCTTAAAATATGAATCTCGTAAAATTTGTCTAAACACACCAAATTGGTCCAATCTCCCCAAAGTAAGAACTAAGATTTTTCAGGGTTCCAAAGCTCTTAGAACTACATTCAAAGATACTATAACCTGTCCCCAAATTTTTACTGAAGATACAACATGCAGGTAGGCCTATAAACGTCTTTGGATGGTAAACTAGGATAGGGACACTTTCCAAAAGGTTTTTTGTTTTCTTGAGCAATATTTGCTATCTGGTTCATCAGCCTTAAATATTGCGGGGAAAGTTCAAACTTCTGGAAATATTTAGATGCATCTGGTTCAGTGCTTATAGTTCCCCTTGAGCGCTAATTTCTTTCCATTAGAATTCCTCTTGACATAATCAAATTATTCTCTGCTCACTCTGAAACTTCTTCCTTTGATTTCTCACTTTTTTCCTGGTCTTTAGTATTTTGCAAAAATTCTTGCTTGGGTGTGTTTGATTGTTTGCTTACACCATCAAAAGTTATTCCAACTTGCTGACATATCTACAGTAAAATAGGCACCGATTAAACCGTCGGTGTATCACACTTTCTTTGAGTTGGCTTTGGAAAATTACGCAGGCAGCAATTTGATTCTATCTCAAGGAGCATTGCCATCTAACATAGCAAACACCATTTCATATCTAAAAGGTCCTAGAATGAATTTGAATTTGATGTATGTGATGTTTCTAGAGTTTACAGCTTCAATATTAAGGCTTTAATTCTTTGATATAGTATAATATGTAGGTAATCTCTTTAAAAATTTACTGATAAATATGATAAAGTGGTAGAGATGGAGAAGAGGCAAATATTGAAAAATGTACACTTGGTTTAGAGCCCGAAGCCTCTATTTTACCTCTTATAATTTGTGTGACTTTAGACAATAAGTCACCCTGAGCCTTAGCTTTCTCACCTATAAAATGAAGATGATTCTAAACTTACCTGTTACACGTTTATTGTAAAAAATCATATACCATGTTCAAAGTGCTTTGTAAACTGAAGTATTATTTTAAAACTCTAGCTGCATTTACTGGTTGTCTCATATCCACACATGGACCCTCATTTTCTCTGTGAAAAAGAATCATACTTTTCATATTCTAGGAGTAATTCAATATCTTGCATTTCATTAATATTCTTAATCATTTGGTTACTTTACCCTTTGAATATTTCTAGGTTGGTTTACTCCCAGTTTCCTGACAAACTGGAATATTTCTGTTCTATTCTTTCTATGTAATGAGGAAAAGAATGCCTACCTGCCATCCTTAAAGTAATTTTAAAGCTGAAATAATGGCCCAGAACTTTTACTTTTACCTTCAAGTTTTTGTATTCCTTGATTAACTGGACAGATGGGATAGATTTTCTAAATTTATTGAGCACTTAAACACTCATGGCTTATAAATGTACTTTATTTTGAGTTGTACTGTTTGCTTCCCCTTTTGGTGTTGACATTAGATAGACTTCAATCTTGAAGTAGTTCCACTAAAATATCTTCAAAACTGAGCAATCACTTATCGTTGGCTACAAACAGTCAGTCTGTTACCCTGTAAAATTTGTCCCTGGCTTATTCAGGGTGGTTTATTTTGAAAGGTTGGTTTACAGTGCCATTAAGGTCCTTTAAAAGGAAGCTCATAAGGCCTGTTTACCAGGTTATATAGCCACATGCATTCAACTTGCATGTCAACTGTTTTTGAATTCAGAGCCATAAGGCTCTCTGCAGGTATGGCTTTCAAGAGGTTGTAAAGTGCTTAAACAGATGGGACATTGTTATTAGCATGAATAATATATTTTCATTGTATTAGAGTTGAAAGTGATTTTCCAGATAATAGCTTAGACAAATGTTTGTGGAATCTGTCCAGTTAATCTCCCAAAAATGCAGCCTGGCTTTCAGGAGTAATTCTACTTTTATTGAATGTTTTTGATTAAATATTTAATTCCTGTGAATTTCTTAACACATTGTTGAAGAACTTCTGTTAGTTTCTTTTTGGAGTCATTGCTATTGTATTATTTAATTTAGTCGTGACCTCCAGAAACCCATTTTAAATTAAACAGCCACATGTTTTATTGTATATTAGGTGATTCATTTAAAAAATAATCTCAACAAAGGCCTTTTTTTATTTTCACAGGTCTCATGAAGGTCGAAGTGTTGTTTGATAATTATTAGATGAGATGCTGTAACAGGAGCCCAAGGACCAAATGAATTGCTCACTCTTCAACCTAAGAGTTAGCCACAGAATAGTAATGTCATTTATTTGTTCAAACAGTAAATTGTCTGTTAGGTAGCAGTCACTGTGCTAGGTGCTGGGGACAAAAAATAGAAAAGAAGATTCATGACAAAAAACAAAGACTGACACTTAAAAAGTACAATTTCAACTTGCTGTAATCAATGCTATAGCGGGGATATAATATTTATTAGCTGGGTGACCTAGATGACTTACTCTATTTCAGCCTCAAGTTCCCTATTAATATGGGAGATATTAACAACATACACTTCAGAATTGTTGAAAAAGGCAAATGAGACAGGCTGTCTAGTACAAATGGAATCTCTTTATAGTGAAAATACAAGCAAACAAAAAAAGTAAAGTTTTGAATAAGTTGGAGTTTATGGTATCTAGACATAATTTATGCCCTTCCCCCAATTTCTCAGCTGATAAATTTATCTTAGCAACTATTTGAGTGTTGATTTTATTATTTTTCAGGTCTTTTGAGTCTCTAAAATTGCCAGATTCCTGTCTATTGTTATTAACTTGTGTGAGAAATTGAGAAGCCGTGATAGCTGCTTTTGGTTTTGTAAACTTTCTATGCTGGCATTTACCTTTTACTTAGTTTCTTGACACAATTATAAAACCAATACCACCAACATCAACACCCTTCTGCCGACAGGTTAAAAAATGACTCATAAAAATAGCTGTGTTAGGCTAAGCATGGTGGCTCAAGTCTGTAATCCTAGCACTTTGGGAAGCTGAGGTGGGAGGATCACTTGAGGCCAGGAGTTCGAGACTAGCCTGAGCAACATAGAGAGACCCCCATCTCTACAAAAAAAAAAAAAAAAATTAGCCGGGCGTGGTGACATGTGCCTATAGTCCCACCTACTTGTGAGGCTGAGGCAGGAGGATTGCTTGAACCCAGGTGCTGGAGGCTGCAGTGAGCTATGATGATGCCACTGCCCTCTAGCCTGGTCAATAGAGGCAGACCCTATCTCAAAAAAACAAAACAAAACAAAACAAAATAGCTGTAGTAGTTTTCCTGTTGCTATTGTAACAAATCACCACACATTCAGTGTCTTAAAGCAGCACCAATTGACTCACAATCTGTTCTGGAGGTCAGCATGGATGTGTTTCTTATGGAGATTCCAGGGGAGAATCCATTTCCTTGCCTTTTCCGGATTCTAAAGGCTTCCCTGCCCACTGGCTTCTGGCCCCACATCACTCCGACCTCTGCTTCTCTTGTCACATTGCCTTTTCCGACTCTAACTCTCCTGCCTTCCATTATTAGAACACTAGTGATTATAATAGGCCTATTTGGACCTATTTGTACTCTCATCTACAAATAATTTTTTTTTTTCCTCGTGAAGTAACATATTCACAGGTTCCAGGAATTAGCACAAAGACATCTTTGGGAGGCCATTATTTTGCCTGCTGTAATGGCATAGAAAGATGAAAAGAAATCTAAAACGCTTTTCAGGAATTAACTAGGATGGCAGGAAAGTGGACCAAGCATAGCCAATGAAGAAATGTGACACTATCTTTCAACAAACATGATCAAATTCCTTTAGGACTGATTGAAGAAAAAAACCAACAATATTAGTGGAGAGTTTGAATTACAGAATTTTGTTTATAAAAGCAGTATTTTGGCATTGAGTATGAAAGAATAACTAGAACTAAGCTAGCTGGAATTGGCCTAAGAGGCATTGTTGACAAATTTGTTTCAGGGAACAGATAGGAATAATAAGAAATTAGCATATAGATTCATGATGAAGTAATAATAGTTTATTATTTTTTATGGTAACTTAGAGATCACAAAGAAGTTTCTTGGATATTATTTTCTCTTTAACATATTGACTGCCACACTAGAAATTCCCCCCCCCCCGAGGCCATGGTGTTTTATTCAAACAAAATGATCCTTTCTAATTTGTTATTTTTTTATTGTTTTCTGTGGGTGAGTTATATGCAACACAATCCACGTTTTTAGAATTAAATTAGCAATATTAATCATAACAAAAAGAACTTCAACAAGTAGGATTTCCATGAACCAACTGCAGGGTTTTGCTTCATGAAGCCCTGGGCTGAAAACTGGCCTGAGTTAAATACAACTCATATGGGAGTCAATGAGTGAATGCTCCGAATACCCTTAAAAGGTAGATGGATTTTGAACTCCGAGTTGCTGATGAAGCAGTGAAGCTCAGAGATAGGAAATAGCCAGCTCAGGGTGACAGGCTGCAAGGCCAGCTGAAGGCCTGGGGGGCAAGGTCAAGTATGTGGACTCTAATTCCCTGAGGTACCTGACATCCATCTGATCCCATAAGTAGCTGAAAAATTCCCTATCAAGTGTTATTTACACTATAGTAGCCATTTGACATTTTGAATGTTCATACCCTAAGCCTACAGAAAAGTCTCTAAATTCTCAAACAGCACCTTTTTCTTGCTTTCTTATTTCTAATAGCACCTTTAATGTAATTCATCACAACACAGAAGTTAGCTACTATTGCATTAAATATTACAATTTTATTTTACTTTCTTTCACTACTACCAGCAAAATGCACTGTTGTTGTCTTTTATTTTTCTGGAGCATTTCTAATAAAGGGCCAAATATTTTTTATTGCTTTTGAACATGACCTACTTGCAATTACTCTGACAAATTATTAATCACTGTTAAAGAACAAACCACTTGGAGGAGCTGCTCAGTGTTGGAGGATGCTTAGTAAAAGCTCCTCATGTGAGAAACAGCAACCCTGCAAATCAAACCTGCAAACAAGAGCACCTGCTCCTGTGAGTTTCAGTGCATGGCCACAGTACCTGTGTCAGGTCTCCTAGCTGGCAGCCCTCAGGGCTCCTACTCAAGCTGCCATGGAGGACAGATGACTATGTTTTGGTGCTCTCACCCCATCAAATGCGTTTTGTGTGGCCCAGAGGAGCCAACATTTAGAAACAGACCAACACAAGCATACTCTTAAAATTTGGTGCACAATCTGTCTTCTGTTTTATCTGGTCTGTAGGATAACAATTTATCTCTTTGAACTCTTCCCAAAGGATCCCAAAGTGAAATTCCATCATCCCAAATGTATTCTTTAAATGTAGGCAATTACTATCCAGCTGTTTTCCTGGGGTGAAATAAAATCTTAATTTTATGAAAAGGTAAGAGGTACTGTTTATTTAGAGATATGTAGAAAACAACAAAAATGTACCAAATGATTGCCTGGACTCTTCAGCTTTGTGGAGACTGTGATTTGAATTTGTGCCTCAACCAAATAAATCTCAGGAAGTTATAGGTGTTCAGTTTTCATTCTCACATAGCCCACCTGCACGTTTTTCAAGCATCTTCTGAATTGGTTTAATTAGTTAACTTTATACATATCCATGAGTAGGACTACAAATAACTTCCAAGTGAAACGAATGATGTAGAGAAAATTTCAGTCTAGTCTCTGTGTGAATGACCACAGCCTCTTCCTAGTGCAATTAATAAGGTGCAACCAGGTAGACCTGCTTATGCAGCCACCTTCCGTACACACCTTACCCTATTCCTTTCACAGGTATTATGTTTTCATCTTCTCAAATACAGCATAGGCAGATATTACATCTACTTGGAAATATTTTTTCCTTAATCAATTTCTTCATATATGTTATTTTCCACCGAGGCTTACAGACTAGGGGGGAAAAGCCACCAAAATAAAATAGCAAGTACTCTATCATTTTGAAAGGTTCCAGTTCCAGAAGGCTTTATGACAGAGTTTTGCTGTATTTTGTATCAACAGCATGTCATGTGGATCCTGGTTCATAGTATGGGGCTATTATTTTTTAAATTGAATTTGCTTATCTCTGCTTCCCTTTATGGGTAACACTACCCAGACAACCAACCTCACAGTGCTTTTAAGGGTATTCATCTGAACTCTCTTTTTCTCCTTTTTGAGCACTATGCACTGAAATTAATAAAACAATGGGTGTATCAGGTACACTGGCTTACTTTAATCAGGCTCTTCTGTTCCCACAGTGCCTCAGATTTAAGGAAAAAACTTAGACTCTTGATTCTTTTATTCTACTTTGCAACACTTATATTTCACTGACTTCTGCCAAAGAGGATTTTTTTTTAAAAAAAAGCATCACTATTTGGTTTCTTGATCATTTAAAAATCTGTGGTCTGAGATTCTCTTCCCTCCAACCCCCATCTTACACCAAGAGCGAGTGACCTTGTTTTAAGGTGAATATTGTTTTTTGCTTTGAAGTTCACATCTCCACCATCTTGTTTGCTCCTATTACTGTTGTCTGTTCTTATCGGTGTTGACAGAGTCATCCCTTGGATGAAGCCAACCAAAGCAATCGCCCTAGGCCTAAAGTGCCGGGCACCTTCACATTTTTCTCACTAGGCTGCAAGTCAGAGGGTTGAGGTGGGGGTGGGCAGCCAAGGGAGGGAGATGGTGGCAAAAGTCTTTGATAGAGAATATTACAAAGAACCAGATGTCACACATTTAAATAATTTATCAACCTCCCTTTCTGTTCCATGCCCCCTCCCTAAAAAAAAAAATGGGCAATGCTATTCCATCCATGCATTTATGCATCCTCTATATCAGCTTTGGTTTCAAGGAATAGACATCAACTCTGGCTATCTTCAGCTGAAGTGAAATTTACCGAGCTGTTCTGAGGGCTCACAGTAATGTGAGGCCGAGTATAGACAAATGGTAAGATCTGGGACTACCTGAGGGCTGAGCATTAGGAGCCACATCCAAAGTGATGCTGCAGAATTTGTCTGGTCCACAAGCTCCTGCACCTGAGAGGCATATGAGGGCAGCTTCACATGCAGAGCCCCAGAAGCAAGATCCGAGTGACCACACTGAACAGGGCACAACCTGCATAATCTTTCCTGTGATTCCCTACTACACACAGTGGGGAATCCGCAAAAGGGAAAATCAGGGCAGGGAAGTTAAACAGGAGTTTAAATATTAAACAAAATACATTGAGAAACTTCCATTGCATGCCCAAGAAACTAAAGAGGCATGTTGTTGCTTATTTGTGCTTATATTTTTCCTTGAATGAAAACATAGATTCAGGGGGAGGCTGAGAATGAAAATGATTTCCCTACTTTATGATTTGTATTGGCTCTAACATCCCTAAGTTCAGCTCTCAGAGACTTTCACAGGATCTCATAAAAGTGGTATTATAGGAAAAGGATAAAAATTGTCAGTGTTTCAACTAGGAAAACATTTTTCTTATAGTGATTATAGCATTTTTAGGGAGTGAGAATTATATGAATTATACAGTTTAGGAATTATGGTGTTTAATAATGTGAATGCTTAGACCAAATTTTGTTTTTTTTTTTAAATTAACTACATGTCTAGATTAGTAATAATATGTTCTTGATCTATCTAGAATAAAGTAGCAAAACATCCTTTGAAAATTTATTTTGTGTGTTTGTAATGATTCACTAGCTTTCTGATTAAACATAGTTTAAATACGTGCTTTTCATTTCAGCTCCTTCCGAAAACCTCATTAAAGTGAAAGTAAAGAAATAAAAAATGATAAACACACACACACACACAAAGAATGCAAAAGGAGACAATAGCGGATGGAAATGGCAATGATTTGCAGTAAATGGAAAGTGGATGGAGGAGATAGCAGAAACTAGAAAGCTGCCCGAAAGCACTGGCTGGACAGAAAGGCAAGGTGAGCCGTGCTTAATTCCCTCTCCGGAACTCTAGGAAAGCTCTGGAAGTGGGTATCACACAAAGCAGTGGAAGGTGTGGGGTTGCAGTCAGGAAGATGGTGGTAAGTCTCTTTAGAGATGGTAAGATATCTCTTCCCCTAGTGTGTGCAGTCAGCAGACTCAGTCATCTTAAGCCTGGAAAGAGACTGCACATTTCTTCTGAATCAAAACAAGAGGCTCTGGGCTCAGGGACAGGAGGTAGAGCAGAAGGCACAAGAGAGGAGTCAAACTCAACACAGAGGACTGAGAAGTAAAAGCCTACACACCAAGCTGTGCAGCCACTAGCCCCTGCTATTGCTTGGTGTGCACTGCCAGCAGGAGATTAGAGGATTCTTCTCTGGGTAAAGTGGCCAGCCTGGTGTAGGAAGGGTGGGATTCCCAATATGAAATGAAAGCGTTCCCAACAGATCACCAAAAAGGAGAAGCCCCTTCATTGGAAGGCTCCATCTCCTCATACAGAGCTTCTGTTCAGGATTTTAATGATTTAATTTTAAAAATGAATGAACAACAACAATCATTGGCTATTGAGGAAAGCCTTGCCCAAAATAAAAACACCAAAGATTGAAGAGATAAAAAGGAACTTACAGAGAAAAGTTAATGCAGACAGCAGATGAACCTAAAATTAAAATTATCATTAATATTCTCAGATAAATGAGAAGTCATCACATCCAATAGGATACTATAAAAATAGAGCTGTCAGCTTAGCCAGATAGAGTTTTTGAAAACTAGAAATATTAAATGAAATGAAAGATTTATTGGAAGAACTAGATAATAAAACTAAGGTATCCTCATACACAGCAGAAGAAAGTGAAATGGAAATTATTACAGGCATAAAAGGGTAAGAATAATAGATCAGTCCAGAAGGTCCAAACATTGGCCAAAAAGGGTTAAAAAAAAGATAAGAGAAGGGAGGAAATTAGTAAACAAATAACCAGTGAAAAGTTCCAAAATTTATGCACCCAAGTTTCCAAATAAAAAGAACCTGGCAAAGGTCTGGCTCATCTCACTAACACTCATCAGTGTGATACTTTAAAATACTGACAATAGTGAGCAGGTACAGAAATTTTCAAATAACAAAATTAAAAAATTCACATATAAAAAAGAATTTAGGATCAAATTAGATTTCTGAAGAGGAATACTCAAAGCCAGAAATTGAGGAAGAAATGGTGATAAAATTCTGGACCCTCCAAAACCAGAAAATGAGATCACAAAAGGAAAACTAGAAACCAAACTCTCTCATGAACACGGATGCAAAAATCCTCAATAAAAGATTAGCAACTCAAATCTAACAATATATGAAAAGAATTATGCAATGTAATCAGGTGGGATTTTCCCCAGATATTCAAAGCTGGTTCAACATTTGAAAATCAGTTAATTTAATTCATTATGTCAATATGCTAAATGAGAAAAATCCTATGATCATATCAATAGATTTAGAAAAAGCATATCATAATAAATCACCCATTTATGATTTAAAATGAAACAAAACAAACAAAACTCTCAAAAAACTAGGTATGGAGGCAGGCTCCCTTGACTTGATATAGAACACTAACAAAACACCTACACCAGACGTTATACTTCATGGTGAGAAGCTAGATGCTTTCCCCCTAAGATGGGAAACAAGGCAAGGATGCCCCTCTCACCACTCCTATTAAACATCATGGTATAAGTCCTGGCTTATGCAATAAAACAAGAAAAGGAAATAACAAGTTCTACAGATTGAGAAGGAAAAAATAAAACTGTCTTTGTTCACAGATGACATGATTGTCTATGCAGAACATCACAAAGAACTAACAACAACAAAAACAAAACTGACAATACCAAATGCTGGTGAGGATGTGGAGTAACATGAATTCTTATTCATTGC
>NW_012154729.1:8346103-8356218 GCF_000956105.1 Propithecus coquereli
GATGTTTAGGTTACTGAGAACCTGTTTTGCAGCCCTTGATTAGGGCTCAGTTCTACTGCCTGCAAGTAGCTTTCTATATCTCTTGGTAAGTCATCCTCCTTTTCTTTACAAATGGCTGTTTGCATCCCAGTATTTTTCTCAGTCTGCTTCCTGCTCATGAAATTTTGGAAGCCCCCTCTTTTCTAGGTAAATGATATCTGTCCAGTTCAATCAAAGCTGGAGATGCTTCGGCAATTATAACTCTTAAAAGCTTTCTGAGTTTCTTATAAATTGTTATTGTAGTTGACTCCATTAGAAAAAGCCACACCCACAAACTCTTTGAGACAGGCTTCACTCTGGGCTGAGCATAAATGAGGATCTTCTGGACAAGGCCTTTAAGATTCTTAAAACCCTTTACCTAGATAAGAGGGTCTCCAAGATACAATCTTAAATCTCTTCGAAGTCACACAAGAGGTCTTATAGTCTCCTTTGAAATGACCTTTATCTGGAGGCCATATTTTATTGGCAGAGTCTTAGCTTTGATCTTTGCCCTAAGACTATTTATTACTTTTATAGTCCTTTTCAGGGAAGACTAAGATGAGAAACAATTTTAATTTTCAACCTACAAAGTTCTGGTTCCTTTTATATATTTTTTTAAATTCTGTTTGAGAATGGAACAGTTCCTTTTTCAGCTCATCTTGCTCCTCCCATACATTATTATAAGCAGCTAAATGAACCCAGATGGTACCTTTAACATTCTTCTGAGGAATCTCGTTGGCTATATCCCCAAGTTACTTAGGAACATTTTCTTTCTTTCACATTACTGCAGGTGGCAGTTTCACTGATGATTCTACCAGGACACAATTCACATCCTCTTATCTCCAGGCCCCAGTGGCAACTTTTTCGCTGCATTTCTAGCCACCACTACAGTCTGAAAAGTGAAAGAATTATGGAAGAATCACTTAATTACAAAGCAAATAAATTTCACTTATTTTAGGTTTAAATTTAACACCTGACGTTGAGGTGACATTTTTATTTTCTCTCTCTGTATGTTTTTTGGTAATCTCTTGGTACACCACAAACCACCTCAATACCTAATGGCTTAAACCAGCAATCATTTCATTTGTTCAAAGTTCTACAGGAAAGAATGATCTCATCTTCGAGGTCATTCTGATAGTCTTGCTCATAGGTGCTTATATGTCTGCACCCCACTGACGGACACCTTAGGGATTGGCTTAGACAGGATGCTGGGAAGGCTTCTCTCTCTCTCTCACCCCAACTACTCTCTCCCTCTCTATGGGGTTCTCCAGATGACCTCTCCTTCTTACATAACAGATCAGGGATCCCCAGAGCACAGAAAGGGGCACTACCAGGCCCCTTGGGGCTTAGCCCTGCAACTACTACAACATTACCTCTGCCACCTCCTTTTCAGTAAGTCATAAGCTAGGTACTGCTCGGATTTAAAGGGTGGACACCATACAAGGGTATGGATACCAGGGAACCTGATAAATTGGGGACCATCAATGTAAAAGACTACCACGTTCCATATCTAATCCAATAATATATCTGGAGACTAGTGTCTTTGCATTCTTGAACACCTCCAACCCATTCTTTATCCAGCAGGTAGAACATCTTTAAAAAGTACAATCAGATAATGGAACTCCTCTGCTTAAAATTCCCCCCTGGCTTTCTATCACGTTTAAAAATGTCCTTCAATACTCTGCATAATGCTTCTCCCACCTCCCATGCTGGCATCCCAACTCTTCCCGTTATTCCCCCAGCATCTAGACGCATCGACTTGCTCTCCTTTCCTTGAATACACCCGACTCAATTCTGTTTTATGGCCTTCGTATTAGCCATTCCCTCTCCTTAGCTTGCTCTTCTCCCAGATATTTATGTGGTGGAGCCCTTGTCACTCAAATCTCAGCTTAAATGAAACCCCCTGGAGAAGTCTTCTCTGACCACCAAATCAAAAGTATTCCTCCCCCTTCCCTTATCACACAGTGAATCATAGCACTTAATATTTCCTGATATTTCCTAGTTTATTTTTATTTGATTTCTATTTGCCTCTGCTCATTAAAATGTAAGATCCATGGGATGGGTACATTGTATTTTTCCTACTGTATACATCCAGGGTCTAATCCAGTGTCTGTTACACAGTAGGCCATGAATATTTGTGGATGAACCCTATAAGTGAGCATTACTACTAGTAGTGGTAGTCTTAGATGTGGTTATTGATTTAATAATAATGATTACAATTACAATAGAAACTCATTTAGAAGCAAAGCAAATGTTTCCATTAGAGATGAGTTGCTAGCTTGATTGTAGCCCCCTGTGGCCCCACCAGAGTGGTCAAGAGTGGGGATGCATTCCAAAGGGTTCCATCAGGCTTTCCCTTGGCCTATGTCTGTATGAGATTTCCATATCAGTGAATTAACTATTGATAGTACCAGTTTCCTATTTATTTCAGGCTACTGGAAAAATTTAAGATAACTTCCTACATAGTACTTAACAGAGGAAACACTCAATGTAGGGTAGCTTTCATTAGTGTTAAGAACAGAGGGAAAGAACCTCTGTCGTGGAAGGTATTCTTACATTTCATCATCATGTAGAGTCATCACCAGCTAGAAAGGAGGCCACAGACCTTATTTCAGCAAAGAAATATTTGACCATAAAATCCTGTCTTAAGAATGCATTTTTTTCCTTATTAGATACATTGATGTGCTTCTATTTATTTAAATAGAGATTTTCATCATGAAATATTCAATAAGACAAACAATAATATTAACTAATCACGAGGTATTGTCTACGAAAAAATTTTAACTCTTATTAAAATGGATGTTAAATTTGTTATTGGGAATTATGATCCAGTTGCTGGTAGGTTAGAACAGATTGACTCAATTGGGACATTTTCATTTTTCTATACATACCCTCTGACACTATCATGCACTCTTATATGAATAAATAGAAGGGAAATGCTAGTATTTTGGGATTATTTCTCATCTTTGTCTCTTTTTTTCCCTGTCTTTGTGAAGTCTGCTCCCCACACAGCTACACATTCTTTCTCACAGGTAGCATATTCTCAGTGCTGCTTCATGGCAATTCCCTGTACCAACCACTTTAGGTAACATTCAGTCCTCATGACAATGCTACAAGGGAAATACACAGCGGGGGTAGACAAACTTTTTTCTGTAAAGTGCCACAGGTTAAAAATCTTTGGCTCCATGGGCCTTATGGTCTCTACCGTGACTTTCTGCTGTTGTGGCATGAAAGCAGCATAAAAAGCAGACAGAGACAGTATACAAACAAATGGGTATGGCCATGTTCCAATAAAACTTTATTTATTCATCATGAAATTTAAATTTCATACAATGTTCACATGTCACAAAACATTATTCTTCTTTGATTTTTTTTAAAACTTAAAAATGAAAAATCATTGCTGGCTTATGAACCATACCAAAACAGTTGGAAGGCCACATTTGGCCCATGGGCCATAGCTTACTAATCCCTGCAATATACAGTGTAGGAAACTGGGGTTTGGAGAGGACACAAAACTTCCCCAAAGTGATACCCCCAGTGACTGAGGAAGCCAGGACTTGAAAGTACCTCTGATTCTTAACACTTGTACTATATTGCCTTTTGGACAGGTTCTTAACTCTTATTTTAAACTTAAATCTTAAAGCTTTAGTTTAACTGAACTAAGAGTTCAGCTCACTTTTGTTCAGCCTGGAAACCTAGTCACTATTTAAAACACTGTATATGGCACAAGATATTGCCATTTCTAATCACATCCTCACCTTGGGATTATTTTCTATTCTGGGGACTGCCTATGTGCATACCTGCTCACATACAAAAATAAAGGTTTATTCCTTTTATAAGCATTTAAATGATAGTGTTACAATTTAATCTGTGATGATTAATTAATACCAATGTGTAAACAGATGCATTTTCAGCTAAAAATAAGTTTCTCTTGTGATCTACCCATAGGGCCAACAGTTGCGGCTTGCTCAGACCAACCTCCCAGTTGGGGATAGATCGAGGTCACCTCACCAGCTAGATAGGAGACCACAGATTTCTTCTGGATGATTCAGGATGATCGCAATCGTTGCACAGAGCTCCGTTCTGCCTCCTGTTAGTATAACTATATAGCTGACTGAGCATCTGGGACAGTGCAGGATACAAAATGATTTTCCCAACTCTGAAAAAACAAGCAATGTGTTTGTACAAATGCTTATGTTTCTGCTTCTTCTCCCCTGTGTCTTCACTGTCTTACTCCCCCTAAATCTTTCCTCTCTTGGGGAGATTTGGGTACAACCTCTTTGTTGAGGGCCCACTCATCATCTTGAATCCTAAAAGTCTTACCTTTTATATTTTAATTCAAAAGGGATCATTGTTCCAAATTGTCCATTATTTTCAACAAGGGCAAAATAATACAGGCTGCCGAGGGCCCCCAAACACAGGTAATTTATTGCTCAGAAACACTGAATTGAACGTGTTCCCCAGGAAAGCATTCTTCAAAACCAAATATCAGGCACTACTGTGCAGGAATCAGACTGTAAATGATTAAAAACATGATGGATCACTGGTCAGTTGTTCAGTCTGTCTAGAATCATTATGCTTGGAAGAGAAGTTAAGAAGCTAGGAAACAAACCCTTTGAGGTCTGTTCTCTATAAAGAAAGAGGATTAAAAAGAAAGCCAGGTCCTCCTCCCCCAACATCATAGGCAATGTATGTGTACACACACAGAGAAAAACACACACACGGCCATATAGTGCTCAAATAGCCCAGGGCTAAAGGTTAAGAATTATAAGGGAAGGATTTAAAAATGCAAGTTTGGGCAATGATTTAAAACAGGGAAGAAAGAAGTCAAAGCAAATGAGCGTTATTTAATCTTATAAATTTGCTGTCCTATGGTGTACGTAAAGATGTAGGTAAGAGGCATTTGTTTGTTCACTGTTATGGCTGGAAGCCTAGGAAAATAAATTTATTCAGGCACGCCAGTCTGTCTGCTAAGACTTCCATTTAGCCTTTTATGGAAATACTGAACAAAGAAGAGTATCATTGCTTCTGTCAGGAAAGGAGTTTCAATCAGACTGATGAATAAAAAGCACAGCTGCCAAAAATGATCCATGGCAGGGTAAAGTTTAGGTGCCCAATTGCCCATTTTTCTATTAAAATGTGTCATTAGTGTTGGCCTGGGCCAATAGAGCGGGGCTGTGCAGCACACTAAATTGCTTCTCAATTTTAAAATATCAATTCCAGGAAGAATTATGTAAGATAAAATGTAGAACCTCAGCATCACAAAACAGTGGCTGTTCAGTGAGACAAAGATTTGGTTTTGCAGCTACCAAATATAGATTTATGACATTTGCATGTTTGGTAACTCTGTGGTTATGCCTGTTTCCCTGGGAACTGTGTCCAGTACATAATTATTCTGGAACACTCACATCCTTTATCTGAATTAAGGGAACCAGTGACGCTAAATTATTTCATTCAGAAGAGATAACATATATGACACTTTTAATTTTCTAAAATAGTTCAGAGACCTTAGGAAAAACTCCAAGAAACTTAGCATTGATTTTATTATACACTCTGATTTTACCAATGAAAACACTTTGGATAGAAGAATTTGAAACTTTCTCAAACTACATGTTTAGAGGTGGTAAAACAGCAGCCAGGATCTTAAATCCTAACCCTATACTTTTTCCGCTCAAATTCTCAATGGAGAAACTCAGGTTTGTGATTCCTGAATAATAGTTCCAGAAAGGAACGCCGATATTTTAACCATTACAAACAACAACCAAACAAAACAACAACAACAAAAAGATCTCCTGCAGAGAGAAACATATCCTTCGAGTGCTAATCCTGCCTGCTATTGGCATGTTCTATCAAAGTTGTCTTTGGTGTATTAAAATGGCATTGACTCTAATCTCCTCTGTCTAGTTTACCACATTTTCTTCTATTACGTGGCATATCACTGCATCAGAAAAGTAACAAAAATCTACTTTCTAAATATACATAAACCTGGATTATCATGAAAATAAAACAATGAGATAGTAACAAAGAAAGAAAACAAAGAGTGCACCACATTTTTTGTCAAGCTCATGCCAGAATGTCATTTGCTTTTGTCTATTTTAAAATTACTGGCTTTAGGCCCTGGTTTCCTAGAAAAATGTTTATCACTCACTTTTCAAAAGACTATTGTATTAGTTATCTATTGGTACATAACAATTACTCCATAGCTTAGTGGCTTAAAACAATAAGCATTTATTGTTTTATAGTTTCTGTGGGTCAAGAATTCAAATGTGGTTTAGCCAGATGTTCCTGGCTTGGGGTCTCTCATGAGGTTACAGTCAAGATGTAGCCGCAGCTGTATCATCTCACACCTTGGCTGGGCCAGGACGATGTGCTTCCAAGAAGGCTTACTCACGTGGTGCTGGTAGTTGGCAGAAGGCTTCAGTTTCTCCCCACATGGGCCTCTCCGTGTAGTTTGTATGTCCTCACGATATGGTGAGGATGATCAATCCTCAAGGATGATCAATCTGGGACAGTAAGGTGGAAAATCACAATAGTAAAGAAATCATTTCCTCACTATTCCGTAAGTTATTGAAGTTGGTCCTATTCAGTGTGGGAGAAGACTCTATTAGGGTGTAAAGATGAAGAGCTGAGGACCGTACACAGCCATCTTGGAAGCTGGCTGCACACCTGTCTTCAATTAAACTTATGCTGTGACTACATTTGGGATATTTGTTTCATCTGGCTAAATGGGCTGCTCAATTCAAATTGCACAATTGCTGGTTACTCTAAGCACACTATTACTTTCTAAAGCATCGCTTTTCATTATTACCTACATAATACTGCCTAACTTATAATGATAACCTTATATAATTTATAAATATTTTCATAGACATTATCTCATTTAATCATAATTTTCATTTTTTTAACTTTAAAAATGATTTAAATGGAATAAATAAGAATTACAAAGATAGTAAAAAGAATTGTCTCATTACCCAGCTTTCCCTATTGTTGACATCTTTCATAACCATACGGTTGTCAGAACTCAGAAATTAACCTCAGTACAATACGATAAACTAAACTATAGGCTTTATTTGGATTTCTCCAGTGTTTCTATTAATATCCCTTTTCTGTTCTAGATTCCAGTCCAGAACACCACATTGCATTTAGTCACTGTATGGCCATAGTTTCCTCTGATCTGTGACTATTTTCCAGACTTTTCTTGTTATTCATAATCTTGACTCTTATAAAGAGGACTGGCTAGGTATTTTGTAGAATGTCCCTCAATTGAGGTTTGTGTGATGTTTTCTCCTGATCAGACAAAGGGTATGGACTTTGGGAAACAATATCATAGAGGTGATGTGGCCTTCTCATGATGGCATTATTATTAGTGGTTATTACTTAACCATGACTACTTGGTTAAGGTGCTATCTGGCAGATGTCTCCATTGTTAAAGTTACGGTTTTTCCAACTTTTTCAAACTTTATTCTTAAAATGAGTTACTAAATCCAGTCTTACTCAAATGGGAGAGGAACCAGCTCTACCTACTGAAAGGAGGAGTTTCAAAGATTTTGTAGACATAAGTAAAAACCATCATAGTACTTGAACATTTTGAGTGAGATACTCTGAGGCTATGCAAATATTCTGTTTCTCCTTAAAGGCCTAGCCACTAATTTTAACATCCATGCGTAGATCTTGCTGTGGTATTTTAACAGTGACTTTCTTATCACTTCCTTTTTTCTACATTTATTCATTGGAATTGCTCTGTTAGGAAGATCTCTCCCTTCTCCTCTGTGTAGTAACTCATTCAATCATTTACTTACATTGACATGGGCTCATGAGTATGCATTTTATATCTTAGGTTATAATATAATACTATCATTATGTACATTAATGTCCAAATTGTTTCAGCAACCTGCCTTTCAAGTTGTTGCCTATGTTCTTTTGGTATGACCCCTCCCCACCCACCTGTCTTCTTATTTATTTATTTGTTTTAGTACTTTCTTACTTTCTCGCATAACAAAATAATCTAGGCTTATCTTGAATTTTTTTTTTTTTTATTCCGGTCCTAGAATCAGTATTTTTTATTCAAAGAGTCCTGGTTCTTTTTTTGGAGAATGATATTTGGAAACCAAGATCTGAGCATTAGTTGTGTTTGTTGGCCCTGGAACATCACTGATTCTAGGCCCTCTCTGCAAACAGAGCTAGGAAACATAAGTACATATATTAAACTAGGTAAAACTTTTATTTTTTAATGTCTTCTATATGTCAGGCACTATGTTAGGCACTTATTATCCCTCATGTCATTGTATTCTCACAGCAGCTCTACGGAGGTAGGTTTTACTAGCCTTGTTTTACGGAAAAAGTAATGAAGAGTCCAATTATATGTTACTCATAGGGAGGAAGACTGGAAATCAGGTCAGAGGACTCTAAATCATATGATGTTTTCTTCAAATCAGTTTAAATAGCTATAGACTGTTTCCCTTTCAATGTCCCTCTTTCTTTCTGTCCTTCCTTGCTTTTCTTTGCATTTTCCATCTCACCTTATGTTAATTCCATCATGGCAATATTTAATTAGGTATATATTTAATAAGTTGAGTCTAGATAGTAGAACTACTATGGCCTTTTACATTGTTTTAGCTTAAATTTTTGTTTTTGTCAGGCTTTTGATATTTGGAATGAGACACGCCAAGAGATTTTCTTCACTAAGTGTATGGCATTGCAATTCTTCATTCACCATCTCAATGAATACTTATTACTATGATGTATTTAACACCAGGCTCAATTCTAGATGCTGGGATACAGTGGTGAGCGAAATAGGTGAGAGTCCTATTTTTGAAGAGCTTATTATCTCACGTGGAAGAAAAACAAACAAAAAATATAATACAATAAGTAAATTTTATGGTTTGTTAGAAGGTGATGTAGAAAAATAAATCAAGGAAGAAGATGAAAAGAGACAAAGGGATTATAATTTTCAATAGGGTTGTGGTGATAGGCCTTCTGATAAAGTGACAATTGATCAAATATACACAGGAGATGTAGGAGGGGCCTACATGCACTATGGGTGAAGCACATTATGGGTGAAGACAAGGAGAAAAGCCAGTTCAAAGGCTGCAAGCCAGGACTGCACATGTTGTATTTGAAGAACAAATAGAAGGCCAGTGTGGCATGAGCCAAATGAGACAACAAAGATTGGAGAGTTACATGATGGGAGCACAGACAATGTAGAATTTTTTTAGACCATTATAAGGGCCTTGGCTTTTCCTCTCAGTAGGAAGAATGTTTTATGCAGAGGAGTAACCCAATGTAACTTGCATTTCAAAGGGACCACTCTGCCTGCTGTGTGGAGAACAGAATGGAGAAAGCTGGGGGAACAGTTAGAAGTTGTCTCAATGAGATTCAGGGGTGGCTTAGACCTGTATCATGAGCCTGGAGGTGGGGAAAGGTTGTCAGACATTACAGACATTTACAACTTGAGCCAAGAGGATTTTCTAAGCCATTGGGTAAATGGTATGAGAGAAATAGTTGTCAATGAGGACTCTCAATATTTTAGCATAGGCAACTGGGAAGACAAGTTACCGTTGTGATAGAAAGAGGTTTGGGGTGGAAGATAAGTGGTTCAATTTGGGACAGTTAGGTTTGGAATGTCTATATGTGATTTGCATAACAGAAGATTAAATGAGTCTGGGGAAAATCTGAGGCTCTAGAAGACAGAAATGTCTTTCTAAGACTGTACACAGGAATATAACCTCAGTGTATCAGAGCCATGAGCCAATCTCAGGGAGGTGTAAGGCATAAAAATTGGGCCTTCCTGGGAATGCTGGGATACCTAGGTTAAAAATCCATTTCAAGAAAAGGGAATGTTTCCAAAATATCCACTAGCACTTGAAAATCTATATTGGATCATCCAACTCTAAATTTATTTGTATCTTAAAAATGTAATTTTTATCTCCCCTTATTACTGCAATTTAAATGAATACTTTCTTTATTTTTCTTAACAACAGGGTTTGATGATAATTTCACATTCATTCTAAACCTGCTTTATGTTTTGATGAGCATTTGTCTTTTCAGACTATGAAGTCTAAATTTTATAGTCTCCTTTCCTATGACCAGCCCTCACT
>NW_012154729.1:8359439-8360150 GCF_000956105.1 Propithecus coquereli
TTTAAAAAAAAAAATCAAAATATCTACCATAGATTTAAAGAAAAGTCACATGTTATTATTAGTATCTGACTTGAAGTTTAGTTCATTATTTTCATAACGTTGTATTCCACTACTCAGAAAGTTAAAAAATAGAAGGGTGATTGATATATAGTTGCTAGACCTAAGTTCCTACTTTAAAAGACAGAAAATATGACATAAATTTACCAGGGGTATTGTGAAAGATAAGTGAAAACAATAGTTACTCGACAGTTCAGAAATGTCAGTACGTTTTTATGATGACAATTATGTGGTAAGTATTTCATCATAGGAGTGTAAACAGACCTGAGTTGGAATGCCAGTCATTTGTGTAATAATGGGCAAAATGAACTTGCTTTTCTAAAACCTCCCTTTCTGTATCTGTGTGCATAATAGTGCATATCTCACATTATTGATTTTTATTATTAACACAGTAGTTCTGGCAATATTGATAATTAACAGCTCAGAACACAACTGCAAATTTCTCAAATAACAAGAAGCTGCCCTCTAAATTATTCTGGTTCTTTATCAACACATCTCACACCAATGTTTTAAGAACTTTTTTCCAGGTGTTAAGTGTCAGCAAGGTACTTTTATAATGGCTTTAAGAGACTTTTAGGGTTGCAATATATAAAGTGTGAGATGGTACCTTTTCTAGAATAATAATATTTTTCATACAAGAAATCTTTTATAAAA
>NW_012154729.1:8360200-8362235 GCF_000956105.1 Propithecus coquereli
AAAAAAAAAAAAAAAAGAACTTAAGCATTTGAGGACAGGCAGCACATGATTCCTGGAAGAGAAGTAGATTCATGGTAATAGTAGCTCAGTCAATACATTTAAATTGAATCGTTATGACTCAAATTTTTAAAATATTAATTCCACAGTCTGAAAAAAGATCAACCTTATTTCTCTCATTTGGTGAGTATTTTCAGATGGCTGTTAAAATGTTTTTTTCTTTCTTTCTCTTTCAACTGCTGGAGAGTAACTAGAAACAAATCTGTTCCTTGGTATAAATGTTCAGTCCATATGTTATTTTTCATGGTAACTGATAGAAGTGCGAAGTCCTACTCAATCAATTCTGCCTGCGTGTTTGCTCTCCCTCCCTGCGCCCCACCCTCACCATATGTAACACATCTTGGGAGTGGGGAGAATAATCCCTTTATCATTTGACTTTTGTTGCTTGCATTTTTCCTCAAGTAACACAAAAATTATAAGGAACTCAGAGGAACTAGTACAGAGTGGACAGGCCAATCTGGCTGTTCTGAAAGGCCATTGTGGGAAACAACAGGCAACAGAGAAGAAAAAGAAAATAATGAGATACAGCTGTCCCTTAAACAACATGGGGGTTACGGGCGCTGAGCCCTGCATAGTTGAAAAGCCATGTATAACTTTTGACTTCCCCAAAACATAACTACCAGTAGCCTACTGTGGACCACAAGCCTTACTGATAACATAAACAGGTGATTAATGCATATTTTGTATATGTATCATGTGATGTAGTCTCACAATAAAGTAAGTAGAGAAAAGAAAATGTTAAGAAAATCATAACGGAGAGAAAATATATTTACCATTCATTAAGTGAAGGTGGATCATCATAAAGGTCTTTATCCTCGTGGTCTTGATATTGAGTAGGCTGAAGAGGAGGAGGGAGAGGAAGGGTTGGTCTTGCTATCTCAGAGATGGCAGAGGCAGAAGAAAATTCATATATAATTGGACCAGTGCAGTTCAAACTCACTTCGTTCAAGAGTGAACTATAGTTATGAACATTAACCATATTTCCCAAGTATCTACACAGTGGGAGACAGAAGAATCATCATGGATTTTGGAAGCAAAGAGATCTGGGTTCATTCTCAGCAACACCACCCACCTATGTGATCTAAGCAAGTTTCTTAATCTGAATCTGAATATTTTCCTCTGGAGAATGCTGGTACATTACCTCACAGCGTGAATGTGAGAATTTAATAAAGTAATCCAAGAAAAGTGACTAGAACATAGTAAGCACTTAATAAATGTTAGTTGCCTTCTTCACCTTCTTCCTTCTCACTGTCATTCCTGTTAACAATGAAAAACTCTTGCTTGTGTTTCAATAATTTATGAGCATTCAACCAAGACCATGAATGTGACCAAGTATATGTTTTATGATGAAAGATTTACCAGAATTTTTCTTTTATACTAAAAAGCCAGTCCAAGTTGACTTCTCTTGGCAAAATTTCTGATGTAACTTGAAGACTTGAGAGTTTGAATTTAGATCAATACTTTAAGAGAATTTAACCCCAGGCCAAATGCTTTATGCTGGGAAAATAGTCTTTGATGTTTGAATGGGTCTGAGTGCTGTACCGAGAGCCAAATGTGTGAGGTGGGACCTCTTGTGAATCAAAACATCAAAAAAGATTTGCATTAATTTCCTGCAAACCAAATATATAGAGTTTCATGCAGCTCTAATTGAAATGTAATAACTGTTTACAGATTTGACTGCACCATCACCACAGAGTAATTGGTTCTTTACATCCAGCAAATGGGAGATGAAGTAAATGTGCCTAGAAGGGTTTGGAAAGTCAATGAAATGTTTCTAAAATTACTATTGTGGATGGTGTATGGCCTGTCTTGAAGCTCAGTCAGAGTTGGGCCTCGATGGAGTCAAGTTGCTGCTGGTCTTGAGTGTCAGAAGGGACCTTTGTTACTCCAGGTTGGATGTGTTGAAATGTGAAACTGCCCTATCTCAGAAAAGCAGCATTTTTCCAAAGTTATTTATTGTCGGGTTTTTTGTGTTCGG
>NW_012154729.1:8374370-8375414 GCF_000956105.1 Propithecus coquereli
ATTGTTAGTGATAACTTTTATCATTCATGATAATTTGTAATTCATTATAATAACTAGTGATGATACATGATACCTGTCATTACTTTTTAGGCATTACCTCTTCTAATTTTACAAAAACCTTCTTAACTCTGGTTAAGCATCTTATGCAGATGCTTAACCATACGAAGTCAAGAGACAAAAAAGAAATTTCTTGAGATTAATTAGGTAGCCAACAATTGGTATCATGGAGAAGAAGTTGTCTGTCCAACTCTAAAGTGTGAGTCATTATATGTTTCAGAATTTAGGTAAATAATTCAAACCAAATTTTAAAACAAGGCAACTACTCACATGAAAATCTGCACATGGATGTTTATGGAAGGTTTATTCGTAATTGTTGGAAGCAACCAAGATGTCGTTCAGTAGGAGAATGGATAAATAAATTGTGGTATGTCCAAACAATGAACTATTTATTATTCAGCACTAAAAAGAAATGAGTTATCAAGCCATGAAAAGATGAGGAGAAAACTTCAGTGCATGTTACTATTTGAATGAAGCTGATCTGAAAAAGTCTATATCCTGTATGATTCCAACTACATGACATTCCGGAAAAGGTAAAACTATGGGGACAGTAAAAAGATCAGTGGTTCCCAGAGGTTAAGGAAGAGGGAAGAATAGGTGGAGCACAGAGGATTTTTAGGGCAGCAAGACTATTCTGTGTAATATAGCAGTGGTATATACACATCATCACACATTTGTCCAAAGCCATAGAATGTACACAGCATTAAGAGTGAGCCCTCGTGTAAACTATGGGCTTGGGTGATGATGTGCCACTGTAGGTTCATCAGTTGTAGCAAATGTACCACTCTGGTGGGGGATGTTGATAGTGGAGGAAGGTGGAGGGGGCGGGTAGCACGGAGGTAACATAGGAACTTTTTGTACTTTGTGCTCAATTTTGCTATGAATCTACAACTGATTAAAAAATAAAGTCTTGGGGGGAGAAAAGTAACTACCACTTTAGTAGACTTCTTCTATTCTCTATAAGGGATCTTTATCCTGTAACGGAAC
>NW_012154729.1:8375464-8376022 GCF_000956105.1 Propithecus coquereli
AAAAAAAAAAAATCAAGACATGGTTAAAATGAAGACAACTGGAGAGAATATTTGACTATTTGAAACCAGCATTTCCTGGAAAATGAGCCAGAATCTGGAGGTTCACAAAGTGTGTGTAAGCCTAATTACACTATTGAATGAAGAATAAGGAAAAGCTCTTGGATTTTTTATTTTTATGGTTTTACATTTCAAATGTTATCAATTAAATTCAGAAAGATGTCTCTCTTCTTTTTTGAAAACCCCACCCCCCTCCCTGACCTTGAACTGTCTCTAGCTCTTATTTTTGATTAGAACCATGTGCAGCAATATTCTTTACTAGGATGGAAGCTGATCATTGCCGTGCAGCACAACTAAAGCTCATAAAAACCTTGATTGCCATCGTCCTTTGAAACCGGTGGAGAATGTGGTTCATCTTCCCACTGTGTCACATCAGCCCAGCAAATTATATCTTTTCCCTTCATGAGGGACCACAAAATGCCCAGATGCATTTTCTAAAGCACAATTTGAAAATAATGAGACGAATACCAGACACAACATGCTCTTGACAGAGGACTACCG
>NW_012154729.1:8376072-8376713 GCF_000956105.1 Propithecus coquereli
CCCAGACCTCACCATTATACAATACATCCAAGTAACAAAACTGTGCTTGTATCCCTTAAATATATTGTAATAACAAAAAATTAACTGCTTTAGGTGTCAAATATGCTAGATACGCCATTGAGTAAAAGCACAATTAAAATGTATTTCTGAGCTTAGGAGGTTGCAATATAGTCAGTGAAATGGACATAAGAATGGGTCCATTGCAATACTGCATCAAAGTTAGCATAGAGGTATGTACACAGCACCCAGTTGGAACAGGAAAAGGAGAAACAGCAACATAAGTGTTGCTACTTTAAAATTGTTCCAGACCAATTGACAGTGACCCTAAAATTCACAAAAAAATCCTTAGGAAGGAGGCCATCCTAAAGGAAATAGTTTCACCCTTCTTGCTATTATTTTCCAACATACTATATGAGCAAGAGGAAATTTTTTCAGACTAGAATTATATATTTTAAATTTGTGATTGCATTTCCATTTCTCTGTTACTTTTAATATTCTCCCTATTTCTATGTAGTAAAATATGCAGATGCAAATAAAAAGCACTAGGAATAATTGTTGATTTGGAAATCTTTTCTTCATGGAAATCTTGTTTGCCTATGGTACGCACACACACGTGTGTGTGTGTTTAGTTTCAAATAAAC
>NW_012154729.1:8376763-8381962 GCF_000956105.1 Propithecus coquereli
TGGGATCTGCTTTATAAATAAGCAAAGTAAGGACATAATCTTTTTAAATTTCTAGTAGTTGTGTTAATTCTGTTTTATAGGGCCTCAAGCAACTACCTTAAAAACAGCAGTTATAGGGATCCCTTGAGAAGAAAATAGTGCCCAGGTTATGGACAACACATTTCTGAAAATGTCTTTAGGTCAAATTTGTATATAATTCAGGTCCCTGATGAACAGTGCATATACAGTAATAATAATAATAACAACAATAGTACTGTAATGGCTCACATGTGGTAATAATAATACAGTGTAATACTGTAATAATAATAATACTCCTGTACTGTAATAAGTTACAGAAACTATTGTGCTTTCTTTTAATTTAAATAAACAGAACATAAAAACAAACTCATACAAAAATTTAGCTAGGAGATAGGAGAAATTTCAAAAAGGAATATTTAGAGTTAACACTCATCCAATGTTGCATCAACACTAGGCTAATAGGAATATTATGCTTATTTTGATCTTCTTATCAAATCAATAATAACGCTTCCATTTCAATAATTAATCCACTATACTGCTTAGTAATAATTGATGCTTTTATTGGAGCACTGTCTTTCACATATTCCATTATTCTTACTTTACCCTCTATAATTGTTCCTATGATCAAGCAACTGAAGCCTAATACTTTCCCAGTCAATGATGGTGTCTGGCCTTTCTCCAAATGCTTAATTATTTCTACTTTCATCTCCATTGTAATCACTTTTCTCTTTGTTGCAGGCTCACCCAGACTTGTGATGGACATTCACGTTGGAGGCATGGTCGTGAGGGTAAACACAGACTCGCAAAATCATATAAAAAAGTTAAGACAGAAATGATGCTGTGTGTAAGCAACCTTATAAACAATGAGACTGGTGGCTAGCATGAAGATGCTGCAACAACAAACTGCTTACGCCATGAGGGTTTGCTTACATACATAGAAGAAACTAATTCCCAAATTATGTTTTAATTATAAATTATCCTAATGGAGAGCCTTGGGAGCCCATTCATAAGTACGGATCGCCATAAGTCATGTCATCGGTAACCTGGGAACTACCTGTATTTAACAAAAAATTTGGAAGTTAAGAGTTACTGGCTTTTGACTTTGTCTAAGGAACTTTGATTTCCTTATTTGTGAAATGTAGATTTTGTGAACAGTGAAAGGCTACACTCATTTTACCTTAAGTAATGAATGAGGTGTGGAGCAAGCCCTCCCCCAACCTTTCACCCCTCCTGCACAGATTCTAAATGTGGCTAAAAGATAAAAGGCAAGTGAGTTTTAGACAACAGAAATTTGATCTCCTCTCTGGGCAAGTCTAGCTTCAACCTGTGGCTCTATCATGTTGCTAAGATGGACAACCCGCGAATAAAGAAAGCTACTGTGATTTGAGTTACTGTTATATGCTAGGCTCTGTGCTAAGTGCTTTATGTTTTTTTGTTTTATTGAATTCTCACTGTCAATTTTTCACATTTTCAGACAAGAAGACTGAGGTTTAAGTATTCATAACAGTTAAGAGATGGTGTTTAAACATGGACGTGTCTAATTTCAAAGGTCATGATAACTGAATGAAAGTGCTTCTGTGCTTATTTTGTCCCAGAGCAATCTGCTGAGTGTTTAGAATTTATCTTCACCACCATACTGAGACTGTTTCTTCATGTTCTGTCCTTGTATTTAGAGCATATGATGAATATTAACTGTATTAATTAGGATGGGTGATGTTTGCTGCAATAACAAGCAGCCCACAATCTCAATGGCTTAAAGCAACATAGGTTTATTTCTTGTTCATGTTACATATGCTTCCCTGGTCGGCTGAGGATTCTGTTCCACAGCACCATGCTCGATGACTAAGGTTACTTTTCTGGTTAATCAACACATCATGATTATTTTCCATATCTTAAAATAGTATTTTATGTCATCTGTTATGTACCTATACTATAACTTGCATAACAAATCCCCAATTATTGCATCTAAGATGATTTCACAGTATTAGCTAAAGCTACTCTGTGGAGTAGAGCACGCACAATTTACTAATAGAAAGTAGAGAATGGACGAAGCCCTTCATCTACATGTGGATAGGTTGTTGCCTTTTCAGTACCATTTTCTCCCTAAATAACACCAGATCTGCAATCACAACCTTTTATTGCTTTCCTTTTTAAGGCTGAGCAAGAATGATCCCACTCAACAACCATCCTTGATACATGCAGGTGCCAGTTCCATGGTTTCTGTTCAGTGAATTTGTCTCCTCCTCCCTCCATGTTTCAATGATCTGGGAAGCATATTTTCCCACAGACATTTGATATAGCCCATCAACATTTACATTTTTCGCGCCATACGGCTATATCATCTATGTAATGTTTACAAAAGGCAACGGAGTTTTCAAAAATGGAAAATATCATTATAGTGCAGTCCATATGTTGCTAAGATTATCATTGTACTTACTATTTGACTAATTTTTTTTCCTGAAGAATTTAAAAACCTTATGTCCTTTCCTAAAACTCCATGTACTTATTGCATATTGCTTTTTATTGAAAGAATATACATAGTGCAAAGGAATAAATATGCAATTCACATCTAAATATCCTAAAAAAGTGGATGAGTTGACTGGCATTGTTTTAGTGACAAAACATGTGGCCACATGCCACTGTAATCTGAGAGGTCAGCAATCCCTGTACTGATGGATGAAAAGACTCAGATACCACTGACTTAAAAGCTCAACATCCATTGAAAACAAAGAGCCTAGATTTAGTTCTTTGTTCCCTGACCCATCTGACTAGCATTTGGTTAATGTCAGTGTCTTGATAATATGTTTAGTGCAATCTCTTCCTCAGCATGATTAACTGTAATAGGGATGCTGCTGAAAAGGTGTGCTTAATGTATTGTAAAGGGTCACAGATGGGGAGAATTAAGTCCAAGATGCCCAGCTAGCTAGACTATGAAAGACATAATCCATATTTAATATCCTTTCTCATTAACGGTAACAGTCACATTTAAGTGATTTCAGTTAAGAATTAATCTAAAGCAGTAACAAAGTTAGATGGCATCCCTAATTACAGAAGGTAGGGCTCCATTAGTCCCACCCACTATTGGCTGTTCATCAGCGTTGGTAGAAATTAATGTGGGTCTTATGACAATAGGGTGCCCAAAGCAGATATTTGGTATATGGTTATTTCAGTAAAAAAAAATTAAAAGGATAAAGTTTATTCCACACTTTCAGCCATTATTTTTGAAAACATGATTAAAAAATAATCTAACTTAATATGCACTCATGTGGCCTCTTCTTTTTCATCTAGTTTCATCATTATTGGATATTTGTTGGGCCATGTATTTATTTACTCAATATAAATGAAGCTTCTCTCAAATATGACTTTTTCTGGATCATCAATTTTGTTTGGTGGGATTAATTAAATTTACTTTATTTCCACCTGATAGACTCTCTTCTTTTGGATAGTACATTATAAAAACAAAATACTGCATTTACTAATTTATAACCAGGCCAATTAACATGAACACATAGTCTGCAGTCCTGAAAGATATTATTAAGTGTCAAAAAAAACCACATAATTTGTATAAGCTACAATAAAGCAAGGCATCCACAACAGAAAGGTACCTATGCTCAACTGTCTCAGCACTTCCAATTCAGTAGGAATTTTCCATATGAGTTTGAGACTTTGTGCTCACAGCCTTTGACAGTTCCCTATCCCTCCTTCATATGGGACTACTAGACCAAGACACATCCATAAACTGGCATTCGTTTGTCCAATCAGTATTTATTAATCACTGTACCGGTTAATGTGCTAAGAATTAGAGAAACAGTTGTAAACAAAATAGACATGAATTCTAACCTTATAATTCTAACCATAATACCATAATAATCTAGTAGGGGAGATGGATTGTTCAATAATTACAAACACAAAAAAGTACATAAATTGTCACGAATTAATATAAGAATTATTCATATAAATGACTGATTACAAATTTATTGTATAAAGTCAGAGTGCACTGATTTAAATTGGGTGAAATAGAGAAAGGCTTTTAAAAGGAGCACATTGAATATGAGGCATAAAAGATGAGTGAGAATTACCTGGACAGAGTTGGGGAAAGCTTTCAGACACAGGAAAGAACATATGCAAGTTCTTGGGTAGTAATGAGCTTAGTGTCATCATGATACTGAAAGAAGATCTGAGTGAGTTAAAAAAAAAAAAAAGTACCTTTTGCATGATTAATCTTGGAGCACAAATTATCAACAGGTGGTAAAGGATAATGTACATATTACGTCATGGAATTTAACTGGCTTAACACAGAACTCTTTTTTCATAGTGTTAGCTGGTTTTGTGCCCAAGGCAGGTTCTTTCTATTAATCCTAGGCCTTTGGAAAGAATGATGTCCAATTTACCCACTACAGTCTGTATCTAAATTGACTAACTACACCAGCAATAGCCTGACATTGAGCTGTTTGCTCCTTTAACATGAATCTCGTGTCCAGAAGCTCCTTAAGCATCCTCTATCTCTATCAAATTCAACCTACTACAGCATTTCTAATCCTCTTACTTCAAAAGAATGTTTAGGCCTCCATACCTCATCATCTTCTGCAGACATTTCCTGTTTGTTCTTCCATCTCTTCCTCTGTAAGGAAGAACAAATGCTAAGCTTCCCAACTCATTATTTTTTAATCTCCTGTCAATCAAATATCTTACATACCTAAAACCCATTTGAGAAGATCATAATTATGACAAGTAAGGTGTCTTTTTTTATTTTGTTTCAATAATAGCATCTCTCATGATCCATGTTATCACATAAAACACTGAAATCTAATGGAAATCAAGACAATAAGAAGACAAGCTGTAGACTGAAAGAAAACATTTGCAAAATACAGATCCAATAAAAGACTGTATAAAGAACTATTAAAACTCAACAAGAAGAAAACAAACAACCTGGTTTTTAAAAATGGGCAAAATATGTGAACATATATCTCACCAAAGAAGATACAAAGATAGCAAGTAAACATGTGAAAAGATGTTCTGCATCATATGTCATTAGTGGACTTTAAATTAAAACAATAATGAGATACCATTGCGCATCTTATATTGGTGCCCAAAATCCAAAACACTGACACCACCAAATACTGGTGGATATGTATAGCATCAAAAACTCCCATTCGTTGCTGATGGAAAAGCAAAATGGTA
>NW_012154729.1:8382982-8388546 GCF_000956105.1 Propithecus coquereli
TAAGGTCAGGAATGTGCGTTAAGAAATAGAGTATGGTGATGAATGTACCAAAGGCATTGAAGTGAAGATGCTAATAGATATGGATATTATTTTTCAAGCTTTCAGGGAATAAACATTCAGTTCTCAGCTTCCTGTATTAGTGGAATACGTTTAAGAAATACTATGAGACGAATGCAACAAATTAACATGTGGCAACTTAGAGGATACACTGGAAAAGGCTATGTGGTATAGATTTCATTGTGTTGTATCCTGTGGCTATTATATTCACTAATTTGTAATACCAATGAATATTTTTCATTCTTTGGTATGTGACTCTTAATACATATTCCCCCATATTTATACTTCCCCATATTTATACTATCTGTATAGGTTGGTGTTTTTCTATTTTATTTTGCTTTTAGATATTATCTGAAGCAAGACAAACTGCAAAGCCTGAAAGCACAGTGCCCAAGACTGCCTTCACTTCTGACAGCAACTGCAAGTTTGGGGAGGGGGCGGGATTCTTGAAACTACTCTTAGGTTGGATAATTCACTAGAAGGACTCACAGAACTCACCAAAAGCTGTTATTTCACAGTTATGATTTACTACAGGGAAAGATACGAAGTGAACCAGCCAAAGGGAGATGAGTTTAGGAGGGTTCCAAACATGAAACTCTTGTTTTCTCAGGATGTATTATCCTTCGAGCATAGATATATGGCAACAACACAAGAATATTGCTAACCTGAAAATCTCGCTCAGGCTTTGGTGTCCAGGATTTTTACTGGGGCTTCATTACAGAGGCATAATTTATTGATTGCCTGTGTGATTGAACTCAGTCTCCAGCCATGTCTGTCCCTCTCTAGAGGTCAAACTAATACCATATGGCCAGAAGGGACCACCATGAGTCACCCTGTTAGCACAAAGTGTCAGGTGTGGTCTGATAACTGGTCCTAAATCAGTTATCAGGTTTAAGCATAGCAGCAAACTGTAGAACAATTGAGAGAAGAGAGTAAGTATAAGTTTTTAATCCTGCTCTACTCATGCCAACGGGGAGAGAATTTCTGAATGTCTTGGTCTTAAGAATGAATAAACAGGAAGATGATACAGACAGGGAAATAAGGACAACATTCAAAGTTCAGCATCTATGAATAAGTCCTAAATGAAACGTGATTGATAATCAGAGGCAAGAACTGTGCCTTTTATGTTTTTAGATGGGAACCGAGAAGAAGCCACAGGTGCATACTAGATATCTGATTCAGATGGCAGAAGCGGCTCATTGAGGAATAGAGATGAAACTCGTCTAAGCATCTGGGAAAAAATGTGGAAAAACTCATTCTTTGAGGCATAGGAAATAAAGAGATAATGACCGATGATTCATTCAATCCATACTGAGCATCTAGTATATACAAGGTACTGTGCTAGATACTAGGATAGAACAATAAATGAGACAAAAGGAATCCTAGCCCTCAGGTAGCTTATATTCTAGAGGCAGAGATACACAATTTACAATCTTTTATGAAGCAAATTAATTATAATTCTGATATATCTTTAATGAGAATTACAAGATGCTAATGAATATCCAGCCAGGAAATTGACCAAGAACATGTGTCGGGGGCGGGGGGGTATGTACGTACATGCATGGGTACTCTGGGAGACAAGAGCAATAGGAAGGGCTTTTCCAAGGAGGTGATGTTTTAGATCAAGACCTAAAAGATGAAAAGAAATTAACCAAGTAAAGAAAGAGGCGGAGGCAAGAGGAGCTGGTAGGCAAAAACTAAGGTTGTATAAACTTAGTTATATAGTTGTATAATCTTCTGGACATATGATATCAGCCTGACCTTTGGGGAGAGACAGAAGGTGGCGGAGACTGAGTTCAATCACATGGGCAATCAATCAATTATATTTATGTAATGAAGCCCCAGTAAAAACTCCAGACATCAAAGGTTGGTTGGGGTTCTCAGGTTCTCAATATTCTTTGCATTGTTGCCATGTATCTATGCTAGGAGGATAACACATCCTGAGAAAACAAACAAGAACTTCACGTTTGCAACCCTCCTATACAGGTCTCTATGGCTAAAGTTTAGGAAGTAAGAGGCACAGAGGCATAAAATGAAGCTATTAAGGTTGTCGTGGACCAGATGATGCAGAATCTGATAAAACCCGTTCATCGTTTGGGTGTTTTATTGTCAGCAATATACAGAAAACCATTAAGGATAAGACGAGATGATCAGTGTTTTCAAAAGATCACTCTGTGTGTAAAATAGATAATGAATAAACGAGATCAGCATGCAGTGCAGGAGAAAGTAAATCGGAGTCTATGTTGGTATATCATCGAGCAATAATGGTAGTTCGGACTCAAGCCACAAAGTGGATGTGGAGAGAGGTAGACGGATTAGGGAAACATTTTAGGAACTAACATTGACACAGTTTAATCATTGACAATAGAAAGGCTAAGAAGGAGGTGGTGTCAAAAATGACTTCTATGTCTATGTCCCATGTTTGAACTTATAATTTTGAAAAGAAAGAAGACTTGGCTTTAATTTCTTTAAGCCTCTTGAATGTTTGACATAAAAAAAATTTGCCTCTTCTTTTTGATATTTGTGAAGATGTCCTTTAGTAGAATTAGACATATTTTTGGTAGATGGGTTTTTGGCCTTTCTGAGTGCTACATTAGATTCTTTTCGTTAAAATGGGGAGGATAGGTGAGGGTTCCTTAGAAAAAAAGAAACTGTCAAAGCAGTGGTTGTGTGACAGTGATGAAATACGTTCACAGAGCCTATTTACTTGTCACTTGGCAATGACCTAAATTGTAGAGCCCTGCTACCATTTCTGATGGTTTCATTAGATAAGTCAAGTTCAAAACTGTCGGGAAAGCTAAGCTCCCTTCTCCTCAGTCTTCAAACTACTCCATAAATCTATGTTGGTACATGTGCAAAAAAGAGCCTGGAATTGCTGTCTTTGAAGACATCTGCTTGCAAGGTTGTCCCTGGGCTGGTGTCTAAGAACTTGAATGTCAAACTGTTCCCTATACTGATATAAAAGTTTCCCTAAGAGTGACTCACTGTTCCTAACCTGTATAAACAATATGCTTTATGCTAAACATCTGCTTTCCTTTTGGAAGTCTGAAATTTTTGCTTCATGCTACATAGAGGGCGCCTTTGTGACCAGCCCCCAGTAAAAGCCCAAGGTGCTGAGTCTCTAAGAAGCTTACATGGAAGACAAAATTTCACATATGTTGTTACAAACTGTTGGCTGAGGAAATTAAGAATATTCTGCATGACCCCACTATAAGACAACTCTCATAGCTTGTGGTGCCTGGTTTCCTCTGAAGTTTGCCCCATGTGACTTCTCTCTTTGCTGATTTTGATTTGTTTCTTTTCACTGTAATAAATCTTTGCCATGAGGATGACTATAGGTTAATTCCCATGAGCCCTTGTGAATCATCAAACCTGGGGGTGGTCTTAGAGTAAATTATTGGGGAACATTATCTTGCTGTCACCTAAATTATTTCTGTGAAGAGGCATTGGACATGGATTATCAAAATAATAATTCATGAGAGTAATGATCTTGTCATGTAATTTTGGTGGAAATTATTTAGGACAATTTCAGATATAAAAGCATCCTTTTAATATATCTTGAATTTGCCAGATTCACTTGAAGATAGAAGTATGATTAGAATCATAATTTTGCATGTGATCACTCCAGGAGTATAAAAATGAAAATGTCACTAATGCAAGTACTTTGGACTTTATTTTCATTAAATTTTCTTTGTTGCTCGCATTATTTTTGATGTTATATTCAGAGCACAAAGCTTTTCCATGAGAAGGCTCTAGTATTTAAAATGTTTTTATGAACAAAGCTAAAATATTTCATTGAAATGATGTGAAATGAACAAGATACAGGAAACAGCTGAGAACTGTTTCATGCTAAAAGCCTCTTGTGCTACAGAAGATGGAACAGCATCAATAACGTTGCCAACCATAAGTGACCCCTGAATTTGAATTGTGATTATAGAAATGGTAATGTCCTTTCATTTAGGCAATTACTAAGCCTCTTAGAGCACCTTATGTGTGCAGGGTCCAAGATTCTTATTACCTTCTGAAGCCTTTATTACCTGCACAAATTTAGCACTCACTCTCTAATGCTCTGCTTTATCAAATTCTCATAAAATATCAATAACATGCCCTGAAGAATTTTCTACCTCTTTCCCCCTCTGGAGCCATCACAGAGTTCTTTAATCTCCGGTTATTATTTTTCAGTTGAAACTCACTAGGCTGCTCCTTTAGTGTATTCCTCACCCCACCTCACCCGGCCCATGATTGGATTGACTGTGAGTGTGTATTCCTACTAAAAACGCCCTGGGGTAAGGATCTAGGCTAATTGTGAATATTGGAACAAATTTCACCTCATGTGATTTTTGAACTCATTCTTAAGCTCTCCTAAGGTTTGAAAATAAAAGCTAAATATTTACAAGAGGTTATTACTTGCTTGATACTATTCTAAATCTATTAAACATACGAACTCATTTAAACCTCACAGCAGTTTATGAGCTAGGTGCTGTGATTATCGTCATGGTATCAATGGAGAAACAAGATGCAGAGACGTTAAGCCACTTTTCCAAAGTCACACAGCACGTCAGGGGCAGAATCAGCGTGGGAAGGGTCAGTCTGGTTCCAGAGCCTGAGCTCTTACCCTCTGGGACTTACTGCCTCTGAGCATCTATTCCTTGTTTTTCATCTTAATCCCCTCAGTAATGACTCTGGCTCCTTCTAGCCACACTTTGTTCGTTTCTGCAGCTGTCTGTTTGTCTAAACTTTCGCCCTTGATGTGCTTTGTCCTACCCATTCTCATCCTGCGATGCTCTTCACTCAGGCTCTCTCTACCGTAAAAGCTTTTCACAGTCTGATAGGCAGCCTGAGAAACACCGTGCAGACGGCGCAGGAACAATCGTTGCCCATGGGGTTCAGACTGGGAACAAAGTGTGAAAGATTATTTCTGATTCCATTACTTTCAATGATTTAGACTTCCCTGCTCTAGTGTGAGGGAGGAGGACTACCCCAAAAATCTAGACTTCTAACATCAAAGAATGCCATTCCAAAGACAAAAATTCTGACAAAAGAGGGCCCGGTATTGCTTGCCCAGTGTCAAATCTATGTTCATCCTGTAGAACGTGTCAGACAGTTTTAAACACAAGCTGTCAATTTCTAGTGGAATGCTTTAGAATATTTTCCCTTCCAGTGAAATTATATAATTCTCATTAAAATGTTATCTTATGGTTCACATGATTAGCAAGTACTATATTCTCTGAATCCAAGAAGCCTGAAATTTTACAGGTGAATGAAATTCCACAAGCTACTATGTGTTTTGTTAACAAAAAAAATCTCCCTAGCTTATCTATATGGAATTACATTCTTTTTTTGTAGCTATAACCTTCTGGACACTTGTCAGTCACGCCACATGCGTTCTTTCCCAGTCTCCATTTCTCTGTCTCAGAAATAAATCATATTCTGAAATGAATTGCAAAGTGTTTAATGTGTAGTACTAATAATTTTCTCATTCCTTGGAATATCTATAATGTGAACTC
>NW_012154729.1:8393016-8394050 GCF_000956105.1 Propithecus coquereli
AAGCTATGATCAGTTAATTTTGCTAAATGTTTCAGTTCTACTCATTCAATGGGGTGTAGGACATTGAAGGAAAGAGCAAAATTTAATTAAAATTGAACTTAAAAAAAATGAATATGACAGCTGTCCAGATACAAGAGTACATAGCATTGAGAATCACAGAGCCTGTTACTTATCAGCCTATCCTTATAATCATAAGCATACTCTACAACTGTATATTGATTTAGAGTTAATCAAGGATTCTTACACTCTTTAATCCTATATTTTGTTGATAAGAGGGGTGGGGCAGTCTTGGTGGTTGTTATTTTTTCCTCTTATAATATGAAATGTTTAAAAATAGCAGCACAGTAAAAATATATCAACATATGTAAAATGGGTAGGTTTGTTTGTTTTGTTTCCTTAAATTATAGTTTACAAGCGTTTCAGATTCACCATACATACACTCACATTTGTTAGCTGTTATTACAGTAGCTATTATGTTAATGGATAAACAGATGGGAACGTAAGGCAGGCCTTTCTAAAACCTGCTTTCTTTGGTTGTTCCTCCTGTAGCTCTAGCCATGCTGAGTTTAAACAGTAAGATTGCTAGATGACTATTTATGTCACGGATATTGGGAAGAGGTAACTCATATTTATTTAATGCCTATTTTGTAGCTAACACTGCCCTGAAATTTTTCTATTTGCTATGATTGATTGAATCTTCACAGCGATATTGAGAAGTAGGCGTCATCTGTATGTTATCCTCAAGGAAACTGAGTCACAGAGGTTACCTAGCTTGGTGAAGGCTACCCTGCTATTCTTAGTGGCACCAGGCCCCAAATCCAAATTTGTTTGACTCCATGTTCCTTCTATTGCTTGCTAAGCATTAATTTTTTTATAAAGTATCCCTAAAGGCAGAGGAGAGTGAATATACACCCCTAGGGAGTCTGGGGGTGTAGTTCAAAGGGAATCACAGCAAGTGTGAAATTTCTTTGAAGTTTCATCTTTTATCTTTAACATGCATACAGTCTACTCCATAATATATCTATATTTGTTTT
>NW_012154729.1:8394100-8398130 GCF_000956105.1 Propithecus coquereli
CATAAGTAATACTTGGTGATGTCTTTCATTAAATTAGTTTTCATGAATATGAAATTGTAGCTTACATTGTCAGCTCCAGATTTCACAAAGAAGGATTACATGCAAGAAACATGATGGAATCCATATTTCATAAAAGTTTATGATTCGGATCCCACTTGTATTTACTGAGCATCTATAATGACAAATAGTTATATAGATAGGTAGTAAGAAAGTAAATACTTGGAAAATATTATAGATGGATGGATGGATGAATAGATGGATTCAACACTTATTTTACACACACACACACACACACACACAGAGATAATGATGTATAGTGATGACTATTTATTGTATCTCCAACTCTCATTTCTTCCGCTATGCTCGAGATTCATATAAGTGTTTCCACTTTGATGGTTAAGAGGTGTTTCAAACTTTACGTTTCCAAAAAGTCTTAATTTCTTACTCTATTCATCTATGTCATTCTACTCCCAACACCTTCCAAACCTACTTTTGCCCCAGTATTTCACATAATAATTATTTGTGTCACTCTCATTCATACAATTAGTTTCCTAGTCCAAAAACAGATGCATCATCCAGGATTCCTTTCTGCAGTACGATCTCCCCCCATCCATTCCACCAGAAAATCTTGTCAGCTCTTATCTTCAAAGAGTATCCCAAATCCCAGCACTTCTCACTATTTACATGACCATTTACTCAACTCTCTGGGCAATGGCATCCTAATGTGTTTCCCAGTTTCTACTCTCCCCTGCTACAACCAATTCTAAAACAACAGAAAATAGGATCTTCATATGTAAATCATATTATTCTCTGATTGAAACTCTTCAATGGTTTCCTATTGCAAATAGAATAAAATTTAAATTTCTTATTATGGCCTAAAGGATCTGGCACTGTCTGGTCCCTGCATAACTCTCTCGGGTGATCTTTTACTGCTCATTGCTCTGCCCATTCTGCTCCATGCCAAGTTCTTTATATTAAGCCTTCTCACTAGCTGTCCTCTCTTTCCCAAAAGCTATTCCCACATCCCTCTGCCTAGCTAGCTTCTTTCCATTACCCACACCTCTATTCAAATGTTATCTTTTCAGGGAGGTCTTCTTTAACCATCCTAATCAAATAGGTACCATTGCTGCCCATGCCATTACTCTGTTTTATTTTCTTAAAATCACCTATCCTTATCTGAAACCATGCTATCGTGTATGTATTTATTGTACTTGTTTGCTTAATAGCTTCCTTTTTCCAATAAAATGTAAGCTCTGTGAGGCAGATTCCTTATCTATTTTATTTACTTCTGTGTTTCTAGCGCCTCACATGAAGATTGTCACGTAGTAAGAGCTCAAATAATATTTGTTGAATGAATAAATGAGTAATTACATCCTATCAGATAATTTGCACCCCCGCTTTGTAAGATGAGTGGCATCATCAATGGAATTTCAAGGCTGCAAGATTAGCATGCTAAAATCATACCTGGTTAAACCCAGGACTCTTGACACAATATCTAGTTTCAGTCTCATCAATGACGGTTCCTCCCAAAAGTTCCTTCACAGTGAGTAGACAGTTAGATTGATGTTCAAATTAAACCGTGTCACTCAGTATATTCCCATCCCACCTTAAAAAGAAGTCAACTTTCCACATTCTTTAACTATGTCAGGACAAAGACTCGAAGATTTATGAGCTAGTGAGAACTGCCAATGCAGAATGAGAACAACCCGAGAACTGCAAATTAACTGGACATAATTTTGGTTGTGCTGTTCTCCGGAGCCCTTCCCTGAATGAGAAAATAATTGAGGAAAAATGTAAGTGAAAAGGAGAAGCTTTCATCTGGGACACATAGCAAGTGTAATTGAAAACTTAGGCATGCGCCAATCACTTTTGGAGAATTTCAGAGCCTGGAGACCAGGGACGGGTACTCAAGCAATGAGTTATTGCTACAGGAACAGAGAACTACCTCAGGTAGACAAAGGATGTTGCTGCAGTTTTTGGGTTTACACATGTTGCGGTGTATTCACTTCAGATATTGTTCTGAAACTTTACATCAAATCTATGAATTAATATGATGGACAGGCATTCATTTAATTCACTACTCTCATGAATATTTGTGATCAAAATCTTGAGCTTTCAGTGAAGTCTTAGATCTAGTCCTGCAGGTGTAAGAAAGCTAGGACTCCTGGTGCCTTCCACAATAATTTTTACTTGGAAATAGTACTCTGGTAAAGAAAATAAGGACTTCGCAAAAGAGGGGCTACTGGGGCATACCATAGACATCAAAGATCCTGATTCTGGTGAAAGACATTAGTTAAAGGTTAATGCTTAAGAAATCTTGATCACTATTAATATCCATAACTGCTTATTTAGCACAAATTTTGTGGAAGGACTGAGGGTGCAAATATATCTATTATACATTCTGTCAGGGATATTGTCATCTCTAAAGAAAAACAAAATATGCATATCTAACCTATCATCCATTCTGGCTTCCTAACAACACCCTGATTTCTTTCAGAAAAGTTCTTTTGGTGATATGACATATCTGGTGACTTCTACCCCAATGAGCTGCATGTCTGTTGTTATTTCTAAGGGCTGTTATTCAATTTTCTCTTTGATTGTGTTAGCTCCCTGACATTCTTTGTAGTTTAAGTTACTTAGAGTTGATTTCTCTTGTTTGCAATCAAAGAACCTTACTGATTTTTATACTAAACCTTCCCAAAAGATGTGAGTCTAGTATTTTTAGGCTTCAGAATGAGAACATGCTTATTTTTTATCCATGGAGACCAATTTGGCTATAAGAAATGCACAGAGGTAGAGAACAACAGGAAAGTCTTTTTATTCAGAGAAGAAAGGCACATTTATCAAGACTCTTAGCATTACTAAATGCATGTACTAAGCACCTATTGTATACCACATACTGGGATGAGTCTTTGAGATAAAAAATAGACTCTTAAAGTTGTCAGATTTAAGAATTGCTAGAAATCCAGAAAGTTCTGTTAAAGAAATTGGTTCTTACATATTCATGAATATGAATTGATAGAGAAAACAGCTGTGGAAGCCAAAGTTTAGGATTTTTTGAACTTCACTTTCTATAGGAGAGAAACACTGCCTTTTTCTATGGGCCTGTGGCCTTAGCAGGAAGCTGTCCAGTCAGGGAAGGAGCCAGATTTCTCTGCTGCAGGGATCAGCGTGATCCACTGCAAACACGGAAGTTGGTGGGACACGTGGCGAAATACTACGTTTCCATGAACCCAAGACTAAAAATAAAAGGACTGGCCGTATAGCAATAGAATGAGGGAGATACTGCAGTAGCTTCTGTTTCCATTGGCTACATCAGGGTCAGAAGTTAATGTATATGGCAAGATTGCACACACGCAACGTAGGCAACGATTTCTGCCTCACACTTAGCTGTTGATGAGAGTAATTCAGTCCTGCATGTAAGCAGTAATGTGGAATAGCCACCAGCAGAGATTTAAGAAAATGCTAGACACCTATCCCTTTATAATAGTACAAAGCCATTTATTGTCTTGCTTTAAACCAACTAGAATTCCAGGCTCTTTTGACACTAAGAAGACTGTCATTCTGTCACTCCAATCTTGAGGACTGTTAGGAATTGAAGCCTCCCTTTGTACATTCTAGAACTTGGCAGGCAGTCAAGGACACATGCATGCTCCTCTTCAATGGGAATCACCTCTTCAGACCTTCTCAGATGCAGACATGGAGCCCTACCTGTTTCACACCTGGTGAACTGTCCTTGGCCTTCTCCACAGCAGTGGGGCTCAGACCCACCATATTCCTGATGAATCTTCTCCTATTTGCTTCACTGCACATCCTGATAAGTAATCCTTTAATCAACAACTCTGGTTCTTATCCTAGCACGTTAATGATAAAATACTATATTTTAAGTAACAAAGATTGGAGACTAAACATAACCCTGATATGTTTTCTTTTCTATTGGTCCCATTAGGTGAAGCAAGTAGAAACTCTTTATTTAATTATTCTATTACAATATTAAGATGCTCAATTCCGTTTTAGATACAAACCATTT
>NW_012154729.1:8400575-8401740 GCF_000956105.1 Propithecus coquereli
TATCTCAATTATAACTCATTTAGGTAAGATCCCCTTGAAGACAAGTACTTCATCTTAGTCACTTTTGTTTCCATAGCCTAGAGCCTGGCATGTAGAAAATACTCCTTGAATATTTTTTGTTTAACCGAATGAATGAATTGTGCCACCATATTTCTAGGACTTTCTGGTTTTCATATAGCTTGTTAGGATTGGATATGAATGTTCTCTTGTATTAAATAGTTATTCATATTAATTAACTGATTTAACAATAATGTCACAGGTGGTTATAGCTACTAAAAAGGGTTTGATGTTGTGATACCAGAAATACTAGAGTTTATGAGCTTCATGGAATTGGTAGCACTTTCCAGTTTTATTGAACCTAGAAGATTTTTTATCTTTTTTCCTAAAAATGTCCTCTCTCTACTGAAGCTCAGAAGTGATGTATGGACAGACCGCATAGAGAAAAAGAATGCAATGAAGATGGTGAGCTAGCATGAGCTGCTGGTTCTTCCTGAAAACCAGCTCTGAAAGCTATTTCAGCTGATGCTTGCTGAAGGTGTGTGGTGGGGAGAGGCAATGACAAGAATGGAGGAAGAAGAGGCTGCTGCAGGCTGCAGATGGACCTTTGGTTGGAGGGTCTGCTCTTGCTCCTTGGTGTCTGGCACATGGTACCTGGCAGTCATTGGCTGCCCTATATCCTTAGACCCCCATGGATCGGGCTGCTGCAGCTGGTGTCCACAGGGTTGTATCAGAGCAACGTAAAGACCTTCTGGGGCAAGGACAAAAACATAATAAGAAACTTCCTTGAGTATTTTCTCCTCAACTCCCTCCCTTCCACACCTCCCAGGCTGAAGTATTATAACCTAGAGAGATTTCACCTACCCATACTGATTCCACTAAAGTGTCCAGAGGTAAAGTCGGGTGGAAGAATTTCCCTGAGGAAGTAGGTTTGTGGTCCTAGGAGCTCTCTGCTTTGGGCTTCATCTCCCCTAGCTCTTTAAACTTAGTGCTGCTGTCAGGGCCTAGTACACAGGATCCAAAGAGAGAAGCTAAATGTAAGGTCACAAGACAAAATACATTGACACTTGATAAATAATTTAATATAATATTGTCAAAGGAAGGCAAAAACTGGCTGGGCACGGTGGCTCACGCCTGTAATCCTAGCTCTCTGGGAGGCCGAGGCGGG
>NW_012154729.1:8403625-8405890 GCF_000956105.1 Propithecus coquereli
GTGGCCACCCATAGCTCCCTGCCACCTGGGCCTCTCCAGAAGTAGCTCACAGCATGCCTGTTGGCCATGAGTCTTATATAATGTAACATAATCAGCAGTGATGTTTCATTACCTTTGCCACATTCTATTGAACAGAAGCAAGACAGAGAATGCACCCACACTCAAAGGGAGAAGATCACACAAGGGAATGGTTCATTAGGGAGGCACCCACAAGGTGTCTCTGTCACAACTGGGAATAAAATAAAAATTCATAAAGCCATAAGAATTACAAGCAGATCAAAGGAGGCCATCCTCAGGGAAACTAGTGATTTATCAGAAAGCATACAGATGGAAAACAAACCTTAGGATGAGCCTTGGTTAAGATGTATTAATATATTTAGTTAAACTTCTACATAATACTCAGAGTGATATGAATTTTACAGAATCAATCAAAAACAACAACAAAACAAAGCACGAAACAGAGAAAAGGAAGTCACTGTCATAAAAAAATTACCATTCTAATTCATAAGGTAAGGGGAATAAATTGAGGCCACCAAATATGGCGGGGTAGTAAATTTTAATAATTTAATGATAGAGCCAGAGCAAAGACACTTCCCCTAACTTGATATGGATAAGGAATTTACTGATTTTTATCTAAAGGTGGAATTGCAAGTCAAAACCAAAACCAAAAATACATAGTTTTCTATCTGCTAAATATATAATCAAGCCTTAGAAAGCTGTTTAGTATACTATATATAGTTCATATTTCAAAATACTGGCTTATTCAGTTGTTTTCAGTTAATCTTTTGTTTTTGTTATAGTCAAACCCCTTCCAAGTAGTATTTCACATACATATAAACTTACACTTGCAGAACAGAGTGTGGATTTTGGAGCAGGTTGATACTTTGGGGTGTGGGGGAGGAGGTGGCTCTATTTCTGTCTGGAGCCACCTCATATTGTATCCTTTCTTCTGTTTCCCTTTGCAGTGAATTTCCTTGAAGGATTGTCTATACCTGCTGTCTCCAGGGTTCATGTCCTTCTTTCTTGAATCCACTTCAGCCAGGTCTTTGCTCTACAACTGCAGGCAAACTGCTGTGGTCCAAGTTACTACTAATAATCTCTACCTTGCTATTCTAATGTCAGCATCTAGGAAGTGTGCATCTTCCTAGATCCATCGGTAGTGCTTAATACCCTTGATCTTTGACCCACCCTTCTCCTTAAAACTCAGGCTTCACCTGGCATCCGGAAAGCACACTCTGTTGGGTCTCCTCCCACCTACTTCGCTGGCCACTCCTTCTTAGCCTCCTTTGCTGGACCCCCCTCTTCTCAGCAAACTCTGGTCTGTGGATGTGCCACACCGGGGCTTCATCACCAGACCTTTCCTGGATCTACACTCACTACCCTGGTGGTCTCTTTCAGTCTAACATGCCGATGACTCCTGAATGTGTATCTCTGGGCCACAACAGTGGCTCCATTCTCTGATTCACATCTTAGATGCCACCGATACTTATTCTTCAAGTTCTTACCTCCATATGTGCTCATGCTGTGCCCTCCACCAGGAAGGTCATAACCATTTCCCTAACATGTTGGACTTCTCCCAGTTGCTGTTTCTCCATGAAATCTATCAACCCCCTCTGCCTTTGATGCCTTGCTATGGACTGATCGTGTCCTCACAAACTCAAATGTTGAAGACTTAGCCCTCGATGTGACTGTACTTGGAAACAGGGCCTTTAAGGAAATAATAAAGGTTAAATGACGTCATAGGGGTGGGACCCTAATCTGATAAGAGTGGTGTGCTTATAAGAAGAGGAAGAGAGTCCAGGGCTTTCTCTCTTTCTCTCTGCTGTGTGAGGACACAGCGAGAAAGCAGCTCTGCCAGCAAGCAAGAGAGCCCTCACCAGAAACTTAATTCTGCTGGAAACTTGATCTTGGACTTTCCAGACTGTAGAACTATGAGAAAATAGATGTCTGTTGTTTAAGTCACCCAGTTTATGTATTTTGTAATGGTAGCCCATGCAGACTGAGATGTGTTTTTTCAGGGCTCTGATATTGTTCTTTTATAGCACATAGCTGCATATAATAGTTTGCTAACTTCTCTTTCTCCCCAAACTAAATTAAAAAATATTTGAGTGCAGGCCTCATTTTATTCATTTTTACTTTTCAACAATTTTCAAGTACCCAAGGCATAGTAGATATAAAGAAAGAATTTTGAAACTGAATTATATTGATTACTAGACTTGGGAGAGGGGAAGTTTTGTGAAAGCTTAGGGTCTAACTTCTTTCCCA
>NW_012154729.1:8407075-8411915 GCF_000956105.1 Propithecus coquereli
CCATTGTCTTGTCCATACTTAACAGTCCATAATTGTAATAACTATCTGTGAACTGACTGGTTAGTGATTTTAGCCAGATTATTGTGCAGTATCATAGTTATTTAATTAAAGGCCTTTGATGCTCAATGTGTTTCATGCTAACTCCTGATGCTTCAAGATTGAGAAAATAAGACTGAAAAAAATATGTCTTGACTCCATTCACTTCTCTCTCTCTCACCATCTCTCCCCTATTCTAAGCCACTGCCTCTCTAACTTAGACTAGTGAGAAAACCTCCTCTACCTTACTTCCTAACCATCTTCAACAATGCAGCCAAAGTGAGTTTCCAAACATTCACATACGATCTTGACACTCATCTGCATAAAATCCTCATGGATTTCAACTGCCCGAAAGATAAAATCCCAAATCCCTGACATTGTCTGTAAGGTGCTCAGAATTTGGCCTCCATCCCTTCTAGAACCTCATCTCTAACCCTCTGCTCCCCACTCATTACCCGACATCAAGCTTTTCCCTTTTTCATTAAATTTGCAAACTCCTACTTCTCAGAAAACTTTGCCAATTTGTTTTCCTCTCCTTAGAACACTGTATACCTTCCAGACTCTGCCTGGATTACCTGTACTTGGCCTTTAATTTCAGCTCATATATTATTTCTTTCAAGATGCCTTCTTTCACTGTTCCCACTTCCAAATCTAAACTGTGTTGTCTTATGATACATTTTCATAGCATCATCTGTATTTCCTTCATAGAACTTATCTCAGATTGTCATTATATAATTTTTAATGTGTTTAATATTTACTCGCCCATCCCCATATAGCTTGGGATCATATCTGTAGTTTCTAATCCAAAGATATTCTCTAGAGAAATTCACATATTTGATGTATGAATGAAGCAGTAAAAATTGTTGGCACAGAAAATAAAAGTTACATCCATGGAGCACCTCAAGAACAAAGCAACTGAAAAAGAAAAAGAATGCTAACTTTCATTTGCTAACCCTAGAATAAAGCAAATGTGAATTGATGGTAGGAAGAGACACACACATTAGCCGGGAGACTCTTAACAGTTCTACTTTATATTTGTATATGATAAAACCTTTAAAACAACAGGACTTTCTGAGTACAAAAGAAATGCATAATTATGGCTAATATTTACTGAGAGCTCACTCTACTGAATACTCTAAACTCATTATTGCAGACAATCCTTTCGATGTCCCTGTGAGATAGATACTCTCTGACAGAGAGTAGTAAACTGCTGCAAGTGGCAGAACTGGGGTTTGAAAACCTAAGCAGTCTAATTCCAGAGCAGGTGGCACCACCACATTATTGTGCTAATTTGAATATATTAAAAAAACCACAATGTAGTAAAAACTTTAAATCCCCCGTAGTTTAATCTGTAAATATGTTTGGAGGATGTGCTATGTACCAGGCACTCCTCTAGGCCCTGAGAATTCAGCGGTGATCAAAACAGACACACTTACTGCTCTTGTGATGCTTATATTCTAGCAGAGACAGGCAATAAACATGGAAACAAATAAGATAATTACAGATAATGATCTTTATAAGTAAAATGTAACAGGGTTTTCCTAGTGTATGACTGAAGTGGGGGGATCATTATACTGAATGGTCAAGGTGGGGATATCTGAGGAGCAGAACTTTGAGTTGAGATTTAAATGACAAGAAGAGTCATTCAAGTAAAGCTCTTGGGAGAGGCGAGATTTGCAGGAGGAGCCCTGGCTAAGCCAGAAAGTCATGAAAGTTTAGAGTCATGAAAGAATGCCAGTGATGTTCGAGGAGTGCACAGGGGGAGGATGAAGCAGAGACTTGTCAGAGAGATAGGCAAGGACGAATCCACAGAGGACCTTAAAGATCTTGGTAAGGACCATAGATTATATTCTAAATTTGATAGGAAGATAATCTACTTTAAGGCAGAAAGTCACAGGATCTGATTTCAATTTCAGCTTCACTATTCAGCGACACAGTCTCTATTGATAAATTGTGTTGTGTTATAACTTAAATATTGAATATAATTTTATCAATCTTCTATTTGAAGAGAAGTGAGGTCGGCAGTCATTCGTGCCTGGAGAGATTTTCCCACCAGAGACAAATTTTTGGAAACCACAAAAGAGCCTGAGGACTCTGCTTAAAAACGTTAACTGTAAGCAATGTTGCAAATGGTGTAGAAATAAATTAGTACTAATATCTAAGTAAATAAGGAGATAACTTGATTTTGAACAAAATTGTTATTTTCTTTCCATGTGTGATGACTCTGCATTGATAAAAGTATAGTGACTATCCCAGACTTTCAGCTACATACTCTGTTGAATTTTTCCGCTAAACAATATTTGCTCTCCAGCCTCCGAAACTGCCACTGTTAGAGACATTTCGATAGACATTATAATAAACGATAAATGATCTACCATAGAAGGAAAAGTACCCTTTAATTTAGAAATGGTAGAAAAGAATATTCTCTCAATTTCTTATTTTACATTTTCTTTCATTTGATTAAAAAAATGACAAATTCCCCATGAAGTTATGAAATAGCTAAAAGTGGAAAGCAACATTAGCTAATGCAATAAAATATAATCTATGATTAATTATTGAGCACACATTCCTGAATTAGGCACTACTGGAGGTTGGGGATGTGGGCAACTTACTGAGGGAGAAAATTGAATTTACCAGGCATAAGCTCCCTCCGGGGTCATGACTCAAACTTGACTATAATAATAATATAATAGCTGTCATTTATTAAATGCATACTATGTGTCCAGCCCTGGGAAGTGATTTACATATATTATCACATTTGTTCTTGGCAAGAGCCCTTTGAAGGAGATATTATCATCTTCATCTTGTAGATGAGGAAACTGGGGCTTACTTCAGGTCAGGCTATTTCTCCAATGTCCTCAGCCCTTGGGAAGTAGCAGAGTGGAATTCAAACCCAGTATATGTCATCTGAAAGCATATGCACCCAACTACTATATCTCCTGCTTCCTTTCTATGATTGACTTTCTGCCTGGATCGAATGCAGCTTTCTCCTGGTCTACAGCCATTATTGATCCTTCATATTCCGGAATTTCAATATTTTTACCTTTTCAAAAAAGAAACTCAAGCAAGTCCCTTACAAAACTATTACACAAATAACAATATGTCATTTGTTTCAAAACTGAACTTCTTGGCTTTGAATATCAGCTGTGCTGATCATTTGTTCTATGACCTTTGGAAAATTAGTTAACCCCTTCATGCCTTAGTTTACTCATATTTAAAAATAGAGAGAATATAATATCTGTATCATATAGGGTTGTTGTGAAATAAAAGAACGTCTTTCATTGAAAGCCCTTATAATATCTCCTGATACACAATATGCTTCAAGAAAATGTTAGCTATTTATATAATTTAATGATATAATTTTATTAAGGGTCTGAAATTTAGATGCTAACAAAGTGTTTCAAATATTTAGTGCAAAAAAATCCTGGTGCTTCAGGAGATATATCATTAATGAAAGAATAATACCATAAATCATACTGGTGTATGTTTTAGGTCCATTTGCTGTTTCTTTTTTCTATATTTAACTTCTCCCTACTTTCCCCATTTTATTCCTCTGAATTTGGCCTCCGCCTTTTTCACAAACTGACTCTAAAATAAATTAAATGGAATAGGTATAATATTAAAATCTTGCCCCTTAAGGCAAGAAATGCTTGCTCTCTCATTTTCATTGTCTTTCTGTGTGTGTGTGTGTGTGTGTGTGTGCGTCTGCGTGTGCCTGCGTGTGCCTGCGTGTGCCTGAGTGTGGTGGGAAACCAAAGTTGCACCTGTGAAAAGTAATTAAAGGTTGTACATGGCTGCCTGCTCAGTACAAGTTAGCAGGCTAATCTCCCTGTCATGAGGACAATCTATTTTCATCTGTGTTAATAGGATGATATTCAGCAACTGGAGTCAATAGCCCCTGTCTGCTTTCTATTGGTCGGTTTTCTCCAGTGCTGTTGAAAACACAAACTAGGGTAGCTTCAGAGGAGAATTACCTGTTTATGCAGACGATATACTAAAAATCCCATTGTGTGAGACAGAGAATTTTGGAAGGTTTAAACTTGAAAGGGAAATATTTTGTATATTTGAAAAGCTACCCTAAGGAAGAGGAATCAATTTGACCTTTCATGGTGGCCCTACACAGAAAACTTAAGACAAAGGCACTGAAGTTGCAAGGGGAGCATATTTCAGACTAATGTAGCACAAACTCTCTAGCACTGAAACTTGCCCGAACACATGGAGAGGACTGCTTTGTGAGAAAGTCACTTTATTGGAAAGTTCATTGTCACTTAAGTTTTTGAGGAGAGGTGTTGGGTCTTCCTGTGGGAGGTGTTATAGAAGATACTTCAGCATCTAGGTGCAGACTGAACTCCATTAGTATTTCTTAAACTTTAATTTGGGGACCAATGCCACTGTACGCACAAAATGTGAAATAGATGGGCAATAGATTTAGTTTTATATAAAGATAAGTATTTTTAAAAGCATATTATTTGTTTTAAGATTGCATTCTTTTTGCTTTTTCAGTTGTATAGTCTTCTTATCATGCAGGGTTAAAACTGTGATATAAAATCGCCCTGGGACAAATGTCTTAGCACCTGTGCATTCCTGGGCAATTATGAATGATTCTCACCTTCATTGTTCTCATTTGTAAAATGGGAACACTACTACTAACCACATAAGTTGCTCTAAGGATGGAAAGGGGATGATGCCCAGAAGGTGCTCTGCAGGCTGTTCAGCACATAGTCAGCACTCATTAAATGACTGCTTTCCCAGTAAAAATATTTACTTTCAAGAAATGATGGTGTTTGTAAAAATAACATTACAC
>NW_012154729.1:8413475-8416422 GCF_000956105.1 Propithecus coquereli
AATATTGCTCATAGTAAAAACTACGTTTCCAAAGAAAGAGGTGACTTAGTACATAAAGTTATTAATATAAAGGTAACAACTAAAACAAAAACACATACTTTCTAAATATCAAAAGAAATGCTAAAACCACAGAGAACTCAAGTCATAACATGAAAGACATTAAAAAAAATGAAACGGTACTCTATAGAACTATGACAAAGCCTATCAGTCATATCAATAATGTGAGTTTATTGCACATATTAAAGAAAAATTGGCTAGGCACTGTGGCTCATGCCTGTAATCCTACCATTTGGAGAGGCCAAGATGGGAAGATTGCTTGAGGTCAGGAGTTAGAGAACAGTCAGGCAACATAGTGAGACCCTGTCTCTACAACAATTAGAAAAATTAGCCAAGCACAGTTGTGCATATCTATAGTCCAGCTACTTGGGAGGCTGAGGCAGGAGGATCGCTTGAGCCCAGGAGTTTGAGGTTGCAGTGAGCTCCGATGATGCCACTGCACTCTAGAGCCCAGGCAACAGAGCAACATACTGTCTCAAAAAAAAAAAATTTTTTTTCAGTTTGACTAATAGCAAAATGCAACTGATGGCTATACAAGCAGATATACTTAAAACAAAGAAATTTAGATGGTTAAAAGAATTGGCAAAGAAATAACAGGCAAATTACAAAGAAAATATGAGTCATAATGTTAATAACAGATAAAACAGAATTCAGGCCAACAAAAGCAGTTTTCCTGGGATCATTATGCCAATACCATATGCAAAATGAAGTCTCTTATTTCAGAATTTTTAACTGTTACTTGGGAAGAATTCAAATCTATATAAAGAAAGAAGAATGATTAAATAAATCCCCATACAGCCTTCTCTCAGTTTCAACAATGATCAAAATTTTGCCATTTTTGTTTTATCTATACTTCCGTACATTTCCCAACTTCCACTTGATTATTCCTTAGTATTGGTTGTCTTTTTGTAAGTGAAATGTACGTACATTTAAAATAATACATTTTAACTATATAATTTTGAAAAATGGATATACTTCTTGAACCCACATCCATAAAGATAGAATATATTTTTATCACTCCAGAACATTCTCTTATGTCCTTTTTCAGTCAGTCTCCCTATGAGAGGCAACCACTATTTCATCTTTTTTAATACAGTTAAGGTCACCTGTTCTAGAACTTCACACAAATGGAATTGTCCAGTATATGATATTTTACATCCAGCTTCTTTCACTCAATGTGTTGTCTATGATATTCATTTATGATACTTGATATATTAGTAATGTGTTCCTTTTGATAGCTTAGTGTCATTCCACAGTGTACACATTCTTTGTATACCTGTTCTTCTGTGAATAATAAAGTTAATATTTATATAAGCCAATCAAACTTATTTATATAAGTTAATAAAACTTATATAAATATTCTTCTATGAAAACATTATTTTAATGGAAATTTGTTTTTATTTCTATTGGACAAATACCTAGAAGTAGAATTTCTGTGTCTAAGGTACATATGGATTTACCTTTGTAAGAAACTACCAAACCTTTTCCTAAAGAGGTTGAATCACGTTATATTTCCACCAGTAATGTTGAGTCTGTGTGCTCCATGTCCTCCCAATATTTGGAACTGTCGGTCTTTTAATTTTAACTATTCTGGTGTGTGTGTAGTGGTATCTAATTGAAGTTTTAACTTATATTTGCCCAATAACTAATAGTTCTGAGCACTTTTTCATGTGCCTGGTTAAAAAAAAAAAACTTTTTACATATTTTTTCTGTGTACATTTTTCTTCGTTTTTCTTGTTCTTACTATGTATATAACAGATCTTCCAAATTCATCCTTTCTGCTTCTTTTATTCCATTTTGTTCCTAACCTGTATTAACTCATATTTTACATTCTCATGTTTTACAGTCATAACCTCCTTGAACTACTACAATATACTTTTGAAGATATTTTATACAAATGTAAGCAAATGCATGTGGGTATGTATATTATGTTTCTTCTCTTTTTGCACAACTGAGTGCATATAGTACTTGTTTTTTATAACTTCTCTTTAAAATAATATATCTTGCTTATCATTTTGTAACAGTATATAAAGAAGTTCATTATTGTTTTATGCATTCTATTGTATTCTATATATTGCATTCTATTGATATCAAGTTATGCTAACTTTAGTTTGCTTTCAATATTTTGCTACAAAAATCAATATGTAGCAAACAACCTTGTACATGAGTTATTTCATACATATGTGTTATCTGTCGAAAAAAATTCTAGATGTAGAATTTCTGGATAAACAGGTACTGATGTTTGCAATTGTGATTTTGCCATGTTACCCTCTATCAATGTTATGCCAATTAAAACTCTTACTAGCAATATATACAAGTTCCTGTCACTTTTATCCTTCATAAGTATGTCATCATGCTATTTGATCTTTGCCTAAATAGAAAGTGAAAAATGGTATCTGAATGTATGTTTAATTGATATTTTCCTTGTAAGTGAAATTGAGTTTTTCCATCTATGTAGGAGGTTAAGCATAATTCTAGATGTCCTCTTAAAATTCTCATTGCAGCCATAAAGATAATCTAATCAAAAATGAATTTAGGTGCTATTGTGAAAGGACTTTGCAGATGTAATTAAAGTTACTAATTAACTGACTTTAAAACAGGGAGATTATCCTGGATTATCTGGGTGGGCTTAATCTTATCCCAAAGTCCTTAAAAATAGAAGAGAAAAGTGGAAGTGTTAGTCAGAAAGATGCAATATAAGAGAAAGGCAGGGTAGATGAGGCAGGAGAGATCAGGGAGATTTGAAACATGAGAAGGACTCCCAGCAGCCATTGCTGACCTTGAAGAGGGAGGAAGACATTCTGAGCCAAGGAATATAGGGATCTCTAGAAGCTGAGAACAAACCCTGGCTCACAGCCAGCAAGGAAACGAGGCTTTCAGTCCACTTGGC
>NW_012154729.1:8416472-8417434 GCF_000956105.1 Propithecus coquereli
TAATAAACGATAAATGATCTACCATAGAAGGAAAAGTACCCTTTAATTTAGAAATGGTAGAAAAGAATATTCTCTCAATTTCTTATTTTACATTTTCTTTCATTTGATTAAAAAAATGACAAATTCCCCATGAAGTTATGAAATAGCTAAAAGTGGAAAGCAACATTAGCTAATGCAATAAAATATAATCTATGATTAATTATTGAGCACACATTCCTGAATTAGGCACTACTGGAGGTTGGGGATGTGGGCAACTTACTGAGGGAGAAAATTGAATTTACTAGGCATAAGCTCCCTCCAGGGTCATGACTCAAACTTGACTATAATAATAATATAATAGCTGTCATTTATTAAATGCATACTATGTGTCCAGCCCTGGGAAGTGATTTACATATATTATCACATTTGTTCTTGGCAAGAGCCCTTTGAAGGAGATATTATCATCTTCATCTTGTAGATGAGGAAACTGGGGCTTACTTCAGGTCAGGCTATTTCTCCAATGTCCTCAGCCCTTGGGAAGTAGCAGAGTGGAATTCAAACCCAGTCTATGTCATCTGAAAGCATATGCACCCAACTACTATATCTCCTGCTTCCTTTCTATGATTGACTTTCTGCCTGGATCGAATGCAGCTTTCCCCTGGTCTACAGCCATTATTGATCCTTCATATTCCGGAATTTCAATATTTTTACCTTTTCAAAAAAGAAACTCAAGCAAGTCCCTTACAAAACTATTACACAAATAACAATATGTCATTTGTTTCAAAACTGAACTTCTTGGCTTTGAATATCAGCTGTGCTGATCATTTGTTCTATGACCTTTGGAAAATTAGTTAACCCCTTCATGCCTTAGTTTACTCATATTTAAAAATAGAGAGAATATAATATCTGTATCATATAGGGTTGTTGTGAAATAAAAGAACGTCTTTCATTGAAAGCCCTTATAATATCTCCTGATACACAAT
>NW_012154729.1:8427795-8448022 GCF_000956105.1 Propithecus coquereli
TTTCTGCTTCTTTTATTCCATTTTGTTCCTAACCTGTATTAACTCATATTTTACATTCTCATGTTTTACAGTCATAACCTCCTTGAACTACTACACCTCTTCTTTATATTCTTAATTCACAAGGAGAAAGAATATTTCAGTAGCTTTTGTTATTGATGGCAGAATATTTGGTCTCAATTTGAAGATACTCCAGGAAAAATTTTTCTTGTGAGGGTTTAATCTCTGTTTTTCTGTTACTTTATTTTGATTCTTATGGCATACTCGTATCAATCATTTGGGGGCTACATTTTGAGTATTTATTTTTGGTATGCAGTTTGTGTACCATTTATTTGTATGAGCTCAGGTGGAGAGAGCAGAATTTTCCTAAATTCTCCTTAGACTCACAATTTGTGGTGAAAGTTTGTTTACTCCTCCTTATTTTTCTGAAGCCATTGCGAATGGCAGCTGTAGAGTTTTTTATGATTTTAAAAGAGAAAGTATCTTTTTTTTTGCTGTCAAGGAGACAGACTAGTTTTTTTCAATGACAGAATATCATGCATCCTCCCTCTGTGTCTTAAAAAGAAACTGGAATTATGCAAGTGTGTGTTACTATTGTGCACTCCCACTTTTTACGCTGCAAACAGGTGGTTAGGTTTTTACTTCAGAACGTGGCTCCAGAAAAGGACTCTGCTATTCTGACATCGTAGTTTCAGTATTCTCTGCTACATTCTTCTTCCATGCCACTGCTCTCGGAAACACCTTGCCTATTCCAGTGTTTGGGACTATGTCTATCTTCTGGTTTTACTGAAAGTGTATTTTGTACTTTTGTTTTACAGTCTTTCTGCCTTGGATGATTTCTAAGAAAAAAGAGAGAGAGATGCTAAATGAAAGTTGCCATTTTCAAACTGGCAGTGGTTTTTTTAATACTTTTTCACTGTATAAAAATTCTATGTCTGTATCTTCCATCCTTCCCCCTATTCTCTCTATTTTATCTTTTAAAAATTTTAGTTATATTTTCAAATGTTGCTAGTCCATGAAATTCAAAAGTCTGAAAAGCACTGGGTTAGACAATCCATGGGATTCTTTCCACTTTTAATTTTTAATTTTTTTCAGTGGTGGAGACTGAATTATTTCCCTTCCCACTAATAGCGGGGATAGATGAATACAAGCTGCCATTTGTCGTAACAAAGATGCTTTCTGGGGGCAGGCCTGGTGAAGAATTCCTTCTGCTTGGCTCCTGAAAGCTCAAAGGCCTGTGTCTACTCTGGCAGAGTCTATAGTCAAGAGACAGTGTTACTATTGTTTGCCTGATACAATGCCTGGCAGGAGTTTAGTTATATTCATTTGAAGTAGCAGAACAAAGCTTCTTCACCAGTGGCCACACAAACTACCAGAGCTTTCAATTTATTTGTTAGTTAATTATACAGGGATATTTTTGGAGAGTGAATGAGAGTGTGTGTGTGTGTGTGTGTGTGTCTGTGTGTGTATGCATGTGTACATGTTGACAGTCACTAGGGAGTCACTCTCTTTGACATTAGATTTCATAAATTCACATAAAGAATGAGTTATATATTTTAGCAAACTCAATCTATTAAAAATCGATACAAGCATCATTTGGTGAAGAGATTTATAAGGGATTTATTTGTGGGTGGATTCAAATGAACTTTTTCAGTGCATTTCAAATTAGATGATTTGTTTCCTCCCCTCCCAAATTTTATTAGCAAACATTTAAGTACATACCCACTGTATACTGTATGGTATACACATATGTATACTTGGATACTGCTACTATGTATGAAATCCTCTAGCATTGTTCACAACTAACCATTCGCTAGGAGAAGCCAAGTTACTTCTGACTTGGGCTAAGAAGAAAAGTCAGACCATTAACTAGAGAGCTGTCTTCCTTAAGTTTCAAATTATCTCGTCAATGATGGCAGTGAATAACTGCTGCAGGTGGAGTAGGCATGCCTGTTGGACAGCATCATATGAAAAGATGATTAAAGAAGGGTAACACTTTGCTGCTCACTTTATGAACAAAGCCTTCCTGCTTCCACAAAAGATGAGGAGTTATCTTGGTTTTCTAAGCATCCAGAAAATAGTTGGTCTAAGTAACTTCAGATACTCAGATATCCTGCAAGACTGTCCATGGTAAACAAATCCTAGAAGGATTTCTCCACAAACTTATCCTAAAATTTTCTATATACAATGGGCAATGTACCCATGTGTTTCTGGAACTTTTACATGTGTTATCTCTTTGAATCCTCAAGCAAGTGATACAGTTCAGAGCAAAATTCAGTTACTATGTATTAAAAGGCCTATGTTGTGTACATTTTATTATCTCAAGAGAAAACAAATCTGTCATCTGAGGTTTGAGGTAAACACAGAAGTTGAGCAAAGGGATCCAAATGATCTTGCAGGATGATTCAACCAGGGTCTGTAAAATCCCAGTGGCTTGCTCCGTATGCTAGGCTATTTCAATCAACATAATCATAATTTAATCAAGAGCCTTTAATCTGTTAAATTCAAGGTTAATACAAAGCTCCTGACATATCCTGTGCCTTTCTTTCTTCACTTCGGCTACACTCAAGAACTAAGTTGCTTTATTTTCCTCTCTAAACACTTCTATCCATTGTAGGCTTTCTTCACCCAAGAATGCCTATGGTGAAGTATCCCAAGATTGGAAAAACAAACACCACATGTACTCACCATCAAATTGGTATTAACTGATCAACACATAAGTGCACATACAAGAATAACATCTATTGGATGTCAGGCAAGGGGGGATGGAGGTGGGGGGAGGAGGGGACGGGTATACGCATACACAAAGGGTGCGATACGCACCATCCGAGGGATGGACGCACTTGAAACTCGGACGGGGGGACGGGGAAGGGTAACATACGTAACCTAAACAGCTGTACCCCCATAATATCTTGAAATTAAAAAAAGAATGCCTATGAAATGAGTTAAGTTAAACTCAATATCTCCCCATTCATTTGCATCCCTGAAGATCAGCACATGGGTATTTTTATTTTTACTTTCAGTGGGAAAGGAGTGGGTATTTTTCATTATACATTGCTTTTGCAACTCATCCAGCTATTTATCACTTCAGTTAGGTTTCCCAGATATAATATAGTATTATTCTGTCCAAATGTACTCTCTTTTGTGTTGGTCATTTTTTCTCTCTTATAATTTAAACCATGTTTTCCCTATGTACAATTTCTCATCTAGGCAACCATTTCTGGTACCCAAAGGTGGACCCAAGGTGACTCTGACCTCCTTCCATAGCTTCAAGGCTAATCAAGGTCTCTCTCCCCCAAATTTAGAATTTTGAATGGAAAAACAACACTAATACACTTGAATGCCAGTTCTCTAGGCAACCGTTTTACAAACTTGCATTGCTGAGAGCCCCTGATCTATACTAGCTTATACTCTTTCAGAGATTTAGTTTAGTATTTGCTTGAATTCCGTGAGTTATACAAGCATGCTTCAAATATATCCCCTTGTGGTTTAAGTTAGCCATTGTCTATTTTGATTACTTGCAACCAAATACAGTCATGTGCCACATAACATTTTGGTCAGCAATGAACTGTATACATGACAGTGGTAAGGCAAGCTTATAATGAGGCTGAAAAATTCCTATCATCTAGTGATGTCTTGATGATCCCGACCCTGTGTAGACCTAGACTAATGTATGTGTTTCTGTCTTACTTTTTAATAAAAAAGTTTAAAAAGTAAAAAAAAAAAAAATTAAGAATCTTAAAAATAGAAAAAACTTATAGAATAAGAATACAGGAAAGAAAATATTTTTGTACAGCTATACAATGGGTTTGTGTTTTAAGCTAAGTGTTATTACAAGAATCAAAATGTTAAAAAATTAAAAAGTTTATAAGGTAAAAATTTACAGTAAGCCAGGATTAATTTATTAATTAATAATAAATGTATTAATTATTATATTTTAATAAATTTAGTGTAGCCTAATGTACAGTATTTATAAAATCTACAGCAGTGTAGAGTAATGTTCTAGGCCTTCACATTCACTCACACTCACTCACTGACTCACCTAAAGAGAATTCAGGCCTTGCAAGCTCCATTCATGGTAAGTTCCCTATACAAGTGTACCATTTTTCAATCTTTTATACTGTATTTTTACTATACCTTTTCTACATTTAGTTATGTTTATATACACAAATTCTTACCATCATGTTACATTTGCCTGCAGTATTCAGTACAGGAACATGCTACAGAGGTGTGCAGCCTAGGCACAATAGGCTATACCATATAGCCTGGGTGTGTAGCAGGCTATACCATCTAGGTTGCGTAAGTATATTCCATGATGTGCACGTGACAAAGTTACCTAATGATGTGTTTCTCAGGACACAACATGTCTCTATCATTTAGCATTGTGTGACTGTACATATAAAATAATACATCTACTAATTCTTGATACGATTTCCTAGCCTGCTAAAGAGAACCAAAGAACAGAAAGAAAACCTCCTATCCTTTTTACTTTCCTCCCTTAAAGCTCAGAGTCCAAAATTAGTGCTAAGCTTCCAGTTGCATGAGCTGGCCCATATTGTGTCTCAAGGACCAAATTCCCTTCCCGAGAACACCCCAAACCCCAAATGACAGCTCTGGTGGTGCTGCGTCTTTAATATTTCCAGCAACTGGAAAGGACCTAGGGCAAGAAGAGGCTTTTATAATCCCCGCTCCCTCACAAGAGGCTCAGCTCCCTCAGGCTGTGCTACAGCTTAGAGAGGAAAACAGATGGTGAAACTTTATTATCCCTTCCGAGTCTTTCCATGCCTGTGACAGCTTCATTATATGACATTAAATGGGGCTCTGCCTTTGGAGGAAGGTTTAAGGTTGAAAGAGTATGAACAATATTATTCCATTATTCCCCAATCCCTTAAAAATTCCATCACCTTATCATTGTGTCACGCCTGGCATGCAATAGCACTGAGACATAAAGATATATATTGATCCCAGCCCAGTCAGTAACACAGTTCTAAACCACCTTTCAGCCTATGGCATTTAAATGGCCCGTATTATTCACATTATATTGGTTTGCTACATAGCCGTTTCAGACGATGTCTTCTCCCTTATTTGTGGCACTCATTCTGAAGACTACGCACTGACCCCTACTGGCTCTAGCTCTTCTCTCCGCTTTTCTCTGCGCTGGCGCCATTTCCAGGCAGTGAGGTACAATGGCTGCCAGAAGCCCTGCATTTATAAATTCATTGTTAAAAATTTGGCACAAAGAGACAATCTCTGCTGGCAGCAGTTTGACTCAAATCTTGGGCTAGAAATAGGGTCATGTGCCCATCTCTGAACCAATCACTGTTGCTAATAGCAAGAATTATGCTGACGGGTTTAGCTAGGAGTCAGTTTATCTTTCCAGAGGTTGGGATCAGGGCCAGCTCAATTCAAATCGCATGGACTGAGTGGGAGAAAGGCAAGCAGAGGCTGGGCAAGATAAAAAATATATAAATGTGTGTGTAATGGGTGAAGGGGAGACGATTGGGAAGAATCCTTTCTTATAGGGAAAATATGTTCTTAATGTACCAAGTTGAAATTTTGAGGATGTTTATCCTTGGAAGCATTGTTTGTCATGGTGGTTGAAATTGTTTTTATTAATATGTCTACAGGTGTGTGTGTGTGTAAGTATATTTATAACCAACACACACAGACATACATTCAAACACTACATGTATATATAAGTTACATGTATACATAGACACACATGTAATATCTATGGCTTATTTAATTAACTCTTTTTTTTACCTCATTCCCCTAATGCAGGACTTGTACATTTCTCAGGCAAGTGGTTAGATTTTAGTATATTGTTATAACATAGATATGGCATGTGTTCAGTAATTTTTCACTCAGTCTAGGAAATCATCACTAGATATAGCTGCATATGTATCATTTATGTGATGTGTTCCAAATATTTACAAACAATGTATACTGTAAACACACAAATATGTGCTATATACAAACACAAATGTTTATGTATATGTATAAATTCTATATGCGTATGTCCCTTTGGGTGTGTGTATGTGTGTGTGTGTGTGTGTGTGTATAGACAAAGTAACCAAATTATAGGACAATCACCAGGGGAAAATATTTTGTGTTCCTTCTCCATATGGGAATCATTTGTAAGCCATTGCTTGGCTAAATTACCCTCTCAACTCCACTCTGAACATTTTGTTTACCTGGAGCTAAACAGATTGTTAAGAATCTACTAGACATATCTACATAGTCTAATTAATTTGGTTCATAGTCATTCATTTACTAATGTGTCAGACAATTCTGAGATATTTTGGGGATCTCTACTTCAGAAAAACCAAACTCTATTTTGGCTTTTTTTCCCCCATTTATTCTCAGGAATTAAAAAACACATTTTCCGCCCAGAGACAAGGAAAGAGGATTTCATTTCTTCCCTCTACTTCTGGGAAGAACTTTACTTACCCCTTCTCTCTTCTCATAAAGTCTTCTCCAGCCTACTGAACTACCCTATGGATTTTGATTCAGTCTGATAGTCTCGAATTTTTATTTTCTGCTAAGAAATAGAATAGTGGCTCAATTTCTGATTCTGAGCCCTGTGCAGTACATTGAAGTTAAAAGGTGTTAACTGCACCTTAAAGTTAAAACTACATAGATTTTTCTCCACTGTGGAACACAGTGTCATATCTCTCTCCTTTTGCTTTCTCTAGCCCTATGAGCCTAAACAGGAAGTGAGGCAAACTTTAGGGGAATGTTATGAAGGTTTTCTTTGAGTTGATTTCAATCCTAATCTTTTACAGGATATAGTTTTTACTTCATTTGAACATTGTTCCCAACTGCAAGTCTTCACTCCTGGCTTGTGTGTTCATGGGCTCTGTTGCCAACCGGGCAAATCACACTAAACCAAGTCAGATTGCTGAAGTAGAACGGACATTCCCTGAGCCCCTGCATTCACACAGGCACCCCCATCTGCTGTGACCCTAAAAGAGTCAATTCTAGCACTTTTGCGAGTTCAGGTTCTGCTAAGTCTCTGCAACAGAGAAAGAACAGATGGGAAGGAAGTTGTAGAGATTTTTTAAACCATCAACATTAAATCTAATCTTTCAAAATTTAGAAAAGGAAAGAAAAACTGCAATAATCATTATCATTTCAGATTAATGAATGGAATGAGTCTAAATGAATATAAAAACACCTGGAATTGAATATTTGGTTACCTCCATCTAAAACTATTTTGGATTCAGTTTTTCTTCACATCTGTTTAGCTTAGAAATTTTGGAATAAGGACAGAGGGGAGAGAATTGATAGAATTATCTGGATAAGTTACTTTTGCATTTTCTATTCACTGAGAGATAAAATCTCACATTTTATTAAAAATCCACTACTCTAAATATAGACATATGCTTCTCAATAGTTTGCACTTAAATAGTTACACTTTTATTTTTAGCTGAGAATAAAAAAGATAAATACATACATAAGACATTCTATTATGTTTATATATACCAATATATTTATTTAATTTTTTCCCTATTAGAGATACTTTAATGTTAAAATTCAATAAATAGCTATGATATTAAGAATTTGCTTTCTGCATAGCACTATTGGAGGCAGAATGTACATTCTGACATCGATTTATTATTGAAATGATAAGAAGTAAATTACATACTGAGAACAATGACAACATTTATGACTTCTATCATCATGACTATTTGTATTGGGTCTTACAGCATTCACGGAAACATGCATTTAAACTTTAGGAAAATTCAGGGAAAGAAACAGGTTTTAACTCCATTTTACAGAGGTGGAAACCAGAGTGATTTGCCCAAGGCCATGTGACCAGGAAGTGGTGGAACCAAGATGTAAAAGTGCATCTTCTGAATGAAAATTGTGTCCTTTTTCCATGATACCGCACAACTGATCAAATAACAATGAAAGGTCCAGTGCTCAAAGAGACACCCTTAGTGCTGTAGCTGTAAAGAGTGAGAAAAAAATTACTGCTGGCTGAATGGGCAGAGGAGGTATGCAACATTTAAGGAGGCCCTCACTCTCAAGTGTTGGCCCTGAACTTGAACAACCCTGCTGGTTAGTACTACTGAGCCTGGAAAAGGGTATAAGAGAATAAGAAGAGAAAGCATCCCAGGGGAAAGCATACCCAAAGCATGGGAATGAGTGGAGAGCAGATAAACCAGCTTAAATGAAATGGAGGATTCGAATAGGAAAGATGGGTGTTCAAACAGTGGACAATGAGATTAAAAATGTAAGTTCAGGCAGATTGTACCAGATCTTGAATACAGGCTAAGAAGATTAATCTAGTGCTGTCCAATAGAATGTTCTGCTATGATGGAAATATTCTATGTCTGAGCTGTACAATGCGGTAGCCACCAGCCACAAGTGACTATTAAACACTTGAATGTGGAAAGTTCAACTGAGAAAGTGAATTTTCAATTTCCTTTAATTTTAATTAACTTAATTCAAATAACTACATGTGGTTGATGGCTTCTATTTTAGATAGCACATCATCTAAATCATTCTCAGAGGGGAGTTACTTTATACTTTTCAACTAGTAGTGGTCAAATAAGATTGTGTTTCAGTGAATTAAAATGAAGGTGCTAGATTTTTCTCCCAGAAGACATGGTGAACAGTTTGGTTGAGATTGTCTGTATCAATACAGATTTGTACAGGCAAAGGACTCAAACAGGAGGGGTAGGAGTAAAAGTGGAAATAAGAGGAATTATAAAGAAGCAGTTTATTGTACTTGAGTACTTATTAGATGTAATATACCAGTTTTCCTTCTTTAGTGCCTGAGGGACAATAAAATAATTGAAAAAAAAATAGGTTAATAAGCACAGGCAGCTGGTTTTGAGGTAAAGACGATTTAATATTTTTAAAGCATCTGCATAGCATCTACAGGAGAATCCACTAAATGTCAGTGAAAGCAGTGTATCAACTTTAGAGTGCTTTGCAAAGGCAGGAGGCATTGCATTTAAAATATCTGTTTGGCACTGTCTAGGAGAGAGTTCATGGTAAAAGCTTGTAAGGAACAGAGCCACATTCCAATCCAGACTTTCCTTACTCCAAGTAGAGTGCTTATTTTTGTCTATACTCTTAAAGAACATGAGAAATAGAGAAAAAAAGAATGAAAAAAGAAAAGAGATTCCCTCACAAGGGAGTCAGGCTCAGCTCATATGAGGCTTACATCAATGGACTGATATAAACCAAATCTTGAGGCCATTGCTTTCATGTTGTGATCTTCATCAGTTTGTTTTTAGATCTATGGCTAAGTGAGATTTAGCCTTATTTCCTGAGGTATTAAATTCTGTTAGTGTTGGTTGAACATTGTCTTTGTTCAAGGCAGGTTTTGGGATAGCTATCGAGAAGAATCCTCCACCCGAAAGAAGTCTATAATCTTATTGGAGCTCAAGGAATTGTACTGCAATGAAGAATATATCGAGGTACATTATTCGGTTTAAGTCTAAAGGAGGAAGGAAAAGATGCCAATTTATGAAAGATATCAGCAAGGGGTTTATGGAGGAAATTATAATCTTACAGGTTGATATAGAAGGATAGTTAAGGCACTTTCAGATGTGGACAAAATGTCAAGGCTATTCCAAGTACTAGATTAATTGTAAGTAACATTATTGCAGTGAGACTGTGAAGTGGCTTTGAGGAAATTAATTGGTCTTTTTTGTAAGTCCAAACTGGTGATGTATGTCAAGGGTCATACCATGGAGAGTCTTGAAGTTAGATGTATTCATTCATCAAATATTTATCAAATATCTACTAAATGCTGAGTATTCTCTTAAACAGTAATGGCTATGACAGGTTCTTTACCATGAAGCTTAGATTTTAGGGGGGAAAGAGACAGTACACAAAAATAATTAAATAATTAAGTAGTTTTAATTGTGGCAAGTTCTTTTAGGGAATTAAAGATGATGTTTAAGTATGAAGCAGGGCACCCTCTGAGGAGTCAATGGAAGGCTTTTCTGAGGAAGTAACATGTAAGCTTAAACCTGAAAGATCTGTGAGCATTAACTGGATAAAAAAGATTTGGATAGTTGGTGAGGGGAGGAAGGATACATGGATTGTTTCAGGCATGTTCGAAGGTCCTGGGGAAGGAATAAGCTTGCTTAGTTCGAGGAACCAAAAGAAAGTCAATGTGGCTGATGTGTGGGAATGATGGGGAAGGTAAGGAGAGATGAGGTTGAGGCCAAACTGGAGACAGATCAGGCAGGGCCTGTGGCCTACTTAAAGCGTTTTGACCTTTACTCCAAGAGCAATGGGTAGCCATTGGATGATTTCTAAAAGGGGATAACACCAAGTTTGGAATGCTGCACCTAGTAGGGGTTTTATTTGCAAATTTTATAAATCTGCTTAACTAGTTTAAACAGAAAAATGGTTTTAAAGATATGAATTAGTTTAAACAGAAAACTTAAGTAAAAGATATGAAGTAATTTAAAGAGAAAGTGAAATGATTGAAGACTATTAGAATAAGAGCATTAGGATGCACAGACAGGGGCTCCGGGGCTGCTCCGTTAGAGACTCTCCTGCCACTCCTGCTGCTAGGAGAAGGGACATCAGATTTTATCACTGATGCTTGCCTACAGGACATTATTAATAAGACTTCAACCTGAGCTGTCTCTCAAATGTTGACAAATGTCAATGCTTGTATGCCACATTCTTCTTCCTCTGAAGAATCTTCCTTCTTTATGTCACTTCTTTCTGAATTAAAATCTCTAGGAATATGTTTGATAGATCACATACTTTCTGCCTTCGGGAAGCCTGGACTTTTAAGGTTAGAAATTTCCTCAAGTATTAAGAAAGGACTTAAAGTTCCTGGATAACCAAAAAAAAAAAAAAAAAAAAATGCAATGTCCACAAAAGGGGCTATATTTAATTTTATAGAAGCCATTAAAATTTTGGAACTAAAGAGATCCATGACTAGAGCTGTATTTTAGGAAAATAAATCTGGCAATCATATGTAGTCTAATGGGTGTGAACTCTATTACGTGCCTTTTGCAATGTTTTAAGGAAGCAGTAAATGTCTTAAGCAGAGGATCAGTAGTATGAAAAAACAGGATATACATGAGAAACATTCTGGCCAGACTATCTACATCACACTTTTAAAATGGGAAAGATCATAAATGACTCTAAGTTTTCAAACTGGCATGACTGTGAGAATGTGACAATCAGAGAAATTTGGGCCATTTTTCTTTTTTTTTTCTTTTTGGCAATGCTCTTGACATTCTCAAGTGAGAATATCCAATAGGTAGTTGGAAATAAGTTTCTTGAACTTAAGAAGAAGAAGATACGGGCCAGATAAATAGACACTGCTATTGTTTGTAAGGGTGGGGGAACCACTTCTTCATTGGTGTTTACTGACATTTTATGGAACCTCAAATATATAACTTTTAAGGTCTCCTACCTCTCCACTTAGTCATCACCAGGGAATGAGGGCAGTTGCTCTGACTGTTAAATGCGGGAGCAATGAACTTGGCATGCTTGGCCATGCTTTGCCCTTTTTCATTCTTGGAAGTCAATTCTTGCTTTCAGTCACTTTTCCAACTGCTGGTACTAGTGCTGGGACAGCCTCTGTTGCTGTAGGGTAAGGAATTAGGAATTGTATAGCTTTTGGAAAAACAGTATCAAGACCTTGACATTTTTTTTATGTTGGCTAGGAACAGCAAAAAATAAAACAAGAATAATTTGGGGGAGAAAAATATACATGTTGAGTGATGGAGCATCTGGTGTTGCCAGAGTAAACAGTCTTGGACTTTGAATTTTATATGTGGGCAGGATGTTTTGACATCAGTGGCTTTTGAAAGCTTGTGTGGACCGGCTTAAACTGCTGCAACCTGGAAAAAAGCTTGAAACTCTGGGTCAAAGGCATTTTGACTTTGGTGAGTGACCTCAGACTATAACAGCTTTGTCCACAGCCAAGTGTGATGTTTCCATAGAGGTAATAACCTAAGTAAACCCGGGCCTTAAACAAAGGTATTCAGACCTCAGCAAAGACAATTGGGCCCTGTCATAAGTGCTCAGGTGGTGGAGGTGCAAACAGGAGGTTCAGTAAAAGGTCTGAGGACATTTTAGATAGTGTCAGAGGACTTCAGCCAAGCAGATTTTAGCAAACTGATGACAATTTTAGCGGGTGGGCCAATGCAGAACACTACGCAGGCACCATATGGCCTGGCATTTCAGGCTAGACTGAGGTATGCAGAGACAGCTAGCTAGTTTCAACCTATTTTCACTTTTTGCAGGGTGCAACTAAATGTCATTTCTTAGTCTCTCTTGAAGTTAGCTAGGACAACGTGATTGAGTTTTAGCTGATAGAATGTGATGATAACGATGGCGTACTATTGTCAGGCCTGGATCATATAAACCTTCCTCCTGCCATCTTTCTGTTTTATTTCCTTCTATTAGCTTAGTCAGGTGAACATGATGACCTTGGGAGCCACCTATGGAAGAAGATAGGACTAAAGAGAAAATTAAAATTAGAAAGTATCACACATATGGAGGTCTTGCTTCCCCCCAAAATAGTAAATGCTTAGGATTTAATCTAACATCTTGCTGGTAAATATCTCCCAGTTGAGATTAAGTCTATAGGTTATGGATTACAGATGGATCAGACTGACTGGCATCCTAATAATGTTAAAAATAGGCAGAATATTTCCATCTACTCTTTCCTTCACTCAAATACCAAGGAATTTCTGCTATGTTTTTAAAAAATATTTCTGAGTACTGAATTCCTAATTTTACTTAATAGAAAAACTGTTCTAGGAGCTGGGGAGTGTATTGTCTGAGAAAAATTAATTGGTATGAGGCCAGTGCTGCAATAATCTCGGATATCTGGTTGCCATTACCGTGAAGCAAAAATATTAAAACCACGATAAGATACTGTTATGCACTTACACACCTAAATGTGGATAAAATGAAAAATACTGTCACATGTTGGTGGGGATGTGGAGCAACCAGAGCTCTCAGTATTGCCCAGGGAGTATAAATTGGTACATCTATTTGGTAGTTTCTCATAAAATTAAATATTCTTCTACCCTATGACCCAGAAATTCTATACCTAAATGCTTATCCAAGCAAAATGAAAATACATCCTCAAGAACACTTATACAATATTGTCAAATATATAATCCATAACTTTTAAAAAGCTGGAAATAGTGCAGACATCCATCAACAGCAAAAAAAAAAGCAAAAACAAAAACTGTAGTATATTCATACAGTAGAATACCAATCAGTAATACAAAGGAATGAGCTATTAATACACATAACAACATAGATGAATTTCAAAAATATTATGCTGAGTGAAAGAAGCAAGCTCCTAAAGAATGCAAATTTATGACTCTCTATATATGTACTTCTAGGTCAGGCAAAATTGATTTGTCGTAAGAGAAATCAAAACAATGGCTATTTCATGATGGACAGGGATTTCTCGGGAAGTGCACAAGAGAACTTCCTGGGGTGACAAAAATATTCTGCTTCTTAATACAGGCATTTGAAACTGATTGAACTGTACATTTAGATCTGTATATTTCACTATTTGTAAATCATGCCTCAATGAAACCTTAAATAATAAATTAAAAAACGTCTACATAAAAAAATGAGGCATAAAACTCTGAGGTTTGAAAGAACCATACCCATTCTAGCAAGCAATAGCCTAGGCTTGAACTGCTAAAGGAGTTTCAACTCTATCCAGGCATAGAGAACTTCCCCAGGCAGGCCTATGAAGAATAGAAAAAATGGAGAATGAATTTTGACTCTTTTTTCTGTGACTGTTTTGATTTCAATTCTATTGAACTTGCAATTTCATTTAATCTTTAACTTCTCTCTGGGAATCTGATAATGTCAGGGAGCTTATAATCACATTTGGGGCATCTATATATTGTGACTGTATTTTTTACTGGAGAGTTGTTATACTTTTTATCATATGGCTACCTTAATGTGGTCCTTTAATTTTCTTGGAGAGCCCCTGAAATGCTGTGTTGGACAATATGGCTGGACAAAATTTGGGTTGAGAAAAAGAATAGGGAGCAAAATTTCTGACTCAGTACAGAGACTTCTGATCAAACTTGCGCTTCCAGCTGAGGTCCCAGAAGGATGCTCAAAGTGGTGGGAGTTGCCATGGTCCCCAATTGTGGTGAGTGGGCAGGGAATTATGAGGTCCAGGTAGTCGGAGCATTGGGTCCCTATGTAAAGCTGCATCCTCCTTCTGAACTTTAGTAATATAAAAGTGATTGTGTTCTCCATCTGCAGTATCATATATCTCAAATCAAAATTTGGGTGATGTGGAGAGGTAGATGTTTCCTTAAAGTTGATATTTGCAATCAGTAATATTTAAATTGTCCACAGAAAGAATGAACAGAGAGAAACAAAGAGGACTGAGAAAAAAATTGTTAAAGTATATTATTCATAAGGAATCTGAAAGAATTAAAAATAATTCAGTAAATTAAATAGAGAATAAAGGACTGAGAGATAGGAGAAGCTACAGAAGGGTAGAGATAGCCAAAGAGAAACTTTAAGATCGAGTCAGCCAGGTTCAATGATACAGCCATCTGAAAAGAGGACAGATGAGAAGGCAACTCTGTGTCCTGGTATCAGTTCAATTACAAAATACATGGCAATTTCTAAAAAGCCTTGAAATGCACTGTCATTGTTCATTGCTAGCATGTAATCATTATTGGAATGAACATAAGTTCCTCAAGGGATAGGATTGTGTGCCGTTCATTTTGTGTGTCGGCTCCCGGTTGGCATTGAGCAATGTACAAGTGGAATAAATGGCTTTATATTTCCTCACCACGATGTTGAGTTAATATTTTTCTTATTCACATTTTATAGGTAAAGAAACAGAACGCTTGGCCAGGGTCATCAATTTAAGTTAATGGTAGAGCCAGACTCCTGATCGTTGCTACCATGCTCTGTTCAATGGCAGTAAGATACTGACATCTCCCCTACCACACCTCCTCATCTCTGTTCAAATGTCACTTTCTCAACAAGGCCAACCCTGACCATTCCATTTAAACTACACTCCCTTCTCCAACCATCCACCCCGTTTTAAGGCTCTTCACAGCATTTATTACCTTCTAATACGTTATAAAATCAACTTATTTGTTGTATTTATAATTTACTGTTGATCTAGAATGTAGGCTAGAGTAGAAATATTTTTCTTAGCTTTGTTCACAGATATCTTCCAGATGCTTGCAAGAGTGACCGGCATTAAGTAGATATTTTAAAATTATGTGTTGACTGAATTAAAAGTTATAGCTCTTTGGAAGCAAAAGAAAGTAAAACAAAACACCTTTTTAGTCTCAAGTTTAATTGAGTTTCAGAAAATATGTGACTGTATTTTTTTTTTACTTTTCAATATTATAAAATCCTTGAACCTAAGTAATGAGTAAAAATTAGTATTACTACTACTTCGTTGTAAGTTATGTAGCACATTGAGCTATTTGGCAGAAAATAACTCTAAAACATAATATATGTTAACATATGTAAAGTGGATAGTGACTGATTTTCAAAACATTATTCATACATGTGTGACTTTAATTAGGAAGCTATAATAGATACATTATGAATTTTCATGAAGAAAAAAGCCAGCATCTGGACTTGAGATTCCACACAAAGAGAAAACTGGGTTTCTTCCTCTTTTTTCAGAGACCATAAAACCTAAATTTCTTTCATTCAGAATTTCCTCAGAAATAGCAAAATAAAACTCTAAACTATAAAGTCAATAAGCTGTCACCACCAATTTTAACACTGGTAATTCAAAGGTTATAAAAAATGGACCACAATTACGTATTTTGTAATTTTCTCACAGAACTATAATGAAAATATTTTCTATAAGTTACTGTTTTATACATGCGTTTTCAAAAGATATATGGTTGTTATATGGTTGATATATGGTTGATATATGGTTGATATATGGTTGTATATTTATCTGAAAATGTTCATACTTTTTGTTGTTTCTTTAAAATTATTATCACCTATCACTTTCTGAGATTTGAATTTTTTAACATTGTAAAAAAATACCTCAAGAAACATTATTCTCAATATTTATACAAAATATTTGAAGAGATAATGATTTTATATTAAACTCTCATAAAGAATTTTCTACTGTGTATAAACAGATTTGTCATCTTCAAAATATTAATATATAAAAGGCAATAACTTTTAATTCACTAACATTTCCACTTAGCTCCTAGAGCACATATCTTATATAATAAAATAATTACTAAGTGTCTTGTAACTGTTCCTTTAATTTATAATCTCCCCAAGAATTTTAAGATACTAAACTACTGAAATTTTCTTCCACCTTCTGTTATTAAACATAAAATAGGCATTCAAAAATATTTATTTGATATAACAATTGGAAATTTATTTGAATCCTTCCCACTCAATGCAAATAGCTATACATACTTATATAAAAAAGTAAGGGCCATTGTCATTCTTTAAGCCAAGTAAATAAGTAATTCATCTAAGAAGTCGAAAAGCTTTATTTTTTCCTTTTTTGTTAAACATTAAATAATTCAACCCCGCTTATTTACAAAATTACTGAATGCATAATATGGCTTTGATCAAAGTCAAATATATATACACATATATGTATATATATCCATCTATATGCTATGTACTGTGTTAGATACATTAGTGCATGCTTTATTTATTTCCTGTCACAATATCTCTTAAAGGCATCATTGTACTTTATAGACAAGAAACTTGACGCTTACAGAAGTAAAATTAATTGCCTAAGGTTTTACTGGCAGCAACATTGTTATTTAAATGCAAATCTTTAGAATACAAATTCAATTATCTTTCCAAAGTAACACAGCTGATTCTTTACAATCATATTCCACTTTCAAACAAACAGGTATTACTGGTATACATTAAGCATGTATATAACATACTAGAACACATTATATAAGACAGAGTAGCCTCTAAACGTAGATAAATACCTCCAAATGGATACAAAGTAATGCACACACAGGTGCAGGACTGGCTTTCTTGATTTGACATTATGTATATGCATCTAGTGAAACAGTTGCATTTCAGCCCTTTCTATAGAAGAATGGCAGTTATTTTTTTATGACAGGAAGGATCAGATAATCTTAATTTATCATTTACTTTGCATTTGCTCTTAATCATTTTCCTATCTTGCACTACGAGTTAGTGATGTTTATATTTATTGTTTAGCATTACAAAAAATTTATCTCATAGCCTAAATTCAACTCTATTCTCTTTAAGTTATTCATTATTTGCCATGTGTTAGGCATCTGATAGATATTTAGATATTTACTTTACTGAGTCAAGACTATATGGTAGGTTTTCTCTGAAATTAAGACCACTAGGTCAGTTAAAGTGCTCCATTCAAACCACTGTGAATTATATTGCTGATTTTAAATGAGCTTCTATCCAGGCTGTTCAAGCACATGTTCCCTTTGGCTCTCTGGTTTCTCTCATTTTATTGTACCTTCAGGAATTAAGAAAATCAAGTTGAATGCTCAGTTTTATGTATTCTCTTCATAAGTAGCCTCTACCATAAATGTCAAAGCTTAAAGATTCACAAATCTCTCCATCTATAATAGGATTCATGAAAGAAAACTCCAAAATTTTTATTAATTATGACAAATAAAATTGAAAATGCCCACCTCTGGGTTTGCTCTTTTCATGACCATAAAGGCCACTAGCATACGGATGCATCTTTTTGGTAGGGCTCATAATCTCTGATTCATCTCCAATTCTGAAAAAAATCATCCCTGCGGGGGGTCTGATTTACATTACTGGAACAGGACAATGGCTCTAATCTGCAATCTTCTATTTTGTTTCCACTGATCGAAGACCATTTTCAACTTTAACTTGCCTGTTTTCCCTTTTCTCTAGGTACAAAGCTGTTTTGATTACAGGAGGATGAGATGGTGATGGTGGTGGTGGTAGTTGTGGTTGTAGTGGTGGTGTGTGTGTGTGTGTGTGTGTGTGTGTGTGTGTGTAGGAGGTGGGATGGGAGGGGGGATGGGAGGCAGCATACATGGGCTGTATTTGTTAATCTGCTTATAAACCTAACAGATTTTTCAGCTGAAATTTGGCCAATGTTAATTGTACATGCTGAATTCACGCTGGGAAAATCTCCTTGGGAAAAAAAAAAAGGCAGAAAGCACAGCCGGCCTGTTATGTAAGATGTTTATTTTCATCCAATCCAACCCACCATAGGCAGTACAGAAAATAGGCCAGTGCTTCTGACCGGTGACATCACCTCATCATCAGGAGAAAGCGGGAAAGGCTGATCACCATATTGTTAGTAAAGAGGATAATTTCCTTTCACCATTGTTTTCCTTGTGGAAACCTTTATTTCTGGGGATAGTGACCTCATCTCCCTTTGATGTTTATTTTTTCAGATTCTGTAATAACAGTGAAGCTACCTGGATTTCAGTTCTTGTGCTATGCACATAAACGCTTATTACAGTACTTTTTCTTCAGGTCCCTAAACTTGGAAAGATTGGATCATTTTAGCAGAACATTGAATATTCTAACAAAATGGTGGAGGGGGGAGGGATAATCATCTTGATATTTAATTTTATGCAGTATGTCACATAGCGTTGAGTAGTTTGCCTTGCAGAATGCCTCCTTTTCTTAAGCTGCTTCACATGTATATGTGGGTAGATGGGCATTGTGTTTATTTCATGAATATTAAGAATTAAACGCACAATTATTAAAAAGCGTTTTAAGGAGCTTATTATGTTATAAAATAGACTTTTTGCAATTTCTATGTAGTAAAGTGGCCGACATTGTATGTGTGCATACAGTTTTTTTCTATTAATTTAAAATTAAAAGGAAACTGAAAACATGGTACTGTTTAATTTAAAGGTTGGTTCAGCTGCTTAGAAAATAAACCGCAATAAAACTAACTATTCTATGGTTTTGTTTATGACAGCTTTGGCAAAATGACTTTTCTGTTAAGGGACAATCTTCAGAATTATTCTAATTCACCCACTTGTTTGTAAATACTGTATTTGCCTAGTCTTGTTTTATTCTCCCTCTAGAGGAAAGCAGTGGGTATTACAATTCAAACTTCAAAAAAAATCTAATATTGCCAGTATGTCTAATTTAAATACACTACAATCAAAAGAATAATTCCTTGACTTCATTTATATTCTTAACTCAGTCCTAGAAGCTATTATCTTAAGTGGCTCTAAGTTTGCAGCACCTTTTCCTTTAACCCAGAGAATCAATATCTTAAGGTTTTTTGTTTGCTTGTTTGTTTTTGTTTTTTATAACAACAAAACCAAAATCTTAACCCTGGTGAAGAGCAGTTTTATTAGGAAAGATGAATGTACTGAAAAGTTCAGAACTTCAGTTTCTAGTGTAATGAATGGTGTATATTTGTGGCTTCAAAATCTGATTAGTGTGTTCTGGGAGTCACGTTACATCTGCTGTGCAGTCTTTGGGAACACTGGAGGCCATTTAATGTTGTATAAATTAAATATTCACAATAAAAAGTGGCCCAGTAATCTGCAGACATGACAGACAAAAATTAGAATTTGAACAAAAGTATTCATAGACACTCTGTATGGAGACGAGTACAGGAAAGGGCTCCCTTTTTTGCTTTCTAGAGACATGAATGGTTTGCTTTGGGGAAGTTGTCTAATCCATCGGAGCCTATTTTCTCTATCAGTAAAATGGGGATAATTATATCTCCCTCCAGTAGTGTGAGGACCAAATAAAACGTGTAAAATGCCTAATATGTGGCTGACTGAGAGTAAATGCTTTTCTCTTCTATTGCTGTAATAAAAATTTTCTGGTTTGAGCTGGGAAGTAAAAACATAAAAATTAGCAAAACCTTTCAGGCAATTCCCCTCATTTCTTGATATATTCTCTTCCGTGCTTTATACTTTCGATTTCGGAGTATTGGCGTGATTTTCTCTTCAAAAAGTTGTTGCCAGTTGTAGGTGAACAGTCTAGAAAGAGAAATCCACGATTCTATGTGTCAGTGTGGGGCTGTGGGGCTGTGTTTATGGTGGGACATAGAACGAGAGGGAGAAACAGGCAGCTCTTTATGTTTTGACCCAAAAGAAATGCAACATACAAAGTTTAAAAAAGCAAGATACAGTAGAGTGTCATAATACATGTTCTATCTGCATTTTAAAAGTTTAAAAAATTATGTATGAAACTATTTGCAGAAAGGTGGGTTTAGGTAAAACTTTGGAAAATTTTCCTTTCTCTGTACTATTTGCATAAAAATATTTCCATA
>NW_012154729.1:8448072-8451055 GCF_000956105.1 Propithecus coquereli
AAAAAAATACCTCAAGAAACATTATTCTCAATATTTATACAAAATATTTGAAGAGATAATGATTTTATATTAAACTCTCATAAAGAATTTTCTACTGTGTATAAACAGATTTGTCATCTTCAAAATATTAATATATAAAAGGCAATAACTTTTAATTCACTAACATTTCCACTTAGCTCCTAGAGCACATATCTTATATAATAAAATAATTACTAAGTGTCTTGTAACTGTTCCTTTAATTTATAATCTCCCCAAGAATTTTAAGATACTAAACTACTGAAATTTTCTTCCACCTTCTGTTATTAAACATAAAATAGGCATTCAAAAATATTTATTTGATATAACAATTGGAAATTTATTTGAATCCTTCCCACTCAATGCAAATAGCTATACATACTTATATAAAAAAGTAAGGGCCATTGTCATTCTTTAAGCCAAGTAAATAAGTAATTCATCTAAGAAGTCGAAAAGCTTTATTTTTTCCTTTTTTGTTAAACATTAAATAATTCAACCCCGCTTATTTACAAAATTACTGAATGCATAATATGGCTTTGATCAAAGTCAAATATATATACACATATATGTATATATATCCATCTATATGCTATGTACTGTGTTAGATACATTAGTGCATGCTTTATTTATTTCCTGTCACAATATCTCTTAAAGGCATCATTGTACTTTATAGACAAGAAACTTGACGCTTACAGAAGTAAAATTAATTGCCTAAGGTTTTACTGGCAGCAACATTGTTATTTAAATGCAAATCTTTAGAATACAAATTCAATTATCTTTCCAAAGTAACACAGCTGATTCTTTACAATCATATTCCACTTTCAAACAAACAGGTATTACTGGTATACATTAAGCATGTATATAACATACTAGAACACATTATATAAGACAGAGTAGCCTCTAAACGTAGATAAATACCTCCAAATGGATACAAAGTAATGCACACACAGGTGCAGGACTGGCTTTCTTGATTTGACATTATGTATATGCATCTAGTGAAACAGTTGCATTTCAGCCCTTTCTATAGAAGAATGGCAGTTATTTTTTTATGACAGGAAGGATCAGATAATCTTAATTTATCATTTACTTTGCATTTGCTCTTAATCATTTTCCTATCTTGCACTACGAGTTAGTGATGTTTATATTTATTGTTTAGCATTACAAAAAATTTATCTCATAGCCTAAATTCAACTCTATTCTCTTTAAGTTATTCATTATTTGCCATGTGTTAGGCATCTGATAGATATTTAGATATTTACTTTACTGAGTCAAGACTATATGGTAGGTTTTCTCTGAAATTAAGACCACTAGGTCAGTTAAAGTGCTCCATTCAAACCACTGTGAATTATATTGCTGATTTTAAATGAGCTTCTATCCAGGCTGTTCAAGCACATGTTCCCTTTGGCTCTCTGGTCTCTCTCATTTTATTGTACCTTCAGGAATTAAGAAAATCAAGTTGAATGCTCAGTTTTATGTATTCTCTTCATAAGTAGCCTCTACCATAAATGTCAAAGCTTAAAGATTCACAAATCTCTCCATCTATAATAGGATTCATGAAAGAAAACTCCAAAATTTTTATTAATTATGACAAATAAAATTGAAAATGCCCACCTCTGGGTTTGCTCTTTTCATGACCATAAAGGCCACTAGCATACGGATGCATCTTTTTGGTAGGGCTCATAATCTCTGATTCATCTCCAATTCTGAAAAAAATCATCCCTGCGGGGGGTCTGATTTACATTACTGGAACAGGACAATGGCTCTAATCTGCAATCTTCTATTTTGTTTCCACTGATCGAAGACCATTTTCAACTTTAACTTGCCTGTTTTCCCTTTTCTCTAGGTACAAAGCTGTTTTGATTACAGGAGGATGAGATGGTGATGGTGGTGGTGGTAGTTGTGGTTGTAGTGGTGGTGTGTGTGTGTGTGTGTGTGTGTGTGTGTGTGTGTGTAGGAGGTGGGATGGGAGGGGGGATGGGAGGCAGCATACATGGGCTGTATTTGTTAATCTGCTTATAAACCTAACAGATTTTTCAGCTGAAATTTGGCCAATGTTAATTGTACATGCTGAATTCACGCTGGGAAAATCTCCTTGGGAAAAAAAAAAAGGCAGAAAGCACAGCCGGCCTGTTATGTAAGATGTTTATTTTCATCCAATCCAACCCACCATAGGCAGTACAGAAAATAGGCCAGTGCTTCTGACCGGTGACATCACCTCATCATCAGGAGAAAGCGGGAAAGGCTGATCACCATATTGTTAGTAAAGAGGATAATTTCCTTTCACCATTGTTTTCCTTGTGGAAACCTTTATTTCTGGGGATAGTGACCTCATCTCCCTTTGATGTTTATTTTTTCAGATTCTGTAATAACAGTGAAGCTACCTGGATTTCAGTTCTTGTGCTATGCACATAAACGCTTATTACAGTACTTTTTCTTCAGGTCCCTAAACTTGGAAAGATTGGATCATTTTAGCAGAACATTGAATATTCTAACAAAATGGTGGAGGGGGGAGGGATAATCATCTTGATATTTAATTTTATGCAGTATGTCACATAGCGTTGAGTAGTTTGCCTTGCAGAATGCCTCCTTTTCTTAAGCTGCTTCACATGTATATGTGGGTAGATGGGCATTGTGTTTATTTCATGAATATTAAGAATTAAACGCACAATTATTAAAAAGCGTTTTAAGGAGCTTATTATGTTATAAAATAGACTTTTTGCAATTTCTATGTAGTAAAGTGGCCAACATTGTATGTGTGCATACAGTTTTTTTCTATTAATTTAAAATTAAAAGGAAACTGAAAACATGGTACTGTTTAATTTAAAGGTTGATTCAGCTGCTTAGAAAAGTGGCCGACATTGTATGTGTGCATACAGTTTTTTTCTATTAATTTAAAATTAAAAGGAAACTGAAAACATGGTACTGTTTAATTTAAAGGTTGGTTCAGCTGCTTAGAAAATAAACCGCA
>NW_012154729.1:8452680-8455656 GCF_000956105.1 Propithecus coquereli
TAAGCCTCCAATAAATTCACTTGATCATTCCATTATTCAAGAAATGAAATAGGAAGAGCAAAATAATTGATATACACTGTGCTTTATAAGCACTAACATTGGCAGTTGAAACTTGGAAATAAAAACACCAAATCTTGTTTAAAAGAATTTTTTTTAATGCAAAGAGCACTGACAACTTCCACAAAAATGATTCTAATATAAAGTGGTCTTCTGGCTTCCCAATATTTTCACCTTGCTGATGCCCGGCTGCCACCTAAATCATTGTAAGAGAGACACGATTGAGTTTTTACTTCCTTTCACAGCTTCTTCACGGCAGATTATGTTTCACTTATTTATTTATCTATTTATTTCCTTCCGGAACATTCATTAATCTCTTTACAAACAATCATAAAGGTTTCCAGAATTCTGATTACGGGCTGGGGAGACAATAAACACAGAGGACTGAGCTGAGGTTCCTTTTCAACAAAGGGAGGGTGTCACTGGAAGCTCGCGATGGGACTGAGAAAAGGTTCTAGAAAATAGTCTGAGTCACTCTTATTAGGAGAGTCAGAGAGAACAGCTGTGCAAAATTAGTACCGGTATCTTCCTACCCTCCATTTTAAACTTTTCAAAGGATTTTTTTTTTTTTTTTCTGGTCAATTCCTCCTGAGAAGGACGACCTAATCAGACATAATCTTTGCTTTTAGAAGTTACCATGGTTACTGGCCAGGACAGACCATCTTCGCTCAGCATCGTAAACACACATTTTGTATGGTGCTAAATAAGCCTGTATTCCATCAGAGTTTTTCTTTGAATGATAAAACAAATAGGGAACATTGAAATTGTTCACAGCAATCAGAAATGATATTTCCCCATATTGATTTTTTTTCCTTTCTTTTTGCCCTTTCTATATCTGTGCCATATCTTTTGAAGTCTACATCAAGGCACAATACTTATTACAGGAATCAAAACAGAGCGAATTTTTAAAAAGTATGAACCAAGACAGTGAAAGGTTTACCTACCATTTATGTTCTGTTAAGTGAAAGACAATTTCACTCACCAGGGTTGACAGATATCAGAGACTGACAGAAGGCAATACTGTGGCTAAATGAATATAAAAGCAGTCACTAATTGGTGTGAGGTGGGGTAGAGAAAACAATGCATGCTAATTATTTAGCTCTTTAAAAATAGCCTTTATTTTTCAGAGCAGTTTTAGTTTCATAGCAAAATTCAGTGGAAAGCATAGTTTCCTTTTACCCCCTGTTCCCTACAGCCTCTGGAACCATGAACATCCCCCACCAGAATGGTACATTTGTTTCAATTGTCGAACGTACATTGACACATCATTATCACCCAAAGTCCATTAGGGTTCACTATTGGTATTGTACATTCTTTGGGTTTAGACAGATGTATAATGACATGTATCCTCATTATAGTATCATTCACAATAATTTCACTGCCCTAAAAGCCCTCTGTTCTCTGTCTATTCATCCCTCCCTCCTCCCAACCCCTGGCAACCACTGATCTTTTTACTATCTCCACAGTTTTGTCTTTTCCAGAATGTCACATAGTGGGAATCATGCAGTATGTAGCCTTTTCAGATTAGCTTCTCTCACCTAGTAACATGCATTTAAAGTTTTCTCATTTTTTAAAAAAGGAAATCCCATTTTCCTGTTCTGCCACGTGATCTTTTCATTTTCCTAAGGCTTCTTAGCGAAGTGTAGGCAGTCACAAAATGCCAAGCACAAAGTGGTTGAAAATTTGAAATCAGTTTTTTAGGTGGGGAAAAAAGGAGCTAATGGAAACACATATGACAAAAATAAAGAGAAACAAACAAACACTACCACCACTACCAAAACACAAAAAAGCAAGAGAATGACTAACCTGGACTCTGTAATGCATAAGCTTTAGAGAAGTAGATATGACTGATGGGGCGAGGAGGAGGAGGAGGGCCTCTGATGATGAGTGAGAATGTATGTGAAGAATCCCTCAACAAAACTACCTTTAACTTCTGGACCCTGCAAAGCATACAAATGCTATTGGTCAGGGGTCGAAGAAGTGAGTCATCCTCTGTACCCCCACCTCAAATTACCCAGCAAGCAGAAGAAATACCCAGAGAATTATTAACATTCTCTTTGCTGGTAGGCTATGACTCAGTGTTAGGTCTGAAGGCTTCTCCAATCCCCTGATTAAAATTAATCGCCTCCTCTGTGCTCTCCAAGCTCTTTGTTTATGATTCCTGTGAGCAGATTAATCATTTTAGGTTCATATTACTGTTATTTATATTCTAGTTTTTCTTCTTTACTAGACTGCAAATTCCTGTAGGACAGGTATCTTGTTTTTCTTCAACTGTGTGTTATGCAAAGTACCTTACAGACAGTAAACGTTCAGTGAACACTAGTTAAATCAAACTGAGTTTGAATTTGTAGTTATATGATAGGAATCCTTCCCCTAACAAGGGGGCAAAGTCCTTATGGATGGCAAAATCCCTTTACCACTTTTATTGTAATCTAGCAGAAAGGATGGCAATGATAGATAAAAACATGGTGGGCAAATATTTTGAGATATTATCTTTTTCTTTTCTCCGAACTCCCCATCAGTCTTTCTGGGTTTTGGTTTACAAAAAAATATAAACAGTTGGAAGAAGGAATTTGAAGGGATAGACAGATTATCTTGCAATAAGCTAATGCACAAAAAACAACCTCCCACCAAATATCCTTTTAAAGAGAACATTGGCTTGGGGTGGGGGAGAAATAAAAAGTGAAATAGAGAGGTGTACATATCTCAAACACGAAGGAGGACTGTGCATTGCAGTGTTGCTGGGAAGGCCACAAGACCAAGGAAAAAAAAGCACATAAGGCAGATGGCCCCCCAAATGCAGTATGGTAAAAAAATTTCCATGCCTGAATCATGGCTCAGAACAGCAGAGAATCCCTGGATTTGAAGGGAACCAAGCAGATGGAGATAATGGATGTTCCAGAGAAAATTAGTGTGGAC
>NW_012154729.1:8457466-8459553 GCF_000956105.1 Propithecus coquereli
TGATAGTTTAAAAATAATTGTTACTTATTGAGAGCTACTGCTCAACAGAATTCTAAATATTTAATGTATATTATCACTTATAATCCTCATAAGAAAGTATGAGATTACTTCCATTTTACAGATGAGAAAACTAAAACAAGAAGTTAATAACGTGTTCACGGCCACATGGCTTTGTAAATGACAAAGTTGGGGCTCGAACTCAGGTAGTCTAACTTCAGAGTCTGAGCTCTTAGCAGAGTTTAAAACAATTGCCATATGCTCTTGATAAAATTCTAAAATGACAGGTTATAATAAAAGATAAAAATGAGATAATATAGAAGAAGTTAGCTGAAAAAGGAGCTGAAAAATTAGCAGATTAATAGAAATCAAAGTTTTATGAGGGAGGGAAATGTTATAAGGACATTTTAAAGCAGTAAAATGAAAATCAGCATTAGAAACAGTAAACAATAGAACCAAATCCCCAAAATATCAAATCAGTGATGTATCAGAAAAATAAAATTTAAGAAGTAAAAAGCTTTCTCTGAACCTGGAAATAAAAGAAAAGATGAAAAGTATAAGAGAGAATGTGTTAGCTGTGAAGGCTGGAGAATAGAAAATGCAGAAACAGCACAAAAATACATGGCCTTTCTCTCTTGACCGGCTTGACTGAATTTATACAACCAATGCTTGGATCAATCATAGTGTAATTTTGAATCTGAGCTATAAATTTTTGAGATCCTCTGAGAAAATTCAGGCTCACAGAAGTTTAAATGACCTTCCTGAGGTTCAATATCTAGTGAAGGATTAAAGGAATCAAGCCTAGGTCTTCTGATAGCCAAAGTATCACATTACCCTTCATGTATCCAGTGTATTTTATGATAATTCACTCAGAGCTTCCCTAGTAGCCTAAATAAGATTGGTAGACCATGTTGGAAGGAGTCTTTGAACTGACACCAGAAAAGTAGTGGGTTGATGCACATCTGACTGGTACAACCGCCCTGCCACAATTTCAGCCCATTTCGCAGCAACAAAACCACTTCAGAAATTCTATCTTGAGACCACTGTCAGGAAATCCAACCTCAGGAACCCTCAGAGTAGTCCTTGCTGTAAACTCACTTCATTTGAACCATCTGGGGAGAATCCAGTTTCTACCATGATCCAGACTGATATGATGCATAAGTCACCTAGAATTTATGTCTATTATGTCCAGCGGTACAGGGAGAGAGGCTGCTTTTTAATGTCGCATGTCTAGTCAAGGGAGTTAGTTATAAGTCTTAAAGGTGGGAAGGAAGCAAGAAAGGAAGAAAAGAAGGAAGGAAGGAAGGAAGGAAGGAAGGAAGGGGGGAGGGAGGCAAGAAAAAAGGAAAGAAACCAATTTCCTACCCCCATGTGATCACTGTGGAACTGGAGGTTTTAAAACATTTCTTCGTGCCCTTCCTCTGGAGGGGAAATCATGCACATAGGGAAACTTTAAATAGAAGCAGCTGATTGTTCCCTTTAGTCAGTCCCTGTGGGAACTCCTCTCCTATTGCAAAAGAACTCTTTTATTTTGAAGTTCAATATTTTTTTTTTTCAGTTCTATTTGACAATGTAAAATGTTAGGATTGTTTTTCAGTAAACTGTCTTATACACATAATACCCCACTCTGGGGTCTGTGTTGGTCAGCCAACATTTGCACATCCTGGGTCTACTGAGGCTCTCTTGTGTACTTCAGTCCTTAGTTTGCCCTAAGCCTGCTTTGTGTTGGCTGCTGAACATACAGAGTTGCATGTTATTAATTCCATGGCTTATTTTGAAACTTGCCCCTGAGACCGTCCCTTCAACTGCCCTTCAGCCTGAGATACAAAGCTTTTAGTCTCTAATAATTTTCTATCAAAATAATTTATATTATCATTTTTCTACTTTCCTTCCAGAATAATACCATCTATGTTGAGTTTTTATTCAATCTGCATAGCCAAAGGATTCTGGACCAGAGTAATTACATGAAGCAAATGAAACATTTATTGATAGCAATATGTTATTGAGTGAAGGGGAGCATTTCTGAGGTAAATTTTTTTTTTTCCCCACAAGTAACACATTGCCATCTGTTCCCATTTCACACAAATCAG
>NW_012154729.1:8459603-8460109 GCF_000956105.1 Propithecus coquereli
ACTGTATCTTATTCATTTTTGTGCCCAAGCATCACACATAGGGCCGGGACCTCATAGCTACTAAATAAATATGCTCAATTCAAAGTTTCCTCTTGCCATAAACGATAAATGGAGTGACTTGAAAGTTTCTTTTTTTAAAAAAAAATTGCATATTTAAATTTAAAAAACTAATGTATGCATATTTGTTTTTAAGCAATACGAAGATGAAAAACTCAATTTCTTCACTACCCTTAATCTCATGTTAATAAATGGTTCTACTATTTTCTCTACCCCTGATACAAAACTAAACTATAAGATTTTATTTGCATATTTTATTAAAATGTAACATATTTTCATGAAGAATATCTGTAGTTTTCTTGTAATGTCTTTGGATAAGCTGTTAACTACACATTTGATCTACAATATAAAAAAGTCTAAAAACACAACACTCAATAATGTGGAAAAGGAGCTATGTATGTGTGTGCACATATATACATAGATACAGAAATATGTCTGTGTATATATAT
>NW_012154729.1:8473444-8476451 GCF_000956105.1 Propithecus coquereli
TTTTATCTTTTAAGGATCCTTATATGACATTGTGCATATCTGGATAATTCATGATAATATCCCTATTTTAAGGTCCTTGATTTAATCACATCTGCAGAGTCCCTTTTGTCATGGGCGGTAACATATTCACAGACACAGACATAGACATCAAGCCAAGCTGCTTGTCACAATAGGATTGACACATATTCTATGTAGGGTTTTGTCTCACTTCCCTCTAATACTTAAGACAGTACCACTATCCAAGGACTAACTGGTCCATTGATATGGAATCTTGCATAATATTGTTACAGATCAAGGTACCCACCTTACAGCAAGAGAAGTATGGCAGTAGGCATGTCAACACGGGATTCATTCATCCTACCACATGTTATACCATCCAGAGATGTTGGCCTGATAGAGTGATGGAATGACCTCCTGAAGGAGCAGCTGATACTCCAACTTGGAAATGATACAATGCAAAGATGGAGCTCTATCCTGCATAGAGCAGTATACAACTTAACCAACAGCTACTACAGGGTGCTATATCACCAACAGCCATAATATACGGGTCTGGGAACTAGGGGAGTGGCAGCACTCACCATAATTTTCTCTCCCTGCTAATTTAAGCTTTGCAAGTCTAGAATTTCTGGTTCCCAAAGAAAAGAGGTTTCCACCAGGTGACATAGTAAGAGTTGCACTAAGTTAAAAGCTATGACTGCTACCTGTACTTTGGGATTTTTGTGCCAGTAGACCAGGAAGAAAAGAAAGGAGTTGACATACTGGCTTGCATAACTGACTCCAACCATCACAGGGAAGTGGAGGTACTGGGCAAGACGGAGTATCTATAGCACTTAGTGATCCATTGGTGGGCTTCGATGCTCCCAGGCCCTGTTATAATTCTGTAATCAACGTGCAAATACATCAATCATGGCACTTTGGGGTATGATAAACAGAAACTCAGGTCTCTCAGGGATGAGTGTTTAAGTAAACCCAGCAGCAAGGCACCCAGAATGACAGAAGTGCTAGCTGAGGAGGAGGGCGATCGATCTAGAATGGGTGATGGAGGAGAGCATGATTAGTAGAATTAGTTATGGGCTAAGGGCTGACGGTATCAGTGAAATTTGTAGTTTGTTCCAGTAAATCTCCTCTAGAAAATTCTCCCAGAAATTGTGACCAACAAATATCACAAAGAAACTGTGCCTGGATGGAGTGAACTTAATGAGAAAGTGATTCTGAATGGTGGAAGTGGTAAATTATGACTGATGCCGTTGGTGCCCTGCTCTGATTCCTCCTTAACAGCCAGTGCCCCCTTCCTTACTGTTGTGTGGATCGATGACGACTCACAGCTGTCCCCTTTAGTAGAGATTTGCCCTTAGCTGAATGTGAGTTACCTTCCATGGGATACAGTGCTGCCCACCCACATACCCCTGGAGGCAGAGCTTGACCCATGACTGACTGGCATGGGATATAAAAGGTATCAAAGAAAGAACAACTCTGTGGTCCTATCTTTGTTCTAAAACTTGCCTATGTGATCAGACTGAAACTAGTCTACGTCTGAGACTACACCTTTGCTTTCTTCATCCCCTGCTCTATCCTGCTTCCTTCACCCCTTTCTCCTAAAAGAAAAATCCGATAAATTACTTAAATAAGAATCACCATGTTAGCTTCTGTTTTCCAGGGAACCTGAACTAAGACATTTACCATCAGATCATTTACTTAGAAATATGCATATGTTTATATTTAACACATACATATCTTAAACAGGATATGTTTATATTTCTTGTGTCTCCACTTGCCCACTTACCAGTTGTTGTAGGCAAGACATATTCTTCTTCCTTATCTTTGCAGTCTTTATACAGCCATTTGCATAATACCATGAACATAGTAGGTGTTCAATAAGCACTTCTGGCTGTAAAGGCAGGAACTACCTAACTGTGTGAGTACTTTTTCTTTTTTCTTTTTTCTTTTTTTTTTTAGCAAAGCATCCACTTTATAACAGTTTTGAGCTATATTCTCCATAAATGAATTTTTAATGTATTTTATAGTGGAAAGTTGGCTAATAAAAGACAAGCTCAAATATATAGCACTAAACTCTCATGGTCTCAATTTCTTACTGAACAGTGTCATTTTTATTGTTGTTTCCAAAATGAGATCATCTTTCTCTTTTGCTTCACATTAACTAGATTTGTTCAAAGATCTGAGGTTAATGTCATCAGTCTGGGCTATTGCACGAGATTTGCTAAATGAGTTTTAAAATATAGCCAATAGCATGCCATGGAGGAAGATTTGATCTCATCATGCTATAAATCACTTGTTTTTCTGAGAAGATTGAAAATATGACAGGCAGCTGTGCTTTATCAATGTTTTCATTTATACATATATCTTTTCCTCTTCAAAGTTTGCAGAAGAGAAGTGAGATAATGTGATTAGATAGCCAAGCATATTCAATATTCTGAAAACTAGGTCATTGTTGAGATTAACTGAAGGATTAAAAGGGTTTAGAAAGGTGGTAAATTTTTGATTTGCATATTTCTCTAAAGAGTTTCGACTCTTGTCAAGCCCCCCTTCCATCTTTTACAAAGCAGCAAGCCAAAGCACTACATCTAGCAATTTAGTAGTTGCAAATTACTCTTGCCTATTTTTTTTTTTTGACCTACAGCAAATTATCTGTATTTCCACACTAGATTTATTTTCCATAATCTATCAACTGCATTGCTTTAAGGGCACTGCAAATGAGACAAGAGAGTGCTAATGTGACAGATGAGGACTGAAATAATTAAATAGTGCTCAACATAAGGCTACTATGCATCTCTTTGAGCAGGCATGCTTTGAAAATGCCTAAATGCCAATTAAATAAAGACTACTTAGTGGTGAACATTGCTCAATGCCACTCTTCCTTTTGGAAATTTTGACCTCATCAGTGGCATTTTCCAAAAGATAAATTAATAGCCTTCTACTATAAGGGTGAACATAATTTATTCTATTTAGTTCTTTAGTTGACTGTTTTACATGAATAGTAAATATTGTA
>NW_012154729.1:8476501-8480126 GCF_000956105.1 Propithecus coquereli
GAGTATTTAATCCAGTTACATTTTTTAATGTTTAATTTTTTACCTTTTTATTTTAGATTTACATAAAGTCACAATAGTACAGAGAGCTCACATACAACCTATACTCTAATTACCCTGATGTTAATTTACATAACCAAAGTATAATTATCAAAACCATGAAATTAACATTGGTAGAATACTAAATAAATTCACCAAATCTCAAATTCACTTGACTTTTACCTGTTTTCCCCCTAATGTTCCTTGTACTTTTTCAGGATCTAATTTGGCATCTCATAATGCATTTAGCTATTGTGTCTCCTGTGTCTCGTCCAATCTGTAATAGTTCCTAAATCTTGTCTTATGTTTCATGACCTTGACACTTTTGATGAGCACTGATCAGTTTTTTGGAGAATATTGGATTTGTCTGATGTTTTCTCGAGATCAGATTCAGATTATGCAATTTTTGGCAAGACTGCCACAGAAGTGTTGTCTTTTTCTCAATGCATTATGTCAGAGAATACAAGAATTTGATATATCTCATTGCTAGTGTGTTAACCTTGATCATTTAGTAAAGGTGGTACCTTCTGAGTTTCACCACTGTAAAGTTCTATATTTCTCTTCATAATTGATAAATATCTTTGGAGAGATACCTTGAGATTATGCTATTATCCTGTTTCTCCTCAAACTTTTGCCCTTTGATATTGACATACGATGGCAGATAGCAAATTTCAAGCTTGTAAATATTGCTCTGACATATTCATTGAGCAAGATGTAGAACTACTCATTTTGAGTGAGGCCAAATAAGAAAAACCACTGTAAGAGATACAAGCAGCTGTGCCACATGAGGCGTATAGGCCAGCATTACAATGATTAGAGGCATCTGTGGTAGAGAAAGATGCCAAATGGAGACCCTGGCAAGCCCCAGTGGAAGAATCCCAGCACAGACCTCTGAGGTTATGGAATTAGGCCAGGCCTTCTGCAACAAAGAATGTATATATTGTTTGAAAAACAGTTCATGACATGCTACAGGGCCATGGTAGAAAATAAGTGTTCGTGGAAAAGGAAGTAACAGCTGATTACTACGTGACCCACCAAGATGTAAGGCGAGGCAGGGTGATCAGCAATTTATCATAAGATTGGTACTGTACATATGGGATTGGAATTGAACAGGCTAGAGATTATAGTAACCTGCACAAAGAGGTGACACAGGTGTTCACATTACCAATTATAGGACACCATTCTTTCAGCTCACCCCTATGAGTTCATGAGCTATAACCAGCTGCTGGAGAGGAAAAAGTCCAACCTGGCTCATGAATGGGCCAGTTTGATATATGAGTACATGATACAAATGGGTTGTTTATACAAGAAAGTTCCAGTCAAGAGTGGTACGGGAAGACAGTGGTGAAGGGAAATCCTATTAAACAGGAGAATATTAAGAAGGGCACCTGATTGTCCACTCTATGTGGAGACAGAAGCGGCCTCATGGGCAGTAATGAACAACTTAGCTGGCTGGTCAAGGGCCTGTAAGGAGTGAAATCATACGTTAAAAGAGGAGGTTTGGAGAAAAAATATGTGTATGGATTTATGGAAATGGACAAAGACCGTGAACATATATTACTTGCTAATGCTGCTGTAGAAGAGGCACTACCCAGCCAAGTTCAGAGAATGACTCCACTAGTTGATGTCAGCCATCCCAGCGCTAGCGAATGGGTTCATGAATATTGTTACCATTATGGTAGAGATACAGGCTATGCATTAACCCAACAGCGTGGGCTCCCTCTGACCAAGGCTGGCCTAGCTATTTCTGTTGATGAATGTCTAGTCTTCCAGGAACAGAGACCAAAGCTGAGCCCCAAATAGGGCAATGTGTTTTGAGGAAACCAGCCAGACATGTATAGCAAGTAGATTATCTAAGACCCTTTTGATCCTAAATATCACTACATTTCTATTCCTGCTGTAACAGGATGCTACACAAATGTAGGGCCTTAAAACAGAACAAATTTATTTTGTTACGGTCTTGAGGTCAGAAATTGCAAGTGAATCTCATTGGGCTAAAATCACACAGAATGAGGTAGGACTGAATTCCTTGTGAAGACCCTAGAGGAGAATCCATTTTCATGTCTCTTCTAGCTTCTAGAGACTGCCTTCATTCCTTGCCTCATGCTTGAAAGTGAGCAATCACTCCACCATCTGCTTCCATAGTCACATATCCTTTCAGAGTCTCACTCTTCTACATCCCTCTTTTATCTTTTAAGGATCCTTATATGACATTGTGCATATCTGGATAATTCATGATAATATCCCTATTTTAAGGTCCTTGATTTAATCACATCTGCAGAGTCCCTTTTGTCATGGGCGGTAACATATTCACAGACACAGACATAGATATCAAGCCAAGCTGCTTGTCACAATAGGATTGACACATATTCTATGTAGGGTTTTGTCTCACTTCCCTGTAATACTTAAGACAGTACCACTATCCAAGGACTAACTGGTCCGTTGATATGGAATCTTGCATAATATTGTTACAGATCAAGGTACCCACCTTACAGCAAGAGAAGTATGGCAGTAGGCATGTCAACACGGGATTCATTCATCCTACCACATGTTATACCATCCAGAGATGTTGGCCTGATAGAGTGATGGAATGACCTCCTGAAGGAGCAGCTGATACTCCAACTTGGAAATGATACAATGCAAAGATGGAGCTCTATCCTGCATAGAGCAGTATACAACTTAACCAACAGCTACTACAGGGTGCTATATCACCAACAGCCATAATATACGGGTCTGGGAACTAGGGGAGTGGCAGCACTCACCATAATTTTCTCTCCCTGCTAATTTAAGCTTTGCAAGTCTAGAATTTCTGGTTCCCAAAGAAAAGAGGTTTCCACCAGGTGACATAGTAAGAGTTGCACTAAGTTAAAAGCTATGACTGCTACCTGTACTTTGGGATTTTTGTGCCAGTAGACCAGGAAGAAAAGAAAGGAGTTGACATACTGGCTTGCATAACTGACTCCAACCATCACAGGGAAGTGGAGGTACTGGGCAAGACGGAGTATCTATAGCACTTAGTGATCCATTGGTGGGCTTCGATGCTCCCAGGCCCTGTTATAATTCTGTAATCAACGTGCAAATACATCAATCATGGCACTTTGGGGTATGATAAACAGAAACTCAGGTCTCTCAGGGATGAGTGTTTAAGTAAACCCAGCAGCAAGGCACCCAGAATGACAGAAGTGCTAGCTGAGGAGGAGGGCGATCGATCTAGAATGGGTGATGGAGGAGAGCATGATTAGTAGAATTAGTTATGGGCTAAGGGCTGACGGTATCAGTGAAATTTGTAGTTTGTTCCAGTAAATCTCCTCTAGAAAATTCTCCCAGAAATTGTGACCAACAAATATCACAAAGAAACTGTGCCTGGATGGAGTGAACTTAATGAGAAAGTGATTCTGAATGGCGGAAGTGGTAAATTATGACTGATGCCGTTGGTGCCCTGCTCTGATTCCTCCTTAACAGCCAGTGCCCCCTTCCTTACTGTTGTGTGGATCGATGACGACTCACAGCTGTCCCCTTTAGTAGAGATTTGCCCTTAGCTGAATGTGAGTTACCTTCCATGGGATACAGTGCTGCCCACCCACATACC
>NW_012154729.1:8489111-8491444 GCF_000956105.1 Propithecus coquereli
AATTATATTTAAAATGTAAAACTTTGAAAGACCTACGTACATACATTCATATACAAGGTTTTTAATACAGATACACATTTTCTTAGTGGAAGAAGATGGTTTTATTTATAACAATTAAAGATGGCTTATACTAATAATGGTATCCTGACTCATAAAGTCAAATAATCATTTTTAATGGTTGTAGACATTCAGTTATTCAGTACTACCCAAATAACCATAGTCAAATTACCAACCCATTATAGGAATTGGGGACATGGAGCATTCATTTATGCATTTATTAGACATTCATTGAATAAATGTATTGGTTCTTCTTAATATATTGAAAGTTATTTTGAACAATTTGTTCTAGGATCAAACTATTCAAAATTTCTAAGTCCCAAGTTTCTGTGCCACTCTCTTCCCGGCTTTAAACAGTCATCTCTGCAGTTTTCCATTGTGACAACACTTTGATAAACATTTTACCTACCAAGAGGCATCCTTATTGTCTGTATTCTCATTGTCTCTCCCTGCCCCCGAAGACACTCCAAGGACAATCTGGCTTTCTTGTAGGACCCCTCACAATTTACTCTAATTGTTCTTACCTCTTCTCAAATCCTCCATCATGCTCACCTTTTTCTTTGCATAATATCCAGCTGCCATAAAGTAGGGATGGATTGTTGTGCCCCTTGCTTCTGGAATGCTCTATTCCTATTTTAAAATACAATTCTCATATATTATTGATTACTCCAGAAAGGAAGAGTTTTCTGTTCTAAGATCTGAAATATATCATATTATACTTAGCAAGGCCATAGCTGCAAAACAAGTCCCAAATATTTTTGAAAGAAAATAAATGGTACCAATGGACAAGGAGTGGTGATTCAGAAGCTTAAAATGTTCACTAAAAAAGAATGATGACTGTCATATTGAGATGGATGAGTTGATCTTTATTTGTTTCTTTTTCTATTTTAGCCTTCATGTTTTCTATCTGGTTAGACTTAAGGATTTAGGAAATTCTGAATTTAAATAATTTCCACTCTGCCACTTACTACATTGGGCAAATTGCCAAATATTTCTGATTTCAGTTTTTCAACTGTTACATAGAATGATAATACTTTCACAGTTTTGAGTATGAAAGCTTTGAGCATTCTCTGCCACAGGATAAACTAGACGCTCCTCAATTTACCATGGGGTTATATCCTAATTACCTCATTGAAAGTTGAAATATTGAAGTCTAAAATATATTTAATACACCTAACCTATCAAACATTACAGTTTAGCCTTGTCTACTTTCGACATGCTCAGGACACTTACGTTAGCCTACAGATGGGCAAAATCATCTAACACAAATCCTATCTTATAATGAAGTGTTGAATATCCCATGTAATTTATTGAATACTGTACTGAAAGTGAAAAACAATGATTGTAAGGGTACTCGAAGTACGGTTTCTACTGAATGCATATTGCTTTTGCACCATTGTAAAATCAAAAATTGTAAATTGAACCAGGATACATTGGAGATTGTCTGAACTCAGTCGGTACTAGATATTTTAGTGCCTGGACTAAGAACCAAGTACCCACAACCCCAAACTACTGATTAGTTTCCTAGGAGTCCAACGAGGTTGGAAAGAACCTAATTTCTGACGCAAAGGAGAAAATGTTCTTTTAACTCCAGGAGAATATATAAATACATTTTTTACTGCTTTGTAAATGCCTAACAATCAGCAAGGTAAAAATCTTTGCCTAGAGTCTGCAGAGAGTTGTTGATTTGCATTTCCCGAAGAAATGTAAGAGGATGTGTAATGAATATTATTTATTTTAGTTTCATTTCTGTGGAGGCATTGCCTGTGATAATGCCTGCATCACTTTAGCCAAATGAGGAATTTCAGGCTGCTATCAGATTCTTACAACACAGTAACTAAAATGAATCTGGAAATAAAATGGTGGGTTCAAAACGTTCACATAGGAAATGTGATTTGAAAGAACTGAAATACCTTCTCATTAAATTGTCGAAATGAAAAAATTCGAAAATAATAGGTGACAGAATGCTTTTTATTAAATAAAATTTGAAATTTATGTAGAGGCATTTCTAACTTGCCTGTAAATTATTTTCTTATTCTTTTAAATGGATCTTATGGTAGTAGAGTCTTGTGTTGTTGCATCTTTATCAACACGATTGCATTTATCATATATTGCTTTCTTTTCAAATGTATTATTTTGAACTGCTGATTACTTCTGGCTAGTTAGTCTTTTCTAGCACATTTAGCATTGAGTCAAGATGGTGTCATTTTCACATGCAAGCTCCAACACCATTCCAGGCCCTTTGACCTTTCTTCAAATAGCTAACTCCCTAGGGC
>NW_012154729.1:8491543-8492766 GCF_000956105.1 Propithecus coquereli
AGTTTCAAACAGCCCTGCAGTGATCTTCATTATATATGTTATATGTAGGTACAAAAGTGTCAATATTTATCTAGCATGAAATTTCTGGGTTAAAAACCCTACACCCTTTAAATGTTGTTTAAGCTGAAAAGATATTTCTATCAACAGTGTATGATGTATGGAAGTACTCATTTCCCTGTATCATTGCCAAGATTGGGTTTTTAGAAGTCTTAAATTTTATTTAATCTTATGGACTAAATATGTTATTTCATTGAAAGTATGGCCCACATGCTCTTTTCTTAACTAGAAATGTTATTCATTGAAACTAAATGAGTAAAGGCAGGACTAGTGATGATTGAAAAAGATTTTGTTAAAACTTCTTCCTCTCATGTTGGACAGAGTTATAGGCAAGACTCTACTATTACGCAGAGATCTATGCCTTGTTCCAAATTACAGCACATAACAACATATACTGAAAAATAGTCATACATCTATATATCGCATATTTCAATTTTTGTACTAGAATTTAATAGAAAGGACAGATTTTATTGTTAATAAAAGTCCTTACCTTTTGTATTGAGTTGAAAATCATAATCATACTGTAAATTCATTCATAGCTGCTTGATTACTCATTTTACAGAAAAGTTGCTGATTCAGACAGTAACGGGGTAGAATGGTAGCTTTGCCTAGAAAATGTTATGATGAACCTCTGCATATGCTGTTGAGTAGTATAAAAGCTATACTTTATTCAGCTAGTGTGTTTTTATTAAAAAATAAACCAAACTTAATAATACTGTATCTGTAAACAAAAATCAGTGTAAATGGAAAAGCTCTTGTGCTCCAGGACTTCAACCCCTTTGTCAGAGCTATCATACACTGCATGACTGCAGTCTAATGTCTGCAGAGAGACAGAGGAGCAAAGTCATGTAGAAAGGGGTTACATTTCTACTGTGAAATATAATAATTTGTTAACCTAAGGGAGTTACCCAAATCTTCCCTTAATGAAACAGTAAAATAATGGTAATAATTGTGATCATCATCAGTCTTTGACTAAAACAGGAGGCCAAACTCTCACTGATACCCCTGGCTAGTAAAACTGGGATTCTCAATTTCTAAATGCCATAAGCTACAAGGCAAATTTAGACTGATATGTGATACAAATAAATTTTTCTTTCAAATGATGTGAATTTTGAATCTAATTCAGTCCTTCTAATTCTGTTTAAAAAGCATTTGAAGCAGATGGA
>NW_012154729.1:8496676-8499212 GCF_000956105.1 Propithecus coquereli
ATGGTTCTTCATTTAAAAAATAACTCTTGGCTTGCTAATAGTAAAGTGGCTATACATTCTACTTTCTCTAGTACAGTCCTACATTACACTTGCTGTTCCAATTTTGTTAATAATTATATAGTCAACCTTTTTAAGGGACCCTGATGAGCATTTGATCATAGGCTCAACAAACAATCATACAATGCAACTTTGAATTGTAAAATATGTATTGTTAATTACTTTGACATGTCCAGCAGCAATCTACCATGAAATAGAAATAATCTAGTTTACGAAAACTAAATGAAGAGTTCCTGAAGACCCCTTTGAGTTGAATGAATGTGTAGGTCACACTCGCTATGTGCTTGTATTAGGCACAATGGTGGCTCTCCCTTAACTCATACCTGTGGCTTTGTGGGAAGGTTTTTTTATGAGCAGTTGGCTGAGAAGAAAAAAATAATTTTAACCTAAGTTACAGGTGATTCTGTATGATATATAATGAAATTATAATTCAGTGACATTACAGGGTGAAGGACATAATGCAGGAAATATGTCAAATGGACAGGTTATGCAATGCATCTCCCTTCCACCAACTATTCCTCAATGAGAAATGGCCAAAGGAATGTAATGGATTCATGGACAGTGGCTAAAGATTTGTCTAGATTACCACCTTGGGACTTGGAAGTTTCACAATTGGAAAAGTGATGACAGAGAAGATTGCATGTGTCTGGATTACTCAAAATGTGTTTCAAGTGTGAGAACATTTGAGTTCCATGTAAATATACAGCAAAAAGTTGATCCTGTAGAGGAAAATTTAAATAACTATATTGATGATTAACTTACTTTGCAATTATCCATCACTTTGTTCTCCAACTACCCTATAATAAGCCCAATGGACTCAAGAACAATAAAAGAAAGTAACAGTATACGCAGAACAATGATACTCAAGGTAACGAACGTTGGTTTATGAAGTACAGTGATGTTTTAGAGAGGAAAAAGAAATAAAAAACGTTGTATGATTGACTTAGATTATTGAATGAGAAACTATTCTCGGCCAGAGTGCACAGAAGGGAACCTAGGCAGAATTTGATGATTTCCTTGAGTTGAGATGGATCTCAGACTCTGAGAAAGAAAAGTTGGCTAGAACTTTTAAGGCAGAGTGCTGGGAAAGAGAGAGATGTATTGAGAAAACTCTGAGGTCCTGAAGAAGGTACCCCTAGAGTTTTCAACTGAGTACTGATCTGCACATGCATGTGAAAATCTAGCTGATGCAGAAAGAAAGAATCAAACAAAAGAAACAGAAAGATGAGTGCCCCAAATTGCAAAAGTTGGGAATGGTGCCTGTTCCTAACACCAAGAGTAGAAAGCTATAATTGATGAAGAATCAGAGCACTAAAAAGACCTTACCTCAGTAGTGGAGTAAATTAATCCAAGAATAAACACTGCTCTGTTCTATGTTACAAAGTTTAAAAGATAAAGACCTGAAAGGATCAAACGATTTCTACTAATCCAGTTTCCATGTAACAACTGCATCTCCAGAACAAAGTTCAAGGATATATTTAAATAAAAAAAATACAGCACTCAACAAGGTAAAATATACAATGCCCGTGATCCAATAAAATATGACTAGGCATGAGAAGCTCTAAAATTTAAATTGATGCAGAAATGACATGCATGATCGACTTAGAAGAGAAAAACATTAAAGCAGTTATTATAAATATATTCCATATGTTTAAGAAGTTAAAAGAAAGATTAAACAGGTGAAGTAGAGGTAGGAAAGCTGTAAAAAAGATCCAAATCAAAATTCTAGATTTGAAAACTACAAATTCAGAGATGAAAAAGATGTCTGGACGACATAAACGGCAGATTAGACATTGTAGAAAAATGGATTAATGAGCTTGAACATACAGCAACGTAAACTGTTCAAAATAAAACAGAGAGAAAAAAAGGCTGAAAGAAATGAACAGATCACCAATGAAGTGTATGGAAATTCAAGCTGCCAAATATATGTGTAATTGAAGGTTTGGAAAAAGAGGAGAGGGAGGATGGAGAGAAAAAATTTTGAAAATATAATGGCTGAAGATTTCTCAAAGTTGATGATGCAGAGACTGTAAATTTGTATAAAATGGCAAGACGCAAGTATAGTCATATGCCATATAACAACATTTTGGTCAACAACAGACTGCATATACAATGGTGGTTGCAGTAATAGCTGTCTTATACCATATACGGTAGGTGTGTAGTAGGCTATACACTCTATGATATTCGTACAATGATAAAATCACCTAATGACGTATTTCTCAGAACATATCCCCATTGTTCAGTGGTGAATGACTGTACATGTAAAAGTAGGCTACAAGAAACCTACCTTAAATATAAAGGGACAGATAGATACAAAGCAAAGTAATCTCAAAACCATATACCATTCTAGCACTAAACAAAAGAAAGCCGAAGTGACTATATTAGTATTAGACAAAGTAGATTTCTGAATTAACAATATTATTAGGCAAAACCAAAAATGGTCAAGTATTTAACAGATATTTTCACTAAAGAAGATATA
>NW_012154729.1:8501012-8510777 GCF_000956105.1 Propithecus coquereli
AGAGGTCAAAATGTGTTATGGTATTAGCCAAGGTAATCATCCCTGACAACCAAAGGAAAATAAGGCAATTACTTCCAAATACATTCATGGATTGCCGAAAAGAAAAGAAAAGAAAAGAAAAGAAAAGAAAAGAAAAGAAAAGAAAAGAAAAGAAAAGTAAAAAGAAAAGAAAAGTAACAAAGAAAGAAACAAAGAAAGAAAAAGAGTATAGGATAAAGTGCCTTCCATTATCATGTCCAATGGTAAAAGTTGATGGAAGACATTTGGAACATAATATCAGCAGAATGACCAATATTCGCAGGAAAGGAAGTTTGGGTTATCACATTGGTACTAATGAAAGGCAACAAGGTGAATTGTTTAACGGTCGACTATTAAGTTTTGGAAACAAAGGATTGAGTCTTTACCAATATTCCTTTATTTTGATAAAAGAGCATTCTTACTGAAGTAGAACCCATGACACGCATAGATAAAATGTGTCTCTATTAAATGTGCAGAATTATGTAATCTAAAAAAATAAAACACACCTACATAACCACCAGAAGCTCAACATATAGAATGTTACCAGCACTCCAGAAGTCCCTGGGCCTCTATTCAGTCATTGAATCCTGCCAATTGTAATTACCCTTCTGATTTCAATCACCTTATTTAATTTTGCTTGTTTTTGAACTTTGCATAAACAAAAATTTACAAACAATATTCTTTTGTGTGGCTTCATTTGCCCAACTATATCTGTATCTATTGTTTTTGCTTCACTCCTACAGCTACTTTTCAGATTAATTATTTATCTTTAGTTTCTGCCAGATTTACTATGATATGACTAGGTATGGTTTTATATGTATTTATCCTGCTTAGAGCTTGTAGAACTTTTCAAAGCTATGATTTGATATTTTTCCATTTTGAAAATTTTCGGCCATTATCCTATTCCTTCTTTTACTGCTTTTGTACCATCTTCATCCTCCTCAAACTCCTGCCTAATTATATATACACACATATATGTACACGCAGACATATGTAAAACTGTGTCATTGTCTTTTTGCTCTATTTTTAATTATTACTTTCCCAAATTTATTTCTCTTTATCCTGAAATCTGGGTATTTTTTACTGATCTATCTTTTAGTTTACTAATCCTACCTTCTACTATGTTTAATTTGCTATTATAACCATCTTTCATATTACCAATTTTAGTTATTTTTATACTATGATTTACATTTAATTTATAATAGATTTTAGTTCTCTTGAAAATATCCATCTTTTTGTACATTTCCTTGATTATAACAATAATAGGTTTTTTTAAGAAGTCTGGATCTAATAGTGCCAATATTTGCATCACCTGTTGGCCTTTTTCTCTTGCTTTTTTTTTGTCATTTTACTCTTTTTTCTGACATATCCGATAATTTGTTTTAATTTGTTTATTGAATTCTAGATACCATGTAAAAAATATAGTCTTATGATTATTGTTTTTCTTCATAAAGGATTTAATTTGTGTCTGGTAAGAAGATAAATATTAAGAAAATCACATTAATCCATTTGAGGCAAAAATCTACTTCAGGTTGTCCTTCTTCTAGAGTGTAGCCTTTTCAGAGTTTTATCTCTACATCTTGCGTTCTTACCAGATCCCTTTCTCTTTGGTGAACTCTGAGCTCCAGTGTGGTCTCTCCAGTATCGGGAATGATTTAAAAAGTAAAATCTCTGCTTACTCTGCTTGTGTTTTTAACCTCTCAGCAGCTGCTTTCTGCTTTTTACGTGCATCTCATTCTGCATGTTTGCAATCTGGGAGTTGGCAGGTGCCTTCAGGGAAAATTGACAGTAGAGTATTGAGCTCACCTCTGCATTTTACTTCTCTCCAAGATCTTGCCCTTTCACGTCCATGAACCTTTAGGTTTTCGCTGATGCATTCAATCCGTTTTTTTATGCATGTATCTAACATGCATAGTCATTCTCTGTGGGAATGTTAGCTTAAGCCAGCCACTCCTTGTGGCCATTGGTATATGTAGCATATACATTTATATATATTAAGCAATTTCCACATTTTCCCACGTGCTTCCCCAAATATAGCATGTAGGGCCTGTTGGCATTCATGCTCAACTATACCATTTAGTCTGGAATAGTGACATCCAATATAAATATCATGTAAACCATATATACAATTTTAAAATTTCAAGTATTCACACTACATAAGTAAAAAGAAACAGGTAAAGTTACATTTAATAACATATTTTACTTAATTAGAATTAGTTATATCAAAAATATTACCATGTCAACATATGTCTTCAAAACCTGTTGTATATTTTACACTTACAGCTCATCTCAATTCACACTAGCCCCATTTTAAGTGCTTGAGAGACAGCTTTATGTGACTTGTGACTGCCATATTGGAAAATGCAGGTCTATAGGTTTCAGAATATTCCAAGGAGATGTGACAGGGCTAAAGGACCAATGTACATTAACACAATGACACTGACTTGAAGACTCGGATGGAAGTCTTCCAGTCAGTATCATCCTTTGGGAAAAAAAAAAATGGGTTTCTATTTACCTGCACAAAGAATATTTTCGTCATGTTAGGTGGAAAAAATTTGTAGACAATCTTTCTAACTGCTCAGGATTAAACACTCTATCCTATTTGGGAGAAATAATTTAAATGATATGATTCAATGGAGGGTACCATTCAGCTTCCCTGGACTGAATCCTAAAGGGTGGAAAACTCTCTGTATCCTAAAAGCCAAGATTCAGACATGTGACTCAAGCTGAGCCAATCATATGTGTCTTCCAAGGATTCAATAAATTAAGTACAGAAATGTAGGGAAAGTTTTAAAATATTCCCAGAAGTGGCCTTTACAGAAGTAAAAGAGAATCTCAACAGTGACCTTGTGCTCACAGTGCCAGTCTAACTAGACAATTTCTGGGTTGTAAATGTCACTGTAGGGCTATTTTCTAGGTTTACTTTGTTCCTGCAGGTGTTCTAGGACTTTCCATGAATCCCTGATTCCAGGGATTTTGCAGACCCATGATTTCACTTTTTAGTACAACATAGTTAATAAGTTAGTGTAAGCTGTGTATAAATGTAGGCGCCAAATGGCCTGAGTTTGAGTCTTGGCTTTCCTACTCATTTGCTTTCAAGATTTAGACATATCATTTTACTTTTATATTCTCCTGTTTCTTCATCTATCAAGTAGCAGTGATAATTGTACCTACCTCCTGAGTTGTTATGAAGACTTAATGAGATAGCCCATATATAGCTAGTATACTTATTATAGGTATTTATCATATACTGAATTTTTAGCTTCTGATAACTTTTCTTTTTACTAAAAAAAATTAAGGGATATCTACTGTGTACCAGGTATACATAAAACAATACTTCTTAATTTTTTTCATTTAAAATTACCTTAATAAATAATAATAATTATTTTACATCTCTATAGTTTGGGGAAGGAGCTACATATAGCCTGACGAAACTACTGCAATGGTAAATGTTTTTCAAATTATTTATGATTGAGTAATGTGTCTCACAGTCTGGTGGCTGTAAGTAGTACAAGACATATAGACTACCACCCCAATTTAAGAAGTACAGACAAAATAACATGACTTAGTACCAAACATAAAGCTCTGATGTGGGCATTGTATTTCCATTTCTCAGATGAGGAAATTGATTCAGAAAAGTGAGATAATTTGCCAAAATTTCACAGCTGATGTGTACTCAATTATACATTTTATTTTGATCGTGAGTTCCATTTTCCTAGACAAGGGATTATAATATGGTATTGGAAGGCCTTTAATCACTAGGCCTACAGTTCATAAAAGGATTCTACCGTTATTGGGAGCATCCTTGATATTTTCAGAAAGATAAGCCAAGCCTCAAAGAATGCATACCTCATAAATTTATTTCATTTCAATGACATCATCACTTTCTTAATCTCTCTTTCATCTTCTTCAATTTTTTTCCTTTCTTTTCTCTAGTCTATGATCATAAATATTTCTATAACTATAAACAGCCCATAATTTAAATAGCTTTCATCTAAAAAAATTCTGGAAATTTACTTTCGGCAAATTTGAAAAAGGAGAAGATTAATCTTTCACAAAAGAATGATTTCTAAGTTCTCATTATTACTGTGCCAGACGATTCAAATAAGATAGGGTTTAACATAAGACGCTTACTTTTCCAAATGCTACCCCTGGACTTTTCCAGGGACGAACTGTGTGACTGTATCCAGTAATATTGAAACTGCATAGGGGTGAAACTAATTCTTCGAGGAATTCAAATCAAAGGCTATATATCTAAATTTCTACATCTTCTAATCCAATCTATGTTGTGTTTTCTTTTCCAAGAGTTTTAAAAACTAGCAGAGGCATTGAAACAGCTATGAAACTTTACTGGCCAAGGCTCCCTCCTGATGACTCTTTGACTTTTAAGCACGAACATGTGTGAATTCTCTTGTTCCTTCTCTAAATCATCCTAGAAGCTTCTCATCTCACCTCTATGTAGATGGCACTCTTCCATTTATTTTTGGAAATGATTCATTTTAAAAGCAAAGAATGAACTTCTTTATCATCCTCATTAATGAAAAGCATCTCTGTGCTGTAGAAATACACTGAACAGCCAATTTTCCTCAGCTGCTGTTGCCTTTGCATAATGAGCCTTCCGTGAAAAATAAAGTGTCAGCCTGATTATAGCAAAGCCTCAGTTATTAAAACACACACACATACACACATACAAGCAAACCCTGCACCCCTCATACTTTTAAGGTAGCATTGGTAAACTCCTACCTGCATTTTCAGTAATGTTATTTCAAGTTGAATCCAATACTACATGATTAACAATGATGAACAAAAAGTTTTGACATGTGAAAATCGACTTATTCATACAATTAATTAGCCCATTATTTAAAGCTTATACCAATCATATTTAAGATTTTAAAAAATAAACAGCCAAGTTTTTTCATTTCTCTTTTTGGATTAATATGAACAGTTCCAAATATGTTCTGATTCCAGGAGAAATAAACAAGTTAAATAAGTGCCAAGGTAAAATAGCAATGGTTATTAGCTAGAAATCTTCTGATGCTTATAAGTGAGGCTCACAGGCTTTGAATTAACAGAACTCATGCAAGAAGAAAAAATATTCATTTGAATATCCAGATACTTGGGCTCTCTACTGCCAATTTTAAAATAGACTATCATCAGAAGAAAACATCTGGATAACGGAGTAAATGTTTTCCTCTTCTGGTGGCCAGATCTCTCCCTGAAATCCAAACCACTGTAATCAGTCACATGCTGGAAATCTAAGCCTGGACTTTATCAGACTCAAAAGTAAATTGCTCATCTCAACCTAAACACCTGTTTCTCCACTACTGTTTCTATTTAATATATTTTCTATTTCATGAAAGATGCCACTATTTGTGCAGCCCCTCAAACCTGAAATTTGATTCTTCTACCTCTATTATGTTTCATATTTAATTAAGCAACAAGTTCTATGGGTTCGACATTATAAATAACTCTCTAACCATCCACGTTTCTGTATCTCCACTAAAATACTCTGGCACAGATACCTCACCTAGATCCTGAAGCAGATTCTTAACAAAGCTTCCCGTCTCTCAGGTTTTCTTCTGCTTCTCCTCCAAATCATTCTCTATACCCCAGAGTGATTATTTAAATATATAAATCCCTGCTCAAAATTCAGTAAGATATCCCCCTCGCCCTCCAGGTAAACAGGAGTCTTCATAATAACGTGTATAGGGTTTTTGTGATTTAGCCTCCAGGTATCTATGCAATTGCTTCTTTGGCCACACAGATTTCTCTCTTCACCTATAAGTCAGATATGCTGTGCTTCCTTGCCTCTGGGTGTTTCCTTGTGCATTTCATTTTCACTGTCTCCAATACCTTCCCCTTTTTGCTGGGCTCTTAGCCTTCAGCTGTCACATGAGGATTTCACTTTCCCTGATACTCATGTTGGGTCCATATGTCTTTTCTGTGAACTCCAATAGCAACATATAGTTCCTCTATTGCAGTAATTATAACACTGTATAATAATTTCCTGCTTATTCCTCTATATTTCTAAATAAACTGAAAATTCCCAGAGGACAAGAACAATGTCTTTCTTGTTCACTATTGCATTTCCATATCTATAATAACATAGTGACAGGAGCATAGCAAACATTTAATAAATATTTATTAAATGAGAAATCCAAGAATATATAAGTATCAAGATTTTAGGCAAATAGCTACATTTCTAAAAAAATAACAAAATACAAAGGCATAAGAAAAGCAAATCAGAAAAAGGTTTTAAGTAAAAATATTTTTTATTAAAAACTAGAAATGAATAAGAGGCAATAAAGGAAAATATTTCTGATTTTTCCCCAATTTTTACATCAGCTTATATATTGCCACAATAAATAATCACTGGATGTTTTACATTTTCAGTTTTCTCTCTAACATAATGTGGACCATTCTTTCCCCAAGCTCTATCTATTGGCCACTTTCCAAGCTATTCCTAATAGATTTTCTAGCTGTCTTTCAGTCCCTGCCTGCCACCAATTTCTAGGCCATTGGCACATGTTTTAGGTGTTTTGTTTACTTGTTTGTTTTTTGTTTCTTTTTTTTTTTTTTTGGAGACAAGATCTTGCTCTGCCCCCCATGCTGGAGTGCAGTGGCCTCATCATAGCTCACTGCAACCTCAAACTCCTGGGCTCAAGTGATGCTGCCTCAGCCTCCCAAGGAGCTGGGACTACAGGATACGCCACCAGACCCGGCTAATTTTTCTGTTTTTTGCGGAGATGGGATTTTGTTCTTGCTCAGGCTGGTCTTGACCTCCTGGCCTCAAGCAATCCTCCCACCTCAGCCTCCCGAGTGCTAGGATTACAGGCATGAGCCACTGTGCCCCACCTGTTTTAGGTTTTTGAGATGAAAACAGCCCACTTATAAGAGCCTAAATTAGTTAGGGTTCCCTCAAAGAAGCAGAACCGTTTTGAGTATTAACCATTAAAGGATTTATTACAAGAATTAGATCTTACATAATTTTTGGAGCAGCTGAGGAAATTAAGGTCTTGAACAGTGAGTTGTAAGATCAGAAAAAGAGTCTTTAGTCAGTTCTCCTGAAGCACTGGTACAGGACAACAAGCTGGAGCTTACATGAAGAATCTGAGACGCCAAGAAAGTCCAGCCACTGAAGTGGAACTGTGAAGGAGATGTTTGTGGTGAGGGCTGTTGGAAGCTGTTGCCTCTGTGTAGCTGCCACCTCTGCCAGTCCTCTGTTAAGCACCTGTTGGTGGTCCTAGGGACATTATTGGTTAGAATGTCCAGTGGCCAGTATGTAGAACGACATAGGTCAAGGGCACATTGGAAACCACCAGGCACATTTGTAACTAACTGTCTGTCACTTTATCTAACCATGAAGACCTTCCAGGAGTAATAGTGACTGAGACTCATTGAGTTTTGCTTCCCAAATCTCTCACAGTTCTCTCTCTCTCTCTTTCTCTGTCATGTGTAATCCAGTATCACACAGAGAAGGAAATTCTGAATACACATTTTTCATCTTGACCAAGTTGATAATGAAATCATCCAGCACAGGAGGGAAATCAATCTGTTTCTGTTGATGAAAGAAGGGGAACTTTTTACACCCTATGCAGGTCTAGGATTTAACCTGTGCTAAAATGCTCAGGCAAGATGAAGGCATGATATGTTTCTAATTAAAAGAAGTGACCACAGTAGAACTCTGGCACTCTGGGACTTTTAAAATGTCAGGATTAATGCACAGGTGCACATGACTAGCTGGGCTGAGATTTTTCTCTGATAAACATCCTATTTAGAGACTCAAGTGGCTAGATCATTCTTTCTTATGTGATAGTCTATATCATCCAGATGTTAATTTATCTCACGTCCCATGAGTTTGGGAACAATTCCCTCCACCATACAGAGACTAGCTCTCCAAAATACAGAATTCAGTCATAGCTATTGTCTATGTTGTTTTCTTTTAGTATTTCCCTCTGAGAGACTAATGAAATACCATGGACATAATACATTCTCAATAAATGTTTATGAATGCTGAAAAGCTAAGCAGGGAGAGAGCCAAAGATAAGGGCAAGCCATGTCTCAAAAAGTCATAAGCAAATAGGCTGGCTAACCTGTTGCTAAGTTCAAAACTAAATATGGATCCAAAGGTGGGAAGAAAAATTAAATGCATCACGGACTAGCTACACACAGGAATAAATAGATGATCAAACTAATGAGAGAGTGAGTGAGAGAATCCAGAAAAAATAAGATGTGTAAAGCTGACACCCACTTTTAGTAAGAAAGTAACGTGATTCACAGGTAAATTAGTATAAAGGTCCTGAGCTTCTGCCTTCTTCTTAGCTGTGTGACCTTGCGCAGGTAACTGAACTCTTCTAAACTACCCTAAACCTCATTTTTCTCATTTGTAAAATGTAGCTACTTCTTGGGGTTTTTGTAAGAATTAATTGTGATAGCACATGAAAAGTGCTTAGTCTAGCATAAAGTACTCAGTGAATGTTGATCACTATTATCAAAGGTTGTGTTAGATAACATCAGTCTCCTTTAATGTTCTTAAAATGTTGTCAGGGTACAATATTCCCAATATGTCTACTCACTATCAATGCAATGAAATTATATTCTCTCTGATCTGATGCTGCAGCTCTGTGGAATTACTGCTTTTTACATAAATGGCTAAAAGAAGACACAATGGATACTTCTATATAAGTTATGTATGCACTATACATACATGTTCCATGCAAATTCTTTATCCTAATTTCCCCCTTATTATCAGTCTGCTTATTTAAAATCTGATTGAGACCATGACTAAAAAATTTTGGCATAAATACTTAATGCCATTGACTAAACACATTAAGAAGAACTTGGCCTACATTTCCAGTTTGCCCTTGCTTCTTTGTTTTAGAAATGATTTAGAATTTTTCTCCTTTTTAAAAAATCATTGAATGCTTGTGAGAATCAGAGTAATATAACTTTAGCTTTTACGACCCTCATGCCAAATATTTTCCTTATGTTGGCAAAAAAGCAATGGCTATTTAACTTAGACTGAATTTATAATAACTTTTGAATTGCTCCGAATTAAGTAAAAATGATTCTAGGAAGGAGATGGAGAACATAGACAGCCACAGGTTTTCCCAGGACAACTTATTTGGAGTTCATTTTCTCCACTCTTTACCTCATCAGCCCTTATACTTGGGTTCAATTATAATAGATTTTTTGTTATTTTACTTTTCTGCATGTTCTTATATATCTCTTCTTTATTTTCCTTTTTCTTCTTCTCATTTTTTATTGTGATTTTCCAAGAAGCTAACTAGAAGTTATCCAGCCTCATACCTGATCTGGTCCTAAACAATAACATTAGTGTAACCCCACCATCAGCTGAGTTTGTACCATCGTTCAAGATTTACACAAATTTTCAACAGTCACTCTTCCTAAATGGTAAGCCCAAGGTTCTCAACAAGATTCCGGTGGCTGATATTGTCGTGGTTGCCTCTGGTGTTGAATTCCTCTTCCCACTGAACTCTGTTCTCATGAGTGTCTCACCTCCTGTATTGTTCATGATCTCTGACTTATGCTCACCCATACGTGGACTATTCATCTCTGATTTCTCCAAAATGCCACCCCACACAAGTCCTTCGTACGTGCAGCGAGCAGGTTTGACCACAAAGAGGAGTGTACTGCCGCAAAAATCCCCAAACTGTGTAACATTGAGTATTAGTATTAAACACTGTACCTATTCTTCAGAGGCTTTTGGCCACCAGCCACCTACCA
>NW_012154729.1:8530787-8532367 GCF_000956105.1 Propithecus coquereli
CTGTTTTAAGAGTTCAAATAACTCTCTTCTAAATAGTCCTCTCCAAACAAAAATACAAAATTAATTTTCCATTTTGCTCTTTGAGAATTAAACATAAAAACAAAGAAATCATACCCTATATTCCTCTTTTTGAACGTTTTGTATCTGGAGTTAGATAAGCCATTGTTACTTGATCAAATAAGTGGATAGAGCAATGGAGATAGGGTAATATTTGCATTGGCATGATAACCACTAACGGATGTCTAATTGTAATAGAAAAGTCTCACTAATTACCACAGATAAGTCACAGTCACTAGGTAATGCCTAGGTCCTCTATTGAGATGGTCATCTTGACTTGTATCCCAACTAGAGTTTTTAAAAAACACTGTAAAGATTTTAGAGCTCCCCATGTAGACAAAAGCAATTTTATATTTTACTAGCCTTGAAATATCAATTTAATGCACTCCACTGAGGAGCATCTTCTGGAAATGTGACCATTTTGACCTCTATTATTTCAGTATGTCACTGTAATAAATAGAGAGTAAAAAGTAGGTTGGTCCCTTTTTGAGTTTTGTCTTGAACTCAAATCCCGGAAACAATATATATAGGCCAGGTGTGGTGGCTCATAACCTGTAATCCCAGCACTTTCGGAGGCTGAAGTGGGGAAATGGCTTGAGGCCAAGAATTCAAGACCAGCGTGGGCAACATTGCAATATTTTGTCTCTACTAAAAATTTAAAAATTAGCTGGGCATGGTGGCATATGCCTGTAGTCCTAGCTACTTGGGAGGCTGAGCAGGAGGATCGCTTGAGCCCAGGAGTTCGAGGCTACAGTAAACTATGAGCACACCACTGCATTCCAGCCTGGATGACAGACTGAGACCCCATCTCTAAAAACAAAAAAAACAAACATAAAAACAAACAAAACCCAAAAAGACTTACTTCAATGGGACAAAAGAAGAATAAAGAAAGAATGCATATTTCGTTCACTTTAAGTTTATGGAATGTTTCTCTAATGAACATGCGTTGTGAAATTTTCAGCTCATTCCCTTTGGGCAAGGTGGGAGGTACTAAGGAAACAAAGAAAAAGCTTATGCTTTTGAAATTTTAGAGCATTTACTTCAAAAACTGAAGCCAATTTAACTAGCATTTTTCTTAGTATTGTTAATAATACTTATTGTGTAGATGGAGACAATGGGGGAGAGGGGAACGAGTACCACAGAGGCAGTACTCTAACATCACGTTCTGTACTTGTCGCTAACAGGTCTTCAGTTTACTCATTTCCAAAGTGGTGGGTTATATGAGGATAATCCACTGGACTACCTAGTCTAAACCATTGCCACAAAGATATTAGCCAGAAAAGGTCAATCACAATTATTCTGAACTTTAAAGTTAGTTCTCAAATAAACCTAATTTTTAGAAATGTTTTTTAAAGTATGAAATGGGAAAATATCTGAGAATCTTAAGGAACTTTACTTTTGATAAATACTGAACATTTTAGATTTTAATTATGTTAACCTTTTAATGTAAAAATCAACATTTATACCTCACTAAATGTCCAGAATTCTATCAAAGGAAAGCAACCTTTTTACAGCTTTCCTTT
>NW_012154729.1:8532417-8534598 GCF_000956105.1 Propithecus coquereli
TGGCTTTCTTGGCCATCACCCTCCATGACTTCTGGAGCCCTCTGGAAGTTTTCCTTTGCATATTACACTCTGCCAGCAAACTTGAAGCAAGTTTTTTTTGGGGGGGGGGGTATGCTCTATTTGGGGGATGTATAATTTTCACATGCTGCTTCTTGATTATACATATTTAGGAACTTAGGGGTTTGCTTGTAGGCCTGGATTATGTCTCTCTCTCTCTCTCTTTTTTCTTAAAGCAATATTAATTTCCTCAAAAATTTAGTGAGGCTTCTCTTTGCTTTCCCATCAGTTCTATGTGAAAAGTATCATACCTGATGATCTCTCCTATTTTCTTCTCTCCTATTTTCTGTTTTTGTGCTAGGATAGCACCATCTCTCTGAGACTATAGCCTATAGGGAGAAGTTAACATAATTCTATCCCATCTTTGTAGCTGGGTGGAGCTTCTGACTGAGTACAAAAGAGAGGCTTTTGAGAAAGTGTCTGAGCAAAGGTCTTGTCTTCTGCTAGATGAGACACAAAAAAGGGGATTCCCCTTTTACAAGGAATACCAATTTTGGTCAAGTTTAGACCTCTGTCAGAGATGGATTCCCTTAGCAAGATATATTTCTTTTTACTTGCACATTGGCAATCCTTACTCAAGCTTTTCTCTCTCATTGTATTTGGCTAAAAGCATCAAGGGGCAGCAAACATAGACAGACATTTAGCCTTTTCCTGATAATCTTCTTTAGAGCAACAGAATTCAGAAGTAGAAACTTCCTTGCATTACAGCCATCAGTTTTACTAAATCTTTGCCGTGCCATAACAAAGGTCATTAGCTTTCCAGCCTGCAATGTTTAAGACCTTGTAGTCTGCAAATCAACTACTAAGACAATGCCACATTTTTTTTTTTTTTATGGCAGTACACCCTTTTGGTACCAAGTACTTTATTAGCTGAGACTTAGGCTAGAAACTTATCACAAAGAAACCTCAAATACAGGGTTTTGAATTAGATAGAAAATAGTTCTCTCTTAAGATTAGTGTATGGTCCCCAGGGACTCTGATTTGACTAGTTGGTTATATCATCTTCAACATGTGGCTTCCATCATTGGGTCTAAGATCTGCTACAGCTACTGCTCTTGGCTAAGTGTAGGAGAAACAAGAATATATTGAGCCAGAAGCTTTATCTTTAAGGAGATAGTCTAGAAGTTGCACATGTTTTTGCAGTACCCCACTGTCTCAAGCATAGTCACTGACTGTAAGGAAGGGTAGGAAAATGGTCCTTAGCTAAATGGTCATGTGTCCTGGTCACCAAAGTAAATTTAGAAAAACAGAGAATAAATACTGGATGACACAGCTGCTTTTCCACCAATTTTTGGAGAAAAAAAATAAAATAAAGTCATCTTAAGACTTAAATATGTAGGCTAATATACCAATATTCTGATTAAATCTAATGAGCATATTAATTCTCATTAATATAACTCATTCCTAATCTGGAAAGGACTTTCTCTCTTTTTTATTTTATTTTTTTATTTCAACATATTACAGGGGTACAAATGTTTCAGTTACATATATTGCCTTTGCCCTGTCCAAGTCGGAGCTTCAAGCCTGTCCATCCCCCAGGCGGTGCACACCACACCTTTTAGGTGTGAATACACCCATCCCCTCCTTACCCCTCCCACCTGCCCGAAACCCAATGAGCACTTATGTGCTCATAAGTGTTGATCAGTTAATATCAATTTGATGGTGAGTACAAGACTTTTTAATGGTGAAGAACTTCATAGTTTCCATCGATTAGTTAAAATAAATAGTAAGGTTGTTATTCATCATTACATTATTTTTAGTTTTAAAGCTTGGCCTTTTTATTAGTCTACTGACACAATTTGCAAATATTAAGACTTTCAGCCTTTTTTTCCTCTGCCCAATTATTTCCAGACACGTAGATGTCCAAATAACCAAATACATAATTAGTTTTTAAAAAGAGATGAACTGTTTGATTACTAGAGGAGAATTATCGAGCACCTATTAAAGTACCTAATGATTCCTATTCTCATTATTCTTTCTTTTTAAATTTAATCCAATCACAACACATGTATACTTCATTTAGAGTGGTTTTTGTAAATTTGTTTTCAGTTCTACATTCAGTCAAAAATTGAACTCAAATTTCTATCTCTATGAATCAGGTCTTCTGTAGACATGTCTCTCTAA
>NW_012154729.1:8534648-8536265 GCF_000956105.1 Propithecus coquereli
TTCTCACTGAAGTATGACATTTCCACATCTACTAATTAAGAATGGGATTTGTTTTGTATGGCTTTAACATAATCCTTTCACTCATATGGATTAGATCACAGTTGGGTGTTATCAATAGAATAAATTTCTGTCAAAGAGTAATCTATCAGAATTTATTACCATGGTCTTACCTCTTCTTTGTTAATATTTTGACAAGGTATCACTGAAGAAGACTTTATTTTCTCAAATATTCTTTTAGCTATGTTCCTCTTTTTTTTCTTTACTAGGTCTTTCTCCAATTTGCAGCTCCATTCATCTCTTCTATTCCTTTTCAGAAACGTGTCATCAGTTTCCCTCCTTTCTGCCACTAACACAAGTTTTCCTTCATGTCATTCCTTATACCTCTAAGAAAACCAACTCAATGACAGTTGCGTCAAATCCTAAAGTCTTTTACTTTATCTTGCTTTTTCTCTTCCCAATCTAGATGTATAACATACTAATATTTGCTTGGAATTTAAAACATATGATGTATTTTCACATCTATAATGATAGCCTTTAGAACATTTTAAAGGCTTGTCATTAATTATTATAATTTTATAGGTGAAAATAAGATCAATAGATATTCCCAAGTGGATGCATATAACAGAGTAAAGGGGAGATTTGAACCTGTGTGTGTTTAGTTCCAGAGTTTATTGGTATCTATTGCATCACCATATCTCATTCAAACAGAAGCTTCATAAACCACAACCCCTACAGAAATATTAATGAGCAAAATAACTTAGATAATAGAAAAATTCTATCATATCAATAGAGACACATTAGTGAATAGTAGATATATGAATCAGAAATTTGTGATTTTTGAATGTCGTTGTCTATCAAATCATATAAGGAATTAGGACCTAACCCTGACAGATTGGAATCTTACTCGTAGCCTTTGTTTATTAAAATCAATTAGGTAGTCTGTCCTTCTTGCCAAAAGCAGATAATTCAGATGATACACACTTCTTTTAGGATGACTTGTCATATCAGCAGGAAGTCTTATCACATTAGATTTTAAACACAGACACTTTCCTTGTAATAGCTGTGGAATGAATTGCTTTCCAAAGAGTTTTGCATAATTTTAATTTGCCTTTTTATTGCTATTAATGGACCATCTGTACCTGCGGTTTTCTATGAAATTTAAAAAGAACATACTGTGCAAGTCTTATAATTTAAAAATGTAGAAACATATAACTAAATAAGCCATGTCAAGTGGAATGAAAAAAAGTATATTGATGAATTCTAAAAATCAATAAAAATAAAGAAATTAACATCTAGGGTAAATGTTCAAAAATTAGAACTAGCAAAAACCAATTTGGATCAACTACCTAATTGTTAGCATGCCTTTTCTTCCTAATTCATTTGTAAAGTATAGAGAGAAAAAAGAATAAAAATATTTAATTCCAAATCAAATGCTTTTCTTTCTAATTGGATTAAAGATAGAAATCAGGATTAACTCAAATTATATGAACTAATCTAAATTATCAACTCCTTGTTAGTTCGCTGTGGAGATTTAATAACATTTTATTGAAAATTTTATAGTATAATTGAAATCTTTCATAGGGAAATGTGATTTTTCCCATCATATGATAATTTTAA
>NW_012154729.1:8536315-8538565 GCF_000956105.1 Propithecus coquereli
AGTAGCAGAAACACACATTTATTTCTATTCATCATATATTCATGCAATATTCACAAATGTCTGCCCCCTCCAAGACTGGATCACTGTCCTTGAATCAAGCTTTCATTCCTTTTTCTTATTTTCCCTTAGGGTGAATTCTTTCCTTATTATCCTAAATGTGTTCATCTACTTCTACAAACAAGTCAGGTGATCTTCTAAATTATAGACTAATGCATAGGAAATGAGGTCATGCTACAAGGAGCTCAGCCATGCCCCTGGTCCATAATAGGTGTCAAGTCATGCTGTTTACTGGTTGTGGATGTGACTTATTGGAGTAATTAATGAGTCTGATATTTCTTTATCAATTTAGTGTGCCCGTGCATGTCAGCTGTATTGTGGTCCCTCAAGCTGAAATTCAAATTGTGTAGAAACACTTTAGCCATAGTATTAGTAAACACGTTTTGATAGAGGGCCCCCTGTAGCTGAAGCTTTATGAAAGGAGCTATGGAAAAGATGCCAAAGAATAAGTAAATCATGCTACTCTTGTGCTTGGAGTGGGGATGCAAGGGAAAGTAAGAACAAAAGTAAAAATTTTATGGGAGCTATACTTCCTTGAATATATACACATATTTGAGTCATTTATATGCATATGCACCTATTGTGCATTTCTGTAAATATACATATGATTGACAATCAGACTTCTGACTCTCCGGCCCTCTCTCTTGCCATATTCTGGCAGTAACACTGAGCTGCTTGTTGCTCTATTTCCTACCTGTGTGATCTGCACATACCATCTCCTCTAACTCCAAAGTCCTTCACAATGAGCCATTCTTCTCAGAGTAACTCTCCCCTACCCTTCAATTCTTCTCCTTGGACTCGAATCCTCCACAAAGCCTGGTTGGGGAAACACACATAATCACATTAATCCTTGAGTTTTAATTTGTTCCTTTCTTCAGAGTGAGCTAGTCATAACCAGGAGACAATGTTGGGTTAGATTTTTTAAATGATCTGCAGTTCGCTAATCTGATTAGTAGAGAACTACACATTTTCTTGGTCACAGCCACCTTTGTTTGTTTCTATAGTCAGCAGCTGTGAAAATGTCTCTTATGTAATTCTTCCCCAGTGTCTCCTTGCTGATTACAATTCCTTCTAGAACTCACCCTTTTGGAGAAGCCCCTGATGCAACTAAACAGGTTCCAGGAGACAGAGTTATACAATTGTGTGTAATCGATAGTGGGGTATAGGACTTAAGTAATGTTTCTCATCTTTTCCATGGCAAGACAATTACTTGGGGGGGGTGGGGCACGGGGTTCAGCATTTTTTTACATTGGATTTCTGCAGTACAGCAAAAGAAGAATTTCCTAGCGTGTGGACTTCTGGTATCTTCCTCAGCTTTGCCATTGCTGCAAGATTGTGGTATGAGATTGGCAAGTCCTGGTTTCTTCCTAACGCAAAATACTCCTTATTTCTGTTTCATTTTGTGTTGTTAAAATCTAGTCTCAAAAACCCCATTTTGCTACATCAGTTTCCTCCAATGAGGAACATACTATAAATTAACATAAATAAACCATATCTTGAGGATGTAAATATAAGAAAGCACATGAAAGCTTACTCTCAGTCTGTTCTTGATGACCACTGGTTTTGACATTTATGCCGTTATGTGCATACACGTATTTTACAAGCAAATGATGAAAGGCTTCTTGAGCTATTGAAGTTACTGAAACAAAGTAAGGGCTCAAATGCACATTTTCCACAATGTCTCTTGCACACACACACATACACACACACAAACACACGCACTTAGAGCCACCTACACCAAGATGAGTTCAAATAACAAAGTTGACATTGTGTGTGTGTCAGCCTTATTCAAACAGTATCTGCAGCCCAGTTTCTCAAATTACTCTGCTTCCTACAGAACTAATTTTAAAATGAATCTCCCACTGACTTCAAGGGGCTTTCATCTCTTTAGGATGGTGATGAAGCCTAAAAATGTGTACCTGGTACCCCAGAACGCTAAAGAATAAAGTCTGTGTCAGCCCAGCTCAGCAGTTCTGAAACAGCCCCAATTGCTCCCTGAGTGCTGACCATTAATCCCTGTGAAACCTTTCAAAGGGTTTTAAGTGATAAGCTGAGAGAAAATGGGCCCCAGGAAAAACACCAAAATTTTATAGTCATATCATAAACGAGATTGCTCAGTATACAGTTTCATTTGTGCAATGAATACAAAGTGGTTTATCCTTACAATTTTTTTACCTCAAATATACTTTTGTG
>NW_012154729.1:8549635-8565759 GCF_000956105.1 Propithecus coquereli
TCATTTGTTGTGTGTGTGGGGGGGCAGTCTTTATTTTATTTTTATCTTCTCTTTTTCTCTTTCTCTTCCTCTTTCCTCTTCTGTCCTCATCTCTCCTTCTCTAGGAAGGGCCTCCTTCCAGGGGCTCAATCCCAAACCATTCTTCTAATAGTGATTTTAGTCCTGAAGGGTATGAGGGAGAACACGAGTGCAGCCACTGAGCCAGGGTGTGGGTTGGTTCAGCTCCATGCTGTCCACATCCTTCTGCGCCTTTAGGCTGGTGTCTCACCAAGTGCCACAGCCCTTGCAAACAGAGTTTTTCTCAGGTTCTTCCCACAGGTGGGGACTCTGGTTTCACTGAGAAAGGCAGACTTCAACTCCCAAATACCACACAGAGTACTTTTGATCCCCTTACTTTGGTAGGAGTTAAACTCGTGGCTTCCATTGTTTGTTTCTGGATAGGAATCCTGTATACCCCAACGTACCAGTTCTGCACATTGTTTCATTGCTTGTCACGAGCAGTTTACCTTGTGTTGGAGCCTAGACATGTCTTTTGTTTTTAGTGTTTTATCCATCATTGATATTTGTTTAGAGCTCAAGGGACTGTCAAAATGTTAAGTCACTGTATCATCTGTCTGGAATTTGAGTTTATGTCATGCTTTTAAAGAAGGAAATTTCATCCTCACTTAGATAGCAGATCTTATTAACTTCTCAAAAGAGATATTTCTTCAGGAAAGAAATGGAGTTAAGAATAGAAAAGACAAGAATATACATGTGTCTGTTCATGTTAACTACCTTAAAATACATGAAAAAGGAAATGTTCTCATTAAAAGAGTCATTATTATCAGAAACATTTTCTAATTACTTGGAACGCTCTGTAATAAGCTGAGAATATTAAGTAGCTATGATCCCTGATTTTTGAAATACTTGGATTATGAGAAATGTAAACCTTTGGAACTGCTTAAGTATCATCTTCAGGGAAGTTATTATTCAGCATGTGATCTGAATGATGAAAAGGACTAATGACAACAGCACCCAGCTGGGCAGCTTCTTGCCCACTAGAATAGAGGCAAGGTGGGCTATGTGTAAATACCCTCTCGGTGCGTTTATGTGCAGGAAATGTCAGGGTACCAGGAAGGGACTTCAGGATGCATAAACATGCCTTGATTACTGTGCTGGTTCACTGAAGACATTATACTTATAACTCAAATTGAAAGAACGGTCCGATAAATTCTTAATATATTTTATACATTCTCTCTCATGAGAAAGCATTTTAGAAAACTATTCTACCTCCAATGATTTATGCAGGTCCATGTAGTGTGTTAAGGAGTGCACCAGACTGTGTCAGGCAACAGAAATCTTATTCCTGACTCTGCCCCTAATTAGCTGTGTGATTGTGGCCAAATCAGTAAAATTCTCTGGGCCTATATCCTCATTTATAAAATTGGTGGTCATTGGACTTCATGATTATCAAGATCCCTCCTAGCCATAAAATTCTTTTTACATGCCTTTATGCATGTGCTTAGTATTATATGTCAGCTTAAATAACAGAGAAAAATCACCATACCCCAATTTTTGTCTGATATGATATCTGGATCAGTGGTTCATAGGCTCACAGAGGACCCTGGGGTCCTGTGTCAGAGAGAAGTTGGTAGAAGGGATAGTCTGAACAGACAGGTTTTCCAGCTCCCTTCACTTGCTTCTTGCAGGCAGCTTCTGCCTCTTTTTACTTAACACATTGAGCTTTTTAAAAATGTTATTGGAAGAAAGTATTTTTTTTTTTTTTTTTTGGTTTAAAAAATACAAACACTGCTGATGAACGCTGTTTGGCAGAAGTACACTAACCTTAGTAATGGAATAATTCTACACTCAATGCTTCTATTCAGTGTTGTTTATATATGACCCAATTATAAATTTTAATTTTATGATGTAAGATCACAGATGATACATCTGGCATATTTTAAGAGATTTTACAGCATTCACTCATCCTGCTTTTTATGGATCACATCAATTTTCTATAATTTAATACAGAAATAAATTGGTTTGGATGAAATAAAATTAGATAGCTTTACATGCAAAAAAAGGAGAAATCTTGAAATTCTGTATCAGACTATTGTGAATTGCATCATTTTCTTGAAAGGTTAATTTTTATCTCAATATTCTCTTTTTGTGATTCTACTGTTTTTTTTTTTTTTACTGTACTTAGATAATATCGTGGTTACTCATCAAACAGAATCCTACTTTTGGCCTTTTTGTTTTCCTCACTTATAAAATGGGGATAAGGCATACAATTCAAATGATTAAGTTGTTCACATCATGTTTATATCCATGTTACAAGGTTTAAAACAGTTAGCTCCATTTTTGGCACGTAGAAAACAATGTATCAAGCCATTATTGTAATGTATAGAAAAGGTTTTACTTGAAAATACAAACTTCAATTCAAACTGATTCATTCTTCAAAGAGCCATGTGTTTTGGGTAATACTAATCCTTAAAGATAAAAAGTATGAGGTTAAATGAATTTAGGAAAGTATTGAATAAAATTTTCCCTTTCTGGAGATTTACCTTAGCCTTTTAGAGGTTCTGAGAAATTTTGAGTTAGGGGGTTAACTTCGTTTAACCCAGAATTCCCCAAACATATTTGAGCACAAATCCCTTATAAAAATAACTTCCATTACATTTCTTACAAAACTTGTGTTCTGCAGAACACATTCTTGGAAAATATGGCCTATAATAAAAAGAGTTTATTGCATAAAATCAAAACAAAATATGGGACTCATATCCTTGCCCCACTCTCTCATGCTATTTCATTTGAACTTTACTACACTCTGGAAAGTGGGCTAGGAAAGGATCATTGTGGCTGTTTCACAACGAGGAAGCAGGCCGATGTTCTCGGACAATGGAAAAAATTACACAGCCCTTACTAGTAGAACTAGTATTTACAACCAGGTGTTCTAACATCCAGGCCAGGACTTTCCCCCCTAAACTTTTGCTTTTGATCTAAAAATATTAGTCAAATGTCTAAAATGTGCTCTGAAAATTTTCTATGTAAAAACTTTAGGGTTCAGACTTTTATAATAACTTTTTACTTTCCCACAGAGGGAATTTAAGTTATTTTTCTGCTACTCTATGCTATTACCTGTCACATATGTTCTCTCTGCTGGGCTAGGCAGAGTGAATATGAAGTTGAGTTGGCATTGGGACATGGAAATGTCTAAACCCTAAGCACTTCTAAATATGATGAGCTCAGTCATGCAAAATCCGAAATTTATACATGAATTTTTTGTAAATTTTTAAAAAAAAATACAATTCTGCAATTTGTCCAATATGACAACATACAGGTAAAAGGGCAACAATGGTGACTATCATGATATCCATATTTAGAGAGGGACCCTGCCTGCTTTACCTTATATTTGGAGAAACTTAACTTGGGATTGGCCAAAGTAGAACCCAGTTTGACACATTAAGAAAGCAAAGCTCAGAGAAGTCAAAATGTACTTGATGTCATTTAGTTATTAGGAAGTGGACATAGGGATTCAGTTAGATCTTGGGATTCTAAGTAATCCTTCCGCACTGTGCTGCCCTTCCTTATTTATTTTCAAACCATAAGTGACTGGGCTTAGTTGAAATATTTCTCAACTTTGATTCATATATGACATTTTATAAAACTCAATAGTTTTATTTATTTTTATTTATTTATTTGTTATTTTTGGATTATAAAGTTCTTTTTATTTGATTTCCAATATTGCAGGAGTTCAAATGTCTTTAATTACATGGACTGCTTTTGTTATTCTTGAGTCAGGGTTATAAGAGTGCCCACCACCCACATAGTGTTCATTGTATCCATAGGTAGTTTTGCAGCCATCTCTTCTTCCCCCCTCCCCATGTTTGATTTCCTTTAAGTTTAATTTCCCTCTGTGAATATGTGTGTTCATCAATTAGTTTCAATTTAATAGTAGTACATGTGTTGTTTGTTTTTCCATTTTTTAGATTTTAATACTTCACTTAGGATAATGGTCTCCAGTTCCACACAAACTGTTGCAAAAAGTCTTAATTCGTCCTTCTTCATGACTGACTAGTATGTCATGGTATACATATACCACATTTTGTTAATCCACTCATGAATTGATGGGCACTTGAGTCGATTCCACATCTTTGCAATTGTAAATCGTGCCACAATAAACATTTAAGTGTAGGATGTCTTTTTGATAAAATGACTTATTTTGTTTTTGGTAAATACTAAGTAGTCAGATTGCCATATCAAATGGTGGGTCAACTTTTAGTCATTTGAGGAAACTCCAAGTTGTTTTCCACAGAGGTTGTACTAATTGGCAGTCCCACCAACAGAGAATAAGCATTCCTTTCTCTATGCATCCACACCGGCATCTATTGTTTTTGAACTTTTTAATAAAAGCCATTCTAACAGGGGTAAGGTGATATCTCCTTGTGGTTTAATTTGCACTTCCCTGATGATTAGCGACATTGAGTAGTTTTTCATATGTTTATTGGCCATTTGTCTATATTCTTTTGAAAACTTCTGTTCATGTCTTTGGACCATTTTTTAATGGAGTTGTTTGTTTTTTTCTTACTGATTTGCTTGAGCTCTTTGTAGATTCTAGTTATTAGCCCTTTATTGGATGTATAGCTTGCAAATATTTTCTTCCATTCTATAAGTTGTCTATTTGCTCTGTTAATTCCTTAGCTGTGCAGAAGCTTTTTAATTTGATCAATTCCTATTTGTTTATTTTTGCTGTTGCTGTGATTGCCACTGGGGTCTTCTTCATAAATTCTTTGCCTAGGCCAATAGCTAGAAGAGTTTTTCCAACATTTTTATCTAGCATTCTTATGGTTTCATGTCTTACATTTAAGTCTCTCATCCATCTTGAATTAATGTTTGTGAGCGGTAAGAGATACGGATCCTGTTTCATTCTTCAGCATGTAGTTATCCAAGTTTTCCAGTACCATTTATTGAATAGGGCATCTTTTCACCAGTGTATATGGTTGTCTGCTTTGTCAAAGATAAGTTAGCTATATGTGGATGGTTTTATATCTGGGTTCTCTCTTCTGTTTCACTGATTTATGTCTCTATTTTAATGCCAATACTATGCTGATTCAGTTACTGTAATGTTGTAGTATAGTTCGAAGTCTGGTAATATGATGCCTCTAGATTTGTTCTTTTTGATTAAGATTGCTTTGGATATTCAGGCTCTTTTCTGGTTCCAAACAAAGTATAGAATTGTTTTTTCTAGACCTGTGAAATGCAACATTGGTATTTTGGTGGGGATTGCATTACATCTGTAAATCACTTTGGTTAGTGTAGATATTTTAACAATTTTGTTTCTACTGATCCATAAGCATGATATGATTTCCATTTGTTTGTGTCATCTGCAATTTCTTTCCTCATTGTTTCATAGTTCTCTTTGTAGAGATCTTTCACTTACTTGGTTAAGTAAATTCTTAGGTATTTTATTTTCTTTGTGGCTTTTGTGAATGGTATTGAGTCTTTGACTCTCAGCTTGACTGTTATCTGTGTATAGGAATTCTACTGATTTGCATACATTGTTTTTGTAACCTGATATTGTGCTGAACTTACTTATCAATTCCAGTAATCTCTTGGTGGAGTCTTTGGGGTTTTCTAGATATACGATCATATCATCAGCAGAAAGTGATAGCTTGACCTGCTCTTTCCCAATTTAGATAACATTTATTTCTTTCTCTTGCCTGATTGCTTTGGCTAGGACTTCCAGTGCTATGTCGAATAGAAGTGGTGACAGTGGGCACCCTTGTCTTTTTCCAGTTCTTAGTGGGAATGCTTTCAGTTTTTCCCCATTCAGTATAATGTGGGCTCTGGGTTTGTCATATATGACTTTTATAATTATTAGGTATGTTCCTTCTATTCCTAACTTGTTGAGGATTTTTATCTTGAAAAGATAGGTGCTGAGTTTTGTTGAATGCTTTTTCTGCATCTTTTGAGATGATCATATGGTCTTTATTTTTGCTTCTGTTTATGTGGTGAATTACATTTATTGATTTACGTGTGTTGAATAATCCTTGCATCCCTAGGAAGAAGCCCACTTGGTTATGGTGAATTTTTTTTTTTTAATGTGTTGTTGAATTTGGTTTGCTAGTATTTTTATCAAGGATTTTTGCATCTATGTTCATAAGGGTTATTCATCTGTAGTTTTATTTTATTGTGTCCTTTTCTGGCTTTGGTATCAAGGTGATACTGGTTTCATAGAATGACTTGGGAAGGATTCCTTTCTTCTTGATGTCATGGAATAATTTCTGCAATATGGGTACCAGCTCTTCCTTGTAGTCTGGTAAAATTCAGCTATGACTCCATCTGAGCTGGGCATTTTTTTTTTTGTTTGCTAAAAGTTTTTGATTACATCTTCAATCTCGCCGTTCATTATTGGTCTGTTTAGGAGTTCTATGGCTTTCTAATTGAGTCTTGGGAGGTTATACAATTCCTGAAATTTGTCCATTTCCTCCCTATTTTTGAGTTTATGTGCACAGAGGTTTTCATAGTATTCACAGATGATATTTCTGTGATATCAGTAGTAATATCTCCTTTTTTATTTCTGATTAAGCTTATTTGGGTCCTTTCTATTCTATTCCTCGTTAATCTAGCAAGAAGTCTATCAATTTTGTTTATCTTTTCAAAGAACCAACTTTTTATTTCGTTGATTCTTTGTATTGCTTTTTGTTTACCATTTCATTTAGTTTTGCTCTGACATTTCTTTTCTTCTGCTGGATTTAGGTTAGGTTTGCTCTTCCTTTTCTAGTTCCTTGGGGTGTGTCATTAGATTGTTGATTTGTGATCTTTCAGTCTTTTTGATGTAGGCATTTATGGCTGTAAATTTTTCCCTTGGTACTGTTTTTGCTGAGTACCATAGATTTTGATAGCTTTTGTCCCCTTTGCCATTCAGTTCAAGGAATCTTTTTTTTTTTTTCATCTTAATTTCATTATGGACCTGATAATCTTTCCATAGCAGGTTGTTTAATTTCCATGACTTTGTGTAGAATTGGGAGTTTATCTTAGAGTTTATTTCTAGTTTTATTCCACTGTGATCTGAGAAGATACATGGAATGGTATCTATTTTTTTGAATTTGTTGAGACATGTTTTGTGGCATAAGATATGGTCAATCTTGGAGAATATTCCATGTGCTGATGAAAAGAAATTATATTCAATAGTTTTGGGATAATTTTTTTTTAATGTCTGTTAGACCCATTTGTTCTAGAATCCTGTTTAAGTCCCACATTTCTTTATTTTCTGCTTGTGTGATCTGTCCAGTTCTGTCAGTGTCCTGTTAAAGTCTCCAGCAGTTATGATGCTTTTGCTTATCTCTTTGCTTATACCTGGTATGGTTTGCTTTATGAATCTGTGTGTTCCTGTGTTCCGCACACAAATATTTGGGATACTTATGTCTTCTTGTAGAATTGCTCCCTTTACCATTATATAACAACTCTTTTTGTCTTTCTTTACTATTGTTGATTTAAAGTCAATATTGTCTGATATGAGAATGGCTGCACCTGCTTTCTTTTGGTTTCCATTTGCATGGAACATTTTTTTCTATCCCTTCATCTTGAGTCTGTATGACTCCTTGTGAGTTAGGTGTGTTTCCTAGAGACAGCAGATATTTGGGCTGTATATTTTCATCTTTTTAGCCAGCCTATGTCTCTTGCATGGGGATTTCAAACCATTCACATTGATTGACAGAATTGATATGTGGGATGCTGTCCTGTTCATCCTGTTGGGTAGTAACATTTGCTTTGTTTTACCTCTTGTGCTATTGTTTTATACGAGCTCTGAGCTTTAGTTTTTGGGTGGTTTTACAATGATGGTTGTCTATTGTGCTGATCCATGTATAACGTGGTTCTCAGTATTTCCTGCAGGGCAGGTTTGGTCTTGAGAAATTCCATCCATGTTTGCTTGTCTGGAAAAATCTTTATTTCTCCTTCATACATGAAACTTAATTTTGTAGGATACAAACTTCTAGGCTGACATTTGTTCTGTTTAATAAGACTGAAGATGGAGCCCTAATCCGTTATGGCTTGTAAGGTATCAATTAAGAAGTCTGCAGTTATCCTGATGGGTTTTTCTTTGTAAGTTACTTCATGTTTTCACCTTATAGCTTGCAGGAGATCCTCCTTCATGTTGACTTCGGCCAGAAGCCAGGAAAGTTTTCCTTAATTATTCCCTCAAAATAGATTTTTCAGCCCTTGTGTGCTTTGCTCTTCACACTCGGAGATGCCTGTGATTCTTATATTTGGGCATTTTACATAATCTCATATTCCTTGTAGGCTTTGTTCATTCCTCTTAATTCTCTGTTCTCTATTTTTGACTGATTTAATTCAAAAGAGTGATCTTCAAGCTCTGAGATTCTTTATCCTGCCTGCCCTAGTCTATTCTTAAAACTTTCCAGTGTGTCTTATCATTCCTTAAAGGAAATTTTCATTTCCAGTAGTTCTAGTGTGTTTTTTCTTAATATGCAGTAAATTTTTCATTCATTTCCTGAATTTTTTTTTTTTTTTTTTTTTGAGACAGAGTCTCACTCTGTTGCCCAGGCTAGAGTGCTGTGGCATCAGCCTGGTTCACAGCAACCTCAAACTCCTGGGCTCAAGCAATCCTCCTGCCTCAGCCACCCAAGTAGCTGGGACTACAGGCATGCGCCACCATGTTCGGCTAATTTTTTCTATATATGTTTAGTTGTCCAGCTAATTTCTTTCTATTTTTAGTAGAGATGGGGTCTCACTCTTGCTCAGGCTGGTCTTGAACTCCTGAGCTCAAACCATCCACCCACCTCAGCTTCCCAGAATGCTAGGATTACAGGCATGAGCCACCACACCTAGCAATTTTCTGAATTCTTTTTCTGGTTTCTTGGATTTTATTGAGCTTCCTTACAATCCATATTTGGAATTATTTATCTGTCATTTCATTTTGATTGGTATCCATTGCTGGAGAGCTGGTTTTCCCTTTTGGGGGTGTCCTTTTGCTCTAATTTTTCATACTTATGAAGTATTTTTGCTGATTCCTTCTCATCTGGGGCAGCTGTCACTTCATATGTTTGTATTTTCTCTTGTTTAGATGGAGCTTCCCCTTCCTCCACTTGTAAAGAGTGTCTATAGCATATGTTAGGTAAGATCCTTTGTTTTTGCTTGTGAGTACTTTGAGGATTGTGAATTTCGGATGGCCCCGCTTTCACAAGCAGACTTTCTGGCTGTGTGGGGTCACTTCAACTCCTCCCAGGCAGCTTTCCTCAGAAGCCAGGAGCAGACCTTTGACACCTGCTGAAACAACTACCTTACCAGCTTTTGTGGAGCCTGAGGGCAAGCTAACTTAACCCAGTCCCACCTAGCCTCACTCCCCCACCTGCCTCAGCTGTGGCAGAAAATGAGGACTCATCTGGAATTTCTAGGGCTCTAGCCACCACCTGGGGCATTCAAGTGCTTCTGAGGGGCTAGAGCTGGTCCCAGGTCCCAGAAACAACACTGCAGTTTATTCCTTTCAGCAAGCACCACCACTGACAGGGAGGTCAATTTGCACAGCCCTTTACAGAGCGGTTACGGACTCAATCACACAGGGTGTGATTGATTCTCACCCAAAAGCATCACCTACTGTCTCAGAAATTAAACTGGACATGCCAATATGATTCACATGGCTAAGAAGTCCAAAATTCTGGGGAAAGAGAGAGGATTTCGAAGACCTCCATCCTCCTTCATCAACGAGAGACAGGGAATCTGCACACAGACATAGCTCACCACTGCTACAGCCTACAAACAACTAGCAACTGAGATGGCATTGCTGCTATATTATTATTACCTTTTTATCTGAAGGAGGTCATGCAACTGCATAGCTAGTGTGGCCTGAAAACTAGAGCCCACCCATAAACCAGGAATCTTATTTTACTCTGATCACAACAGTTCCACAGTATAATAAAACTCAGGAGCAGATATTGGGAGGAAAATCAGGTATTGATTAGTTCTTATGTGCTGACTGCTATGGGAATTTCTGAGTTTCACATGGATAAAAGTGCTGATTGCTTTTAGAAACCATTGCTAGAGCTTTATTTATTTATTTACTTATTATTTAATTAATCACATGTTACACATGCATAAAATGATCTGAAACATTTACATGGACAGTCCCCTCACCTTATGTACAGGGATACTCACCCATCACAGGATAATGAAGATAGGAAGAATACTAACAGGGGGTGGAGCAGCCTATCCTCGTGTGCTCTACAAATTGAATTAAAATGTTCTCTTGAACATAAATCTCATCGTTTCCCTTCCATTATTGATTTTGTATAACTGGTTCAACATGGCCAACAAAATAAATATTACATAATGATTTTTAGCATTTGGATTCACTAGAGAAATAAATTTACTTGTGAGTTGAAGATTGTATGGCATCTCTGCCATTTAGAGGTTAAATATTTATTCCTTCATTTAATAAATGTGGATAGGTTGCCTATTGTAGGCAAACACTTTGATAAATATTAGAGATACCATAATAAAAATATACGTGGTCTCTACTCTCAAGGAATTTATTATTTTGTAGGAAAGACATACATTAATAACTTTGATAAATATTAGAGATACCATAATAAAAATATACATGGTCTCTACTCTCAAGGAATTTATTATTTTGTAGGAAAGACATACATTAATAACCATAGGGGGCAAGGCACCTGCAGCCTCAAGGCCACATGTGGCCCTCTGGATCCCCAAGTGTAGCCCCTCGAGCAAATCCAAACTTCACAGAACAAATCCCTTTATTAATAGGGATCCCCAAGGCAGCAGTTTCCTCACCCCTGATTGTGCTTGAAGTCTCTGAAGAGCAAAAGAATTAAGAGAGAAAAGAGGATATAGATGTGTGATGAGAACTGGAATTGAATAGAGGGGGGAGACCCAACAGACCCTTATGAGATATAATAAGAATTTTATGTAGGTGGACTGCAATGGGTTAAAGTTGTCAGGCATTTCAATCACAACTTGTTTTGCTTGAAACATGTGATCAGTATGTAAGCCAATTCAACTAGCTTTAATTAAATTGCTGTTATTATTATTATGTTTTTTAAATTTCTATATAATCTGCCAGATTGACCGTGCAGTTAATTCTATAGCTTGTGGTTGTTAAAACCACTTGTTCTATGTATTTTCCTTCTGGGACATAGTGATTGCCTAACATATGGCCCATTTTTTTTTTTTTAAATCAACTTCAGCAAGCATGTTCACTTTTAAAATATAATGCTTTCCTCCATACCAAGGATATAAAAAAATCTATTGAAACGTAAATGTTCAACTTTGTGTCAATATGATTTTAAAGTTTAGTGTGAAAAGTCCAGAACTAAATGCATCTCAGATTTTGTAAAAAAGTTTCTATAGCTCCCTTTTATGATTGTATTTTGGCTCGAGAATCAAGACATCTCACCTTTTATTTACCTATGGATGTCCGGTATAAAGACTTTTCCAATGTTACCTTTTCCTTCTTTCCAGTGATCTATTTAACAGGAAAAATTTCTATAACAGTTACAGGCAACATTGGTTATAGTATATTATCTAAGATTTGGCTTATTGACTATTCTCTGGGCTGTGCCATGGGCGGTCCTAGGATTTGACATTCCCACTAAACACAGTTAAAGATATACTATAAGAACATTTTAGAATAATATTATTATAGTAAGTAAAATTTGTGTAGTACATTTCCACTGAGAGAGCACTTTAAAATGTGTTATTTCTTTTGAGTAGTTTGCAACCCTGGGAGCTATAATAGTATCATTATTTCCATTTCATAGCCTAGGAAATTGAAGATCAGAAGCAAAGGTTTTTGCCAAAGGACATCCAACAGTTGACCTACGGTGAAATCTGTGTCTCCTGCTTTGGGTCTCATTCACCTTCCAGTAATCTACCACTCTTCACAAATAAACTAGAGCCACTAATACTGAATTTGTAGAGGCAGATATTATATATTTAATTACATATGCAATTACATATTTGGAAGATTGGAGACTCCCCCTGCCCCAATTTCCTAGTATAAAAATCTGTGGTAGCAGAGGGTATACAAGGAACAGAGCTCATCATTCCACAGTAATATCTCAACTCTTTGACATCACTCCTTTGTGTTTTAAATTATCTCCCTGATTTATGAATGCTCTGAGCCTCAGATATTTATGATTTTTTTTCAAAAGCTAAAATTATAATATTTCTCTTACAGTATCCTCTCTTTTTTGTTTCCATGTTAGTGTTAGTGATAGCACTATTCTTCCTGTCACTGAAGATTTCAGTGTGATTTTGAGACCCTTTTTTAATTCCCTTTGACATACAGAATGGACTAATCCAATCATTTTTCTTACAGTTGTTGCTTAATGCTATTTCTCCCTCTTTTCTTTCTTAAGTACTAATCTGGAGACAGATTCCCGGTTTGCATATATTTATGTTCTCAGGAAAAGATTGAACCCTCCCTCTTCCATTATCATAATCTTCAACAAATTGATTGCTAGGATTTCTCTAGTAATGGCCACACATGCACATATAATTGAAAAGGTTAGGATGAATTAATTGAAGCATTTATTCAATTGCATTAATGCCCCATTTATACTCACAACATCATCATAAAAATGAGGAGTTTTATTTATGTAAGGGGATTTTCGGAATACCTAAAGTGTATCCGTCCATGTATCAACATTTTTGTTTTAACTATTCATAACCTAAATGTCCATAAGCCAGTAAAGACCAGAGATATTAGTTTAATACAACACCTGAGTTTTATAGACTCCTCTGCTGATGTCCTATTTGTGATCTTGTGGGGTTTTGGCAATTATTTTTAGGTATCTCTCCAGGGATCTAGAAGAGTATTCACGCTGCTCCACTGGACACTGCATTCTTCTCTGAACTCTTTGGAAACTCCAGGTGTCTCCTGCCCCTGTGGCTGCTTCTTCACCAGGTCCTGCTTCACTGGTCCCCAGAGTGTTTGCCGGGTGTGAAACAACTCTGCCATTGCCCCCTACAGTGCAAAATGAATTTTGTCCTTTCTCTTTTCCTTAGCCCCAGTACTTGCCAGATGCTCCCACTCCACTAGGTTCCAGGGGATTCCCACCAGTACGACTTGCTGCTCTTTTGAGTATTAGCATCTTTAATGCTGTTCTTCCAGGAACTCATTGATAGCTGCCCAAATATTAATTATGCCAAAGCCAAAATGTGTCCTATGACAGCATGGGAAACCTCAAGGCAATGATGTTTGGGTAGAGATTTGTCTTATGGGTTGGTTGAAATGACTCTCTCAAGTATTATTTGTTTTGCTTGTTTATTTTGTTCTGTTGGATCTTAGGTCCAGGTCATTGATTTAATCCTTTTATTACTGATCTACACAAAGTCCCTCTCTGACTTGCTCATTTATTTGTACTCCTTTATGTCCATCACTCACTTTGTTTTCCCGCTTCTCTCCAGGGTCAATAATTCTACTGTGTTTAATGCACTTGTTTTTTATCTTATAACTATGCTTTTAAAACATGTATTATTGTTTTAAATGACTGTCATAATGCCATATTATGCCATATGTTATAATTATTTATTTTTTTCTCTCTTGCTTTCAAGTTTGCTCTATGAACATCTAATACGTTGCTTCTAACTGTAGCATGGTACTCCAGAATGGATAACCACAGCATTTTGCCTATTAATTCCAGTGACTGTCACCCAGATTGTAGCCAGCTCATCATCTTCTCAAATAATGCTTCCACTTATATGAAGAATCATGCCCCTTATGGCCCTGTATGTGGATTTATTTGAGTTACATACCTAGAACAAGAATTGCTGGGTAATAGAGTATAAACACACCTAATCTGTCTAGGTGCTTCCAGGTTGCCCTCTATCAGCATTAGTCTATGTTCCCATCACTATGTGAGGTTTCCTATCCATATCCACGCTGTCCTAACACTTGGCAAAGTACTGATGTTCTCCAGTATTTCTAATTCTCTACTTTCTGGAAGTAAGATAGTGTTGTACATTCTCACCCCCTTGAAGTTCCACATGCCTACATGATTTACTTTGAGCAATGGAATTTGTACAGAGGTGACATGAGGGCTGGGCACGGTGGTTCACGATGGTAATACTAACACTCTGGGAGGCCAAGGTGGGAGGATCACTTGAAGTCCGGAGTTCGAGACCAGCCTGAGCAAGAGCAAGACTCCATCTCCACTGAAAATAGAAACAATTAGCTGGGTAACTAAAAATAGAAAGAATTAGCCAGACATGGCAGTGTGCGCCATGTAGTAGTCCCAGCTACTTGGAAGGCAGAGGCAGGAAGATTGCTTGAGCCCAGGAATTTGAGGTTGCTGTGACCTAGACTGATGCCACGGCACTCTAGCCCAGGCAACAGAGCAAGACTCTGTCTCAAAAAAAAAAAAAAAAAAGAACTGACCTGAGAGCTGATACCTGAGTTGCCATCTTCTCTTCCATTGACACAGAAACCAATAACATTTTAGATTGTGAACACTCCATCAGTCGTAGGCCTAAGAGAAGATGAAGTGGGCCAGACTGACCCACTGACCTAATATATACAAGTAGATGAACAAAATATAAATCTTTGTTATTTCAAGTCATTAGAATTTGTGTGTTGCTTCTTACTTCAATATACCCTAGCTCATCAACCAGACTCATATATACAGCTTGTTAAATTTGTAAGTGTATGAAGTCAAAGTAATAACCCACTATCATTTTAATTTACATTTCTCTCATAATTAATGACTGTGATACATCTTAGTCCTTTCATTTTCTCCTTCATTCAATTTACCATTCATTTCTTTTGTCCATTTTTCTTTAATTGAAACTCTATCATTCATTTTTAAATTTTATCTGCAGAAATTTTTCTATGTTCTAAAATTAGTTTTTTGTTAGTTATAGACAATTGGAGTATCTATTCCTAGGCTTACGTTCATCCAAGCTGTCCTTTGCTAAACAGAAATCACAACTTTTGATGTAATCAAACTGATCAATTTTTGCTTTGCAGTTTTTGCTTTCTAAGTTTTAAGATGTTCTTATTTGTCATTAAAGTATAAACATATGTACCCTACACTTTCTCCTATCACCATGGCAGTTCTAATTTACACATTATGTCTTTCATCCTTCTGGAAATGTCTTTTTGTGTAGTTCAGGTGAGAATCCAGTTTTGTTTTTTTCCCATAAATATGAAAAAGTTTTACCAATAATGTCTATTAAACAATCCATTGCTTTAAGGTGCCACAGCTAATGTTTATTACCTAATTCTGCTCTGATATCTCTATTCTTTTCAATTGATTAATGCCATAGTTTGAATGTTTTTATACTTTCCAAAATCGTTTTAAAGCTGAATCCCTAATGCAACAGTTTTGGGAGGTTGGAACTTTTGGGAGGTGTGTAGGTCATGAGGGTTCTGCTCTCATCAGTGAATTAATGCCATTATGAAAGGTCTTGCCAGAGAAAGTTTGGTCCTTTTTGCTATTTCAGTCTTCCACCATGAGAGGACAGAATTTGTCCCCTCCAGAAGTTGCAGCAACAAAGCACCATCTTGGAAGTTAGAGACCCAGCTCTTGCCAGACGCCAAAATTGCTCTTGCCTTGATCTTGGACTCCCAGTCTCCAGAACTGTGAGAAATAAATTTCTGTTCTTTATAAATTACCTAGTATCGAGTGCTGTGTTATACCAGCACAAATGAACAAAGTCCATTTGTCTATTCTAGCACCAATGCCACAGATTTTTTCTGAAAAGTGGCTTTGTCCTATGCTTTTTTTTATGAGACAGAGTCTTGCTCTGTATCATATTTCTTAAAAAAAAAAGATAGAGAAAAAACCCTAACTGAAGTTTTAATTTATATTGCCTTGAATTTATTGATAACTTGATGGGGATTGACATCTTAAAGCATTAGCTCTTCCTATTAAAGAGAATGGAATCCTTAACTATTTATCAGATCACCTTCTATGCCTTTGAAAAGTGTACTTTGCTTTTCCATAAAGATTGTTTTATTTTTCTATTAGTTCCTATATACTTTATTGGTTCGTGGCTATTTATGTTATTTAGTTAGTTATTGCTAGTATAGAGAAATGCTTGTGATTTTTGCAGGGTGAGCTTCAATCATTGTTGTACGCCTCTTTGAAATGAGATACAAT
>NW_012154729.1:8567184-8576492 GCF_000956105.1 Propithecus coquereli
GCTGCTAATTTCATACTCTTGGAATTATGAGTCATCACTTCAACAGTTTTCCTTTTCAAGAAGTCACCAGTGTGTATCTATCTTGTTTTCAACAAGTTCAAATCAGGCAACAGGGGACCAGCTAAAGGCTCAGAGGCGCTATATAAAGACAATTTTTTTTGTTTGTTTTACTTTGCCGTCTACCCTTTAACTTCATGCAGGGTGATGCTCCATGGGGGATTGAGGTAGGAAGGTATTAGTCAACAGCAGTTTACAGAATGAGCTCAGTTCTTACAACAGAGTATGGATCAACCATGCGCCCTCCTGAGCCCAGAGTATTGGAAAGAATTGGTCCCCAGGTACCAAATCGGCGACAGTCAAAAATGGTCCCCAGTGCAGCTTTTAAGGTGAAGAGGGGACTTCGCAGGCTCACTATAGTGTTCTGTCCAGTATGGAGAAAGCAAGGATTCATTCTAGCAGAGGTTTAGGGATTTAACTGAGGCCAAATAACTAGTTTGAGATGAGTCATGATTAGAACTCCTTTGCCTCCCGCTCTTTCCCCACATCACACTGCCTCTGGTTTACATCTTATATAACTGTTTTCTTTTGGCTTTATAGAATTAATTTTACATTTTCTGTTTCTTTGGACTCCTCACAGAGGAGTCTTTTCTGAGCTATATTATCGAGTAGGGACTGAGGGTTTACCTACGGATAAAGTGAAGAATCTTTAGTGTCAAAATTTAAAATATGTCACATTCAGAGAGAAAGAGCACAAACAAGAGACACTATTTAACTTCACCCACACTAACTAATATTGACTGTAGAAATTTCCATGGTTCCACCAGTCCATTATGTGTTTATAAAAATAACCAGATGGGTTTATCAGCTTAGGGTTTTATGGAGGCAACAAAAGCCCTCATTAGGAAAACTGAAACAACACACCACGATAAGGACTATATACAGCTTATAGGATAAACTATTCTAAATTAAACCATTTACTGTCTGAGAACAGTCTCTATTTCCTCATCAATAAAAGTAGGGGGTAACATGTCACCAGAATGGCTATGGATATTTTAATTTAAATCGGGAGAATTTTGGGTGAACCACAGCTTACTTTGTCCCAGCTTACGTCTTCCCTGGCATGTCTCTTTTTTGATTCAGAGCATCTCTTACTAAATCCGTATCTTTTTTCTGCCTAGCTGGAACATACCATCCCTAAGTACAGCAATTGTATGTCTTGATTTCTTCTGAAAGCTTTGCCTTCTTCCAATACATTCTTCAAAATGCTGCAAAAACTGATGCTTTAGCTTTCTGTTTCTTGGAGAATTCTGATCCTTTGCTGGATCTTTTATTATTATTTCTCCTGAGAATGCTGTTTGAAGTCTAATTTGCCTTGAAAAATCCCCATCAAAAATGAATCCTTCATTGTGTAAAATATAACCACTGTTGTATTTTCTTTGTAGCTCTCAAGCAGCGGTAGCTCAGAAGTAGCCCCAGGGAACTGACGGTTTAATCATTCCTTGTCCAATATCATGAGAGTTACACTAATATAATTGTTTATCTATCAGATGGCCTTGTAGCATAATCCAAATATTTTGAGCAGCTACTTTTAAGGCACTGTCTATACAACATCAAGCATCTGAATAAAGCATAGGAAAATTTATCTCATTATGAAACAAAAAAAAATCAGCTTTGTGTTTTGGAATTATGGAGTTTATACTTTTTCCTAAGAGATTTGACTTAGATATAAAATAGATGTGGTAATATTTAATTTAGAACAAATTGGATTTAGTGGGTATAACATTGCCAAAAGAAATCAATTCAAAAATCATTTTTCAAAAGTGTATTATATGTAAGGAATTAAAGGAGTTACAGTGATGGTTGAAACCTAGTTCTTTTTTCTAAAGAATCTAAAACTAGAAAGTGAGAAAACCTATATGTGTAAAAAACTGAGTCTGCTAGTTAGCAGGAGAGGGTGATATAATTTTTATTGCTACTATGTGATCCATTTATATTCATAGGCTGGTAAAGCCTAGTGAGACCTACTTATATAATTGCAGGATGAAATGGAAGCTTCACGGGGGCAGGTGCTGAGCCTGTCTTGTTTATCATTACATATCAAGAATCTGGGGAAGTGTCAAATATTTCAATCTGGGCAGTGTGCTGCGTACATGAAAAATTGCAATGGGGATAATAGGAGAGTTTCAAATGCCATTGTAAAGAATTGAGCTTTATTCCATAGAAGTTGGTAGCTGTTGAAGCTATTTGAACTGGAGAATGATGGAGAGCAGGGTTCTTCAGTCTACCACTTCTTATAGCATATATTTTGCTTCACTCTACATTGAAATGTAAATAAATGCACAGAAGAAGGAATTGAGTATTTCAATCATGACATATATACTGCATTGAGAGAGATAAATTCTTTCTTCAATGCATAGCTATAAGCTCTGTGAAAAACTAATTTCAGTGATATTACTTTGCCTTGGTGAGTGAAATGTATTAATAGTTTTAGGAGGAGACACAACAGTCTTCCTTTGAAGTCCAAAGAGCCTTGGATTCCCATGTCTTTCTAGGTATGCTCCTCTAAGGTTTGGAATTTGTTAAATGCTAGGATGTCTCAGGCAAGAAGATTGGGCTGGCTGGCTAATTTTAGGATGACTTGTCAATCACCATCTGCAGAGAACAATTACAAACAGCCTTGATATGTACCCATACAGTATCTGTTCTCAAAATAAATTGCCTCAGTGTATTTCAAAAAATAAAATAGTAAATACAACCATCATCCAAGTTTCTATTCTGTACCAGTTGGATATGTTGACAAGTTATATCCATACTAAGCACTCTTATGGATAGAAGCAAAAACTGGTTTCAAGTTCTAGGTTTTCCTCTCTGCCTGTTCATTTTGTTTTATTTATTTAGTTAAAATGTGAATGTGTATTATTGAAGTTACATTTATATGAAAGTACAGGAAAGTTATGTCAGAACAATCAGCTGAAATATAAAAATTGAGGTGAATTGATCATGTAGTTATATCAGTTATGACACAGTGTCTGGGCAAGAAAATAAGTTTCAGAGTCAGAGAATTCTGCATTCCAATCTGAATTTAAACACTTATGAGCTGTGTGTCTCTGGGAAAGCCATTTATTTTTTCTGGGCTTCAGAATATCCCTTATAAAATTGAGATAAAAATGCCTATTAACCAGGTTTTCATTTGATTAAATAAAATATGAAAAAGCGTATCACATATTGCTTTGCTGACACAGTAGACAAATTGAGTTGTCATTTTATTCTCTTTCTATTCTACATCAGATAGCTGTTTTGAATGATCTGTTTTAAATGAACATTATTGAAGTTTTCTTTTTCTTACCAACATTTACACATTGTATTGTATGTTTTTTGCTACCATCAAAATGAATTTGAGGTAATTTACATTTTTCAAAATACATAGAAAACACAACTAAAATTTTAAAAATTAACATGCAGAATAAATCTCTGCAGACAATTGAGAAAATAACTTGTATGAATTAAAAACTGAAGTTCTCCACACTTCTCTCTGATGTACATCTTCTGCTCCAATCAAACCAGGTCATTTGATAATCCCTATATATATAATCTCATTTACTTTTCTTCTACCTCCTCCCTAAAACTTGAATAAAAGCCAAACAAAATGCTAATACAAAATGCTACCCTCTTTTATATGGATTATAGAGTCCCAGATCTGGATATTTCCTTGTCCTCAAGGCAATCCCCTTGATTCTGTCTTCGGGAACCTTCTATGGTTATTGTCCTACCCACCTTGTTTGTTCACTTGCCTTAGCTCCTCTTTTCCCTGCAACAAGTATAGGGGAGGGACTGTCACCATGCCTAAAGTGTGAACTGAGCCATTTATCTGTCTCTCCTGCAGCACCCAGGGTAGTATCTACCTTATTTTTATTGTTCATTATGTATTAATTAAATTGTACTAAATGGAAATTTAATAGTAAACTATTCTTTGAGCTTCCTGACAACCAAGGAGAGGGGGGAAGAAATTAAGTTATGTAATTTAGTTATCCACTAAATAAAGTATAATAAAGTCATTTGAAAAGACCATTTTTTTGTTTGTTTCTGATTTCTAAGATAAATTTATCCCATAGATCATTATATAAAGTTTGTTACATGATAATTTGACACTAAGTAAAGACATAGTTCTCCAAATGATCAAAACAATCTTTATCAAGATGAATTCCTCCTTTATTTTACATATTTAAAGTTATGGCTCAAACCAATTTTAACTTAAAGAAGATGAATGGCATTATTCAGCAAGAATTGTTTTCTGATTAGATTTCTTAACCTAGGTAAGAGCTTGGAGAAAATGTAAGAGTAGGTGGTTAACTTCTCTTTAAATCATCCCATGTTCAAGCAAAGTTTTGACAAGACCCGGTTATTTGCAGTCAATTTGTGAAGTAACTCTCTGACAAGTGTCCAAAGTGCAGATATCTGTGTTGCTGATTAAAGAGTACTATAGGCATCTTACATACCAGACTTGCAGATGGCAGAGTTTATAAAATCTTCTGGAATGTTAGCAGCTTGTTTTGCAGTCTTACCCAGAGAGAAAACCATATAATTTTCAGAAAGCGTAATGGTAGGATGTAGGAAAGTAGGTATGTGTCTGTGTGTGGGCAGGGTGGGAGATTTGGGAAGAAAGTGGGGAAGGGGGAGGTTATTGGGACCTTTATGTCTGCCCAAGTATTGGTATAAGGCACTCCTTGGACATCTTAGAGCTCTATATCACAAAGAATGAAAAGGAAAATTATGTTTCAGAATACTGTTTTTATTATCCAAATTAGCAATTTATTGCTTTGATCGGAAAATTACCATGGAATGGCCCTGACGTCATAGCACAGCTGCTTTTGGGAAAAAGAAAAAAAAAAAAAAAACTTCACTAGTAATAAGTAAAAACATTTAACTTAATTACAAGAATAAAGACCTGCAAATCATGGATTTTCTTTTCTTTTTTCGTTTTTCAGCAATAAATGTTAGATCAGACACTTTAAAATTGGTGGAACTCCTGAACATACACACAAATTTTCCTTTCTTCCCTCCTTCTTTTCTTCCTTTCCTCCCTCCTTCTTTTCTTCCTTCTTCTCTCTTTCTTTTCTCCTTGTACCTACTACTACAGTGGGCATGATGTGTGGCAGGCAGTCTAATCATGAGCAAAATCAGACATGATCCCCCTCCTCTCATTGGAAATAGTCATCTACCTCGTTATAGCAGATATCCATTTGCTTTATAGTTAATAGGACCATCCTAGCCCACTAGCACAAAGAAAGATAATAGAGCAGATGTAGGCAGCAAAATTGGTAGGTATTGATGACATTTTCCAGCCACAACCATTTCCGGACTCACTGGTTACTTCGAGACCTCCGAAGAGTACCACAGGGCTCACTACAACTCTTTGTTTCTCTGATTTTTGAGCCTTCCCACTTCCTATGACTCTCTCCTAGGCTAACCCTCAACTCCTCTGGGAAGATTATTTTATTTATTGCTGTGTTTAAACATAAGTTTCTTGGTGGGGTACAGTGGCTCATGCCTGTAACCCAGGCCTTTGGGAGGCTGAGGCGGGAGGATCCCTTGAGGCCAGAAGTTCAAAACCAGCCTAAGCAAGAGCAAGACACCATCTCTACAAAAAATAGAAAAATTATCCAGGCATGGTGGTGCACACCTGTAGTCCTAGCTATTAGGGAGGCTGAGGCAGAAGGATCGCTGGAGCTCAGGAGTTTGAGGCTGCAATGAGCTGCGATGATGCCACTGCACTCTTCCCAGGCAACAGAGCAAGAATCTGTCTTGTGAGAGGGAAAAAAAAGTAAACATAAGTTCCTTGTCTAACAAAAAAGCCACTGCCCAGGGCTAAAATACAGAAGCAGAATTCTGATTGTACGTTCTAACAGCTCACTACTTTTGCCCATCCTCCTCACAAAACATTACAGGTACACAGAAAAGGCAGTCTCGTCTTTTCCCCTTTATCCTACCCAGGCCTAAACATAAATATGTGCATGATTCTTATTCCACAACCCCACAGCCTTCCAATGACTGTATATTTTCCTTATTTAATGCATCCGAAGCTTTACATAACAACTAAAATCTCACACAGGCTTAAGAAAGAGGTTGGTGGGAGGTGGAAGTAGAACTAGGGTCCCTCAATCAGAAATTGTGTAACTAAGGAGATGGAAATATTTGCTAATGCCTCAACATGTAACAACAAAATTATTTTCAGGGAAGAAATTGCTTTGTTTGAAAGAATATCTTAAAAAGTGCTTGAGAGAGACTTTTGTTCCCAGAAATTATGGACTAAGTAATTCAAAGCAATCCTCCCATTGAGAAAACCCTTGAAAACTTAGAAAAAAATAAACAAAATAATATGCACGAAAGTGTAGAAAGCTAAATACTTGTTTGAAATTTTCATTTGAGATCAGAGAGAAAACAGAGACATACACAGATAAAAGACTGGTGTTAAGGGTTCTTGTCCTATGTGAATATTTACTGAATCTGAAAGAGGTGCTGAAAGTTTGGGAAGCTGAGGGACTTGTGGGGATACAAATGAAAACCGGGGTAGCGGATCCATGAGGGGGGGTGGACACCAGGAAACAACATGCACTCTGCAAAGTTAGACTAGGGAGATATCCGGCCCTCACAGAAATGGAAGCTCAGCTTTGAAGCATCTCAATCTCTGAAATCAGGTTAAAGAGATTATAGATTTCTAGAGTCAGACTTCTAGTGGAAAGAAAAGCCTATCATTTCCAGAGAAAGTCAACATCATTCTTGGCTTCTAATTATTTTTTATATGTAATATCTAGCTCTCAAAGCAATTTGACCACGTATGTGAAGGGATTGGACAGCATGAGCCAGAATGAGAGAAAAGAGGAGCTTCAAGTGTTTGCAGTTGTCAAACACAGATTTTAAAGAAAAACTATGTACTATGTTGAAGGAGATAAGTGAGATTATTGAGGATTTAAGAAGAGAATTGCAAGCTAAAGAAAAGAGCTTAAAAAAGAAATTATAGAATTTAGAAATGTAATAATTAAAATGAAGAAATCCACAGGTGGATTAACAGATGATTAGCCCTAGTCTTGGCTACTCAGGAGGCTGAGGCAGGAGGATCGCTTGAGCCCAGGAGTTCAAGGCTGCAGTGAGCCATAATGACACCCTTGAACTCCATCCTGGGCAACAGAGAGATACTGTCTCAAAAACAAACAAACAGAAAACAGAGAATTGGTGAGGTGAAAGAGAAGCTAAAAGAAAATATCCAGAATGAATCTCAAAAAGAGAAAATAATGACCAATATAAATGTTAGCGCAATTAATACAGCGTGGTGTTGGTCAACTTATCAGGATAGAGAAGGCAAAAGCAGAACAACGCATATGTAGCTACCTGATTTATGACGAAAGCAGCAATGCAGTACAGTAGAAAATTTGTTCTTTTCAATAACCTCCACTATATACAAAACTCACATTCAGAGGGAGAGTGAATGTAAACAGCAAAGGTAAAACAATCTTTTAAAAGAAAACATAAGGAATGTATTATAACGAGGTGATCATAAATTTCTTAAGTAGTAAATAACAACCCTAAATATAAAAAAAATTACAAACTCAGCCATATTAAAATTAAAAATCTGTTTTTCAAAAGAAATTCTAAAAGAAGAAAGAAGAAAGCCACAGGATGGGAGAAGATATCTTCAAAATATATAGTTAGCAAATGGACCATATTCTGAATACAGAGAAAACTTTCTTAAATCAATTTAAAAGATAATCAGCCCAATAGAAAATGGTTAAAATGTTTGAAAAGACACTTCACAATAAAGTTTATGTAATTGAATAAGTAGTAAACGAAAAATTGCTTAACACATTAGTCTTCAAGGAAATAAAATTAAAACAACAGTCAACTACCACTATATACCCACCAGAATAGCTAAGACGAAAAAGGCACACTACTGAGTTTTGGCAAGGATGTGGAGCACTTGGAAATCTCATATGCTCTTGGTGGGAATGAAAATTGGCACAGCCACTGTGGAAAGCAGTTTGGAAGTATGGGCTGAAGGTACATATATGCATAGTCTATAATACAGTAGACTACTACTAGGCATATATCCAACAGAAATACATATGTCTTCACCAAATACATGCACAAAGTTATAAATAATAGCATTATTCCTAATAGCCAAAAAAGTCACCCAAACCAGAAAGAAAAGAGGAAAAAATATCAATGTTCATAGTAGTACTATTCATAGTGGCCAAAAATGAGAGACAATCCAAATGTCCATAAATGGTAATTTGGATAAATAAATTATGGTGTATTTATTTAACAAAATAGTATATTTTGATAAGAATGAATGAACTATAAACAACAGCATGGATAAACCTTATAAATAAACCTTGGGGAAAGAAGCCAGATACAAAATACATACTATATGATTCCATTTATGTAAATATTAAACAGACAAAGTTAATTTTTGTTTTAGAAATCATGATAGTGCCTGGAATGGTGCTTGATGGGGGCTTCTAGGGTGGTGCATATGTTCTGTTTTTTGATCTGCTTGAATATTATAACAGTGTGTTGAGTTTGTAAATAGCCTCAGAGCTGTGTACATACGCATTTTTCCCTTTTCTGTAGATATGATATAATTCAATGATATTTACCTAATAAGAGGTACTATTTAAAAGATCATCCAAGAATATCAGACAACTAACTGTAACTTTTACAAAAAAAATGTAAAAGTCTTTTTCACTGAAAGCTACAAAATGTTATTGAGAGGAATTAAAGAGCCTATAGGTAAATGGAGGGACATACCAAGTTTATGGCTTGAAAGATTCAGGAGTATAAAGATACCTGTTTTACTCAATTTGATATTAAAATCCAATGTAATAACCAGGCAAATTTTTATGTGAAACATGACAAACTTATACTAAATTTTATAAAGAAATGAAAATAGCCAATGCACTCTTAAACAATAGCAATATTAATAAAGATATTGGTTTAATAGTTATTAAGACTTATAGAGCATTAGTAATACAATATGATATTGGTGCAAAAATACATAAACCACCCAAAGAAAAACAAGAAATACAAAATCAGAATACATATGCTTGATTTGTTGCAAAGCTAATGTTACATACTCTTTTCAACAAATGCTGCTGGAGCACTTAGATATCTGTATTAAAAAATAGCACTTATCTCATAGCTTTAATAAAAATCTATTCCAGGTATATTTAGATTCCAAATGTGAAAAACAAAACACTAGTGCTTCCAGATAAAGATAGGGTAGGGAATTTCTTTAAAAGGATGAAAAACAATTA
>NW_012154729.1:8579508-8581212 GCF_000956105.1 Propithecus coquereli
GTTTTACATATATAAGATCATGTCTTCTGCAAACAGGGGCAATTTAACTTTTTGCTTCCCAGTTTGGATGCCTTTTATTTATTTCTCTTGCTTAATTTCTCTGACTATGACTTCCAGTACTATGTTGAATAGAAGTGGCAAAATTGGACATCCTTATCTTATTCCAGATCTTAGAGAAACAGCTTTCAACTTTTCCCCATTAATATGATGTCAACTATGGGTTTGTCATATATGGCCTTTATTGTGTTGAGGTACATTCTTTCTATACTTAGTTAAACTAGTTAAACTTTTTTTTATCATGAAGGGATGTTGAATTTTGTCAGATGCTTTTTCTGTGTCTATGAAAATGATCATATGGCTTTCATCCTTCATTCATTAACGTGATGTATCACATTCATTTATTTGCATAGGCATTGGTTGGGATATGGGGGTAAATATGGTCAATTTAAGTCCAATTCATGACCTATCTATGCATGTACATGTAAGTAAACATAGATGGAGGAAAACACACACACATGTGTGCACACACACACACACACACACACAACTCTTACTCATACTTGAAATTCATGATCTCAGTCGGGCCCTTAATGTTGGGAGCAATTCTGATCTATAGTGGATAAATCATAATTTATCTAAGTAATGCCATATTGTCAAATCTATAGATCATTTTCAATTTTTCACTGACAGAAAAATTGCTGTAATATATTATACATATAGCTAAATCTTTGACACATTCACAATTATTTCCTTTGATTATTTCTTTTTTAGGATTAGAGTTCTGATTCAAGTTATGATGGAGTGAGTTTATTAGAGTAACTCTCCTGCTGTTACAATTATTAAAGATAAAGCAGGATATAAAGTGCAACTATTTGAAGGCCCTGAAATGCAAGCAAAGTAGTTATGAACAAGAAGGAATATGAACATTATAAGGAGGAAAGAACACTAGGGGAGTTCCACATTTAGCTGACTTTTCCCCTGAGGGTACTTAGAAATTTTCTGTCATGTGAGGCAATAGAGCCTTAGCAGAAAACAAGAGTCTTACAGAACTGAAGAGGTAGAAGTCGGAGTGTGAGACTAAAAGAGGAGGTACAAATTGAGTGACAACATTCCGAAGAGGAGGAAGATTCAGGAGAGTCCCCAAATGGCCTACTGATTCTCTTCAAGATATTGATGGATTCCTGATTACAAATGCAAGAAAATCAACAGAAATCAGCAGCTGGGAGGAAAAGAACTGAGCAGATTTCAGTATCTGCCTGCTGCTAAGGAAAGAGATTGGAGTTCAAGTTCCCCCAAATCAGAAGGACTTTCTAAATACCCAGGGCTTTTTACTGAGTTCTCAGAAAAGCCATGCCAGGATAATAAGGATAAAATGAAAGCATACCAATCTTAGAAAGAAAAGAAAAATACAAAAATCAACTTATGAAGGGACTAAGGTGATCTTCTGATATTCTATCTGCTTTCCATAAGAACACTTAATCCTCTTTGGAGGAAAATAACATCCAGAGACCATACAATTAAAAAAAAAAAATCTGTCATCTCAGGAATCAAATTAAAAATTAATGGCATGCTAAAATGAAGGACCAACTGAACAAAACCAGGAGAAAAATGGGCAACTGAAACAGACCCATGGGTGAATCAGATACTGGCATTATCAGAGACTTTAAAATAACTACAATTGATATATTTCAAGAAAATAGAGGA
>NW_012154729.1:8582976-8583467 GCF_000956105.1 Propithecus coquereli
CTCCTCTCCTTAGCAATAGACCTGGGATTATAATACAGGAATGTCATAATTAAGATCATAACATGTTAAGAACCAAACTGGATTTTCTGACACTATGGTTTGCTTATTTTGTAATACACTTCTTTTTAGCACCTGTACAATTCAAACCTTTTAATTACATTTTGCATGAATGTCAGGCAAAGTAATTGCAAGCAAGTTTCCGTATATGCATTTTTCTTAAGCTTGACTTATTATAGCAATCAGAATGTAGTGGGAACACTACATTTAACCAAGCAGGAAGACAAAGCAGTAATTGTGATTTCATTCTAAGTCACCAGGAATGGAATGTTAGAACCATCTTTTTAACTTACAGATGCCTTAATCGCCCAAAGTAAGACTAATTCATCAGAAATATGTGATCTCCTATACCCTCTAGCAAATCTTTTCAGCTACAAATGAAAAAAATATGAAAGTTAAAAACTAATATAAAAGATTTTTTTCTTGAAGTTGCT
>NW_012154729.1:8584693-8588515 GCF_000956105.1 Propithecus coquereli
ATCTATAATGTAGATTATAGTCGAAGAAATTATCAGGCATGGAATGCTCTAGAAGTTCTAGGACTCCTGGATGTTCTGATTTCTTGAAAGTCACATGTGTTGTGGCATACATTCTAGCTTTATATTATTTTAAATTTTTGATTTAAATGGAGCACTGATTTCTTACTTGAGAAGAAGAAAACTTCCTTTTTCTATACTTTTGTTACCTCGTAACTCAGGAGTTATTATATGCCAGCATTTAATAGAAACACAAAATAAGTCACCACAAGATGAAAAAGGTATGCTTATTACAACCATGTGAGATATGTAGAGAATGCAATGAGACATTTGTTGGGTCTCAGAGTTTCATCTAAAATTTGAAAGCAGAGACAGTGAAGGAGAAGTATGGTTACTTATGTAAAGAGATGCAAAAGAGCCATCCTCAATGTTTTAACTGATTGAGCTGTCATCCGTCCCCATAGCCAATGTAAGAGAAGACTAGAGAGTTGTTGGAGATCAAGCTTAATCAAGATATTTAATAGATATTTATAAGACTATCACATTCCCTTTTCTCTCTAGTCAAGTAAGAATGTGTCCCAATAACCACCCAGAGATTAGAATGTGTATTAAAAGGGGAGATAAATATTTCACTAACATGCTCTCAAGTTTTCACTAGATATTTGGTAGCTACAAAAATGCATAAGTCTGCCCATGTTGCTATAAAACAGATACCTCCAGCTTAGCATGTGTTCCTTGGAGTTTGTGGAGGAGGAGAGAATGGTACTTGTCTCTTGCCTAAAAAAATTCTGAATGCAGGAGGTCGCCTAGATTAGGCCACAATGGCAGGGCAAGAAAAAAAGATGGTCTCATTCCTGGGGCATGTCAGGGCCAGCTAGTATGCTTTTTCACATGGATCACCTGGATACCCAGAAAAGTAGCCAGGCTTGAATATCTTTGAAAGGACTCAGGTGTCTGCCAAGAGGGAAAATAGACCATTTTGCTTTTTTGCCAGGAAGGGAAAATGAGTTGTAAGGAGTCTTCCAAAGGATCCATCGCCTATGTCATGAAATGGTGCGGTGTGGGATTCCCGGCAACGGGGCCGGTGCCTTTGCCACTTTACTTTGTACCCCTCCTTAGCTCCTGACCACAGAATAGTTAGAAACAGAGTGAGTAAAAGATAAAAGAAAGAGATTTTAAGAGCAGATCAAGAACAGGGAAGAACAGCTTTCCCTACTTCTGGTCTCTGTGAGTTTGGATTAGGCCCAAATGAACAAAGAAGGGAAAGTCATATTTGAAGTCAATAGGAAGAAGAAAGAACAAATGGTCACTTTATTTACCCTATTGAAGATAGATTGTTAAGTAAACTGGTTACACTTTTTAATCTTGGTTTGTAGTTAAAAAAAACAAAAATGCATCTCAGAAAGATGTGTGGCCTAAAGACACAGAGGCGGGAGGTGACAGAGCCAAGAGTCTTGTGACTTCAATAAGAAAACCTTGAGAAAGTGCCACCCTCCCTCTATAGAAAGGCTGCAAAGAAATCAAGCATAAAACATATATTATGTGCTACCTTTGTCTTTGGCATCTTCAACTCATATCCTAGAAAGAGCAGATTGAAAAATTGTGAATGAGGGATTCCAGCACTTTCTGGGTGACCACAAGTAAGTGGCTTCACCTTCCTAAGCCTCCTTTTTGTTCCATCTATAAAATGAAGAGATTGGATCAAGTTAGCTCTAAATTCCCTTTTAGATTTTATGAAGACATAATCATAGCTTGTGGGGGTGGGGGCAAGGGAAGGGAGAGAGGAGAGGAAAAAAGAAGAGGGGAGGGGAGAAGATAGGAGACCAGAGGGAAACGTGCAAGTGTGGGCGAGTAAGAGCCTGTATTCATTGCATTTTTGGATATTTTACACCTTAAAATTTACATTTTTCAGAAGAGTCAGAGAATTGAATTAGAAGTTCAAAAAGTGGCTTTATTTTCATAATTTCTCTTTCATCTTTCCTATCACTTCTTTTAGAGCCATTGTTAAGCTGATTTCATAATTTAAAAAAAAACATTATTTTAAAAGCTGGAAGTGTTTCTACGTCTCTGAAATACTTTCAGTTGTGGACGGTAAAGAAAATTCTACTGACCCTGAAAGCACCCCCCGTCACCCCACAATAACTGGATTCCCAGGATAAATGGTGGTAAAGAGTTTTAAAAAAATACATGATGGGAATGAGACTGGGAAATTGTAACCTCAGATGGGTTTGTTGCTGCAGCTTTCAATCCTGTCACAATAGGTGTCGTGAAGATGAATAAAGTTGGTGCCATCTTCTGTTTTCATTATCATCCGAGGGGCTGGGATCGGAAAGGATTCATTTTGTGGCACTGTCATTTCTCATTACTATCTTTGTCATGAGAGTGAATTATAACATTCCTGAGATGCTAGCTATGGCTTTGCTCTCATTACAGACTTTCATTCTTGGGATGAAGATGGTAATAAGAATGGAATGTCGTGTAAAAACAGAGCTCGCTTTCATGACAGTTGGAAATTGGTGATGAAAATGGAAAATGGCAGAAAAAATTAATCCTTTTTTCACGGCAAAAATTGCCCTGCAAACAGGACTGGGCACCAAAGGTATCCTTCACAGTGGCAATGACAAAGCAATGAGAAGGCAAACAATGAGCAGCTTTTGGAGCCAATGAAGGGATTCCAAAGCATCCATCTTGCCTGGTGCTTTGGAAATATATCCCTTAATCCTGAATAATGTAACACCCACTTGGCTCCAAAAGTAATGTGATAGGCAATTAGGAGTGGCTCTGTTCTCCATTCAGTGCTGTGAATGTCTCTATTACAGACTGGGAGAAAGGCTCTACCAAATTTATGGAAGCCATTAGAATTTCTATATGAGGCACCTTTTATACACACATACACATGCATATATATGTCTGTGTATATGTGTGCTCATATATATATAATTCCGGAAAAAATATTTAACTGACTCAATAATAGTGATATTTAAAGAAAGGACTTCCACTTTCTATTTTATACATACACATTCAGTACAATGCATTCAATACATTCTTGTATAGATTGATTAAAAAAAAAAAAAAACCAAGAGCATTTATCACTCTTAAAATTACAGAAATAATAACCTTCTTTCCCAATAAAATAAATGGCTCCATATACCACTGGATTACCTTTACTGCTAGAGTGTATTTATTGTCAACTCTAGATACATATTCTCTAGTTAAAATTGCAAAGGAGAAGGTGTCATTTACATCCAAATTTTGAAAATGAATGCCCTCAGTCTCTTTCTTTACAGATTTTTTTACCACCTTACTCCAACTGTGATGTGTTTCTTTTCCCGCCCAGAGGTCGTATCTTTTCAGAATGAGGGTTTGAGTGTGCTAATAGTGGAAAGAACTTGGTGTGAAATGGTCTTTTCATTAGATTTCACTTAGGGCAGTCTATTTAATGTTTTATCATTTGCCAACATACATAACAGATATTTAGTATTTATCCACTTTTCAACACATGTCATTGTTGGGAAGGGAAAACAGACATTTTAATATGCACATTGAGCACAGAAACATTTATAAGATGGTTATTGAATACAGAAACGTTTATTATGCGCTCCTTAGTGTCTGGTATACATTTAAGGTTGCTAAATGTTGACACAGTTGCCTATGTTATATGGACGAGCCAGGGAAAGTAGGCATGAGAGACCACTTTTATTAATGTGAAAAGAAGGCAATTACACTGTGAGAAATCACCTGAATTCATTTGGTTCCTTTTACTTTGGAGTGGTTCATAGCAAGGGCACATTTTAAATCTGAAACTCCTTTACACTTACTTTAAGG
>NW_012154729.1:8590063-8591236 GCF_000956105.1 Propithecus coquereli
ATAAAGTAAGTTTTATAATACTTAACAATAGTAAATAAATTTATGTAATATAATAGCAAAAACATTTCTTAATACTTATATGTAATTATTACTTACATAACAAATTTGTTACTTATGTAACAAATCTGATCCTATGTAAGGCAAATTTGGAGTAATTAATATCCTATATCATTACCTTTTTTAGTAAGTTTTGAGTCTATTTTACTTTATAATCTGGGCCTCACCCCAGAAATGCAAGGATGGGTCAACATATGTAAATCAATAAATGTGATTTGCTACATAAACAGGAGTAAAAACAAAGATTGTATGATAATCTCAATAGATGCAGAAAAAGCATTCAACAAAATTTATCACCCTTTCATGATAAAAAAAAAAAACTCTCAACATACTAGGCATAGAAGGAATGTATCTAAAAATTATAAAAGCCATATACAGCAAGCCAACAGCCAGCATTATACCGAATGGGGAAAAGTTAAAGGCATTGCCACTAAGAAATGGAAAACGTCAAGGATACCCACTGTTACCACTTCTATTCAACATAGTGCTGGAAGTCCTGGGTAGGCAAGAGAAAGAAATAGGGTATCTAAATCAGGAAAAAGGAGGTCAAACTATCACTTTTTGCAGACAATATGATCTTATACCTAGAAAACTCCAAAGATTCCACCAAGAGACTCCTGGAATTGATAAATAAATTCAGCGAAGTCTCAGGTTACAAAATCAACATACATATGTCAGTAGCATTGTATATACCAATAATAGTGGAGCTGAAAGTCAAATTAAAGACTCAATACTATTCACAGTTCCTATAAAGAAAATAAAATATCTAGGAATATACTTAACCAAGAAGGTGAAAGATCACTGCAAAGATAACTATGAAACATTGAGGAAAGAAATCACAGATGATACAAACAAGTGGAAAAACATACCATGCTAGTGGATTGGTAGAATCAACACTATTAAAATGTCCATACTACCCAAAGTGATTAACAAATTTAATGCAATTTCCATCAAACTATCAATATCGTATTTCACAGATCTAGAAAAAATAATTCTATGTTTTGTGTGGAACCAGAAAAGAGCCAGAATAGCCAAAGCAATCTTAAGCAAAAGGAACAAATCAGACAGCATCACATTACCAGACTTCAAACTGTACTACAAGGCTGTAGTAACTAA
>NW_012154729.1:8593062-8593351 GCF_000956105.1 Propithecus coquereli
ATCATCCATTCAAGTGCTTATTTGACTTCTATATTTAATGTGTATGTGAAATTTCTATTCAGAACTTTTGCTCATTTTTATGAAATTGAATGAGCTTCAATAGTTTGTCATCAGCAAGAATTTATCCATTTCATCTAGGTTTTCAAATTTATTGTCAGAGGTTTCACACTATTCTGCTTTTATCCTTATAATATCTATAAGATGTGTAGTTATAGCTTCTTTTTAGTCTCAATATTGGTAATTAATCTACTTTCTTTTATTCTTCATCACTTTGAGGTTATTTCAATTT
>NW_012154729.1:8596117-8604426 GCF_000956105.1 Propithecus coquereli
TTTTTGGAAAATAATTTCTCTCTAAACCTGCCACAGTTATTCATTTGACTTATAATTGCTACTCTTGTCAAGAACCTTAGAGACACTCAATAATGGGAAGGCAGTGTTAGCGTGGGCTCAGTCTATGAAACCAGAACGGGGAGTTCATTTCCAGTTTCTGCCACTTTCTAGCTGAGTGACTTTTAACAAACTACCTAACCTCTCTGTTCCTATTTCTTCAACTATAAGTTTGAGATTAAAATAATGATTGTTATATCAATAACTAGCATTTATAGACTAGTATTCAGGCAATATACTGAACACTTTTTGCATGTCATTTCATTTTAGTCCATATAAGAAGCATATGGAGAAGGTACTATTAATACCTCAATTTTACAGATGAGAGCACTAACAAAGTCACTATAGAATTCAATGAAATAATAACATTAATGCTCTTGGTCTGGAGAATGATGGTTATGCCAAGGATGACAGAAGTGGTGATGGTCATAACAATGACAAAGACAAAATTACTACGGATCAGCATTGTGTCATCATCTTAGATAAATATACATTTAACCATTAGAATATAGCAGCAATAGTTTATTTAACAAGCATTTACTGACACTCTTTCATAGTCAGACATTGAAGTCTAAGATGTAAGATTAAGATATAATGCTAGTCTCAAGGAATCTCTAGACTAATAGAAAGACGAAAAAATATGATTAAAAGAGGAAAATATTAAGGGAATGAATGGTGGGGCAGAAAAGGAAGAGAATAGGAAAGAGACAACAGAGAAAAGATAAAAGGAGAAAAGAAAGGAAGGCAGGGTAATCTTGTAGGAAATACACTTAGCTTCATTCGGCTTGCACAGTAGGAGGTATATTCCAATCTCTAATACATGCCATGCATCAGTGCCTATATTCAGAAATCAGCTGCTGGGAAGACACGTGTAAACACAGCAAGCATTTTTCTTAAGGATGTATGGTGATGCATAGCACATGTCAAACTAGAATCTGGCTTTATACAAAATGACTTGCTGGATCACTGGTCCTAAATCAGTGTGCCATCTGTAAAAAAAAAACAACACTGTAGTGCATGTGTGTGCAATTGGTATTATGACATGATGCTAAATTATGAAATCCAGTGAGAAAGAGATAGATTTTTTTTCATTCATGCTGTGACCAGCACTGTTTTTTCACATATGCATATCTAAGGATTATGGAAAGGGTTGGAAGGGATATGGAGAGACAGAGAAGAGGGAGGGGGGAAAATGGGCAGGAACATCACTGTAGCTTCCAGCTGCTTCAAATCCCATGGAAAGAGGTTTGGTATAAATTCTATCAAGAAAAATAGGTACATTCGATAGCTTTAGATACATTTTGTGCTGATCCAGTTAATATGTCAAAATGTTCTGCTTCAAGCAAGAAGACAGAAAAGCTTCACCACACCACAAAGGGGCATCTAAATCCCATCAGTCCTTTGTCACCCTCCAAGGAAATAGCATTATGTAAGCATCTGATTTGCATCAGGGGGCGGCCTTGATTTCTGAGAAAGCTGTTTGCAATTCAATAAGCTCCATGCACAATGTTGCCTTTCATGTGATTCCTTATGCTGCTGCTGATAATGATCGTAATAGTTTTTTCCCCCAATGGAGAACATTGAGGCAATGCTGAAAACTCAAACTTTGTTTTTTTGCATGCTAGAGGACATATGAAGATTAACAGAGATGAGCCTTCATATTTTATGATCTCTGACGTAGATTAAGTTTCCAAAAAGGTCACTAGGTCACATAGAAGCAACTTTGAATTGATGCCCTTGAGATGAAAGCTGGAACAATTTGAAAAGTGAGAGAGGAAGGGAAAAGGGGGAGAGGGAGAGTGGGAGGAAAGGGAAAAGAGAGAAAGAGAAAGAGAGAGACAGAGACAGAGAGACAGACAGACAAAGACAGAGACAGATGGAGAGAGAAAGAGAAGACGAAGAAAAAAATAGAAATTGCTTGGGAGATTGGATAGAAAAGCAACTTTGCCACCCTTGAGGAGGTCAAAAGTTCATGTGAAAATTCATCAAATACTCATTTCCCTCCTTCATTCCCCTTCTCTTTTGGAGTATACTGGTTATGCCATAGGATCTTGTAAAGCCTGGGATTTTCTTTCATTTCCCATTTTGAATAGTTAAATTACAACCACCTCGTTTATGGTCCTGTAAATCTTGATTCTGTTTCCATCTGAGCTGAGTTGTTCAGAAGTTAATGATTTAGAGCTGCTTCCTGCTCTGGCCTGCTTACTGTTTCACAGGAAACATTTGACGGAAGGCACTTCTTGCTGTGATGGGTGTGGCTACACGTCCCTAACTTGGACTTTCCAAGTGATGTGGCTTCAGTGTTGAGGGCAACCTTCAAATACAGACATCTGTGCAAATGTGAGAGAAATGAGCAGTGATGCAACTGACACCAGGGAGGATAAGGAGGGAGAAATAACAATGACAAGGCTTTTGGGAGCAGGGTCCATGTGTTTGTAGCCATCACCACAGAGTCTGGAAAATGCATAGAAAAGATGCTCCATGCTCATTATTATTCATTCAAACACATGAACTGATTGACTTGGTGCCTAGAATCAAAACAAGAACAAAACAAGATTTCTAATGTCAAGTTGCTTAAAGTCAAGCAAGTGTGACAAAGGTAAGCCAACAAAAGAAATATAAATGTCCCTAGCATGTTGTCCTCACACAACTTTAATGTCCCAAATGACATACAGTATTTTAAAAATATAAAAAATATTATATGAAGTAGACTTTCTCAACTTTACATTATTGACATTTTGAGCCAGCTAGTGTTTTTTGTGGTGGAGGTTGTCCTTCTGTGTACTGTAAAATGACCAACAGCATCTTTGGCCTTTGTGCACCAGGTGCCAGTTGCAACTCAGTCTCAGTTTTAACAACCAAAAATATCTCCAGGCATTGCCAAATGTTCCCTTGGGGGGCAAATCACCCTGGCTGAGAAACACCACCATAGAGCACTCAGGTTCTTTTTTTATATTATTATCATTATTACTTTTTTGATTTTTGTTGCCTTATTTTACATCATTGTGTGCAGTGAAAGCAGCAAAATTGCTAAACTTCTCCTGTAAACCATTTTCACCTTCTTTTGTGGTAATATAAGCTTACCTGTGCATATGGCCACTCCATTAGAGTCTACATATCCCAGCTTCCTTTGCAGGTAGATATGGCCATGTGACCATGTTCTGTAACTAAGTTAGTGGAGCGATGAGGGGCACTTCTAGGCATTGCAATTAAAAAAAGAGCATTCTCTCTTCTATTTTCCCTTTCCTTTCTAATGTGAACTAAAACTAGGACAGAGATGATCCAGGTTCAATAATGCAACACCCTAGTGGGCAGGAAACCAAGGAGATGGAATTGCTTTTTCTGTGACAAATTTTATGAATTACTTTGTGGAACAGAATGGCCTCATCAACCACCCACCTTGAAACTCTCAGGAATAAAGAATAAAAACATCTATTTTATTTAAGTTACTGTGTTTTGGCATCTCTCTGTTATAGAAACTTAGCTTTTACCCTAACAGATACAGAATATATCAGAATATATGTATAATTTCATGCACATATATATTTTATACACATGCTATATTAGGGGTCTCCAGAGAAACAGAACCAATATATATGTATATATGTGTGTGAACATGTGTGTGTGTGTGTGTGTGTGTGTGTGTATGGAGAGACAGACAGAGCTAGAGAGAAAGAGAGTCAGAAAGAGAGAGAGATAAAAAGAGATTTATCGTGCAGGATTGCCTCAGGTGATTATGGATGCTTAGAAGTCCCACCATCTGCTGTCTGTAAGCTGTAGGCCCAGAAATGCTGGAGGTATAGGTCCAGTCCAAACCTAAAGGCTTGAGAACCAGGGAAGCCAATGGGGTAAACCCCAGTCCAGTATAAGTCCCAGTCCTAGTTCAGAAGCCTAAGAATCAGGAGCACTGATGTCCAAGGGCAGGAGAAGATGAATGTCTCAGGTCAAGTAGAGATAGGAAATTTGCCTTTTGTCCACCTTTTAATTTTATTTAGGCTTTCAATGGATTAGATGATGCCCACCCACATTGGTGAGGACATCTTCCTTTTTCAGTCTACCAATTTAAATGCTAATCTCTTCTGAAAACACCCTCATAGACACACACTCAGGAAAAAAATGTATTCCTGGCTGTCTGGGCAACCATTAGTTCAGTCAAGTTGACAAATAAAATCAACCATCACACAAACTCATACACACACAGGATCAGCACACAAAATTCTGATTAGGGAAGATATTTTGCAAGAGCAAACGATGTAAGTAGATGCATGTTCATATCAGGATATCTCTTACAAAGCTATAGGAACCAGATAATGGAGTGATTAATTCTGCCAGTGTGGCTTTTGGGCCTTAAATGATGAATAAGAGTTTGTCAGAAAGATTAATGAACCAATGAAATACTGCTTTCTGGTTTCACACTCCAAAGTCTCTCATCCAAAAAGATGTGGTGGTGGCTCTACAGACAGCAGCAGTGGTCGTCTGAGTCATGCTGACATTCTCTTTTACTCAAATCATTTCACTACACTCCCACCTCACACCAGGACGATCACCAGACTTCTGGAAGTGACAGGTGCTTTAGCACAAACAACTGACACCTGAATACTGAGTGTTTTGATAAAAAAGACCTCCATGTTTCTTTGTCATGTGTAGTGAGTCTCCGAAAGGAACTTTAACAAAATTTGATGGGACTTTTAATGATTCATCTTCCTCTATATTTTTCCACTTTTCACTGATTGTGATTGTATATCAAATGGATTTCCCTCTCTTCTGAACTAAATCCTGTTCTCTAAAATATAATGTTTCCACCTAGAAAAACAAACATAGGAAATATACTTATATAAAGGGTACATGATGCTTCAAATATATTTTCTTAAGTCAAACGAAACTGTGTCATAAAAATCAATATACACTATGCCAATTTGCTTGCATTACTAAAAGAATTAGCTGTGTGAAAGAGTAATTGACTTGGTTGCATTTTAAAGAAATTTGTAATCTCTAAAATAGGAAAAAACAGTATTATATATTTTAGGTGGATCACAATTACATCAAATTCATTTCAAAATTCTGTATACATTTATAAGTCAGTGAAATTTCTCATGAAATCTCACCATACCCATTTAGCTTTATTATTTTTTTATTTTTTATTTTTATTTTTTTATTTCAGCATATTACAGGGGTACAGATGTTTAGTTTACATATATTGCCTTTGCCCACCCAAGTCAGAGCTTCAAGCATGTCCATCCCCCAGACGGTGCGCACCACACCCATTAGGTGTGAATATATCCATCCCCTCCTCCCTCCACACCTGTCCGACACCCAATGAATGTTACTACTATATGTGCACATAAGTGTTGATCAGTTAATACCAATTTGATGGTGAATTACATGTGGTGCTTGTTTTTCCTTCCTTGTGATACTTAGTAGAATGGGCTCCAGCTCTATACAGGACCATTTACCAGATTTTTAAAATATAACTGGTGTTCTTCCAGTGAGTTGTGCTTTAAACTTCCCTCAACTTAAACTTACGTAATATTCTAAAGAATCTTGGTATCAACTTCTCTTATTTATTATTTTCTCTTTACCGTATACCACTAAAACTCTTTTTTATAAAAGTTCATAAGAAGTTTGATCTCCCCTTTGAAAAAATTTTTCTCTGCCCTTTTTTTCTGTTTAATAGTTGCAAAACACAGTCTCTTAACTCAAACTTTTCTTTTTGCTGCAACTACATAATGTCAGTTCTTTCCTTTAAAGGGGCTCAGTGCTTCTGTTGTATCCACATTTAACACTTTCATGGATGTCGTAATGAAGCAGTGGTGCTCCAGAGAGTTTAGGTGTAGAAATGTGCCTTTAAATTTTTCTTAAAAATTTAATTTTGAAAATCTACTAAAATATTCAAAAGCCCTTATAATAAAATTCTGATGCTAACTACCCAGATTTAGCATGGACTTCACAGGTTAAAGGCACAGTCCCCAGCAAAATTTCCTTCATGTCAGACACCAGTCACTGTTTGCAGGTGCACAGGCTACTTGCAATTTTGACGACTTGCTACCAATTTGAGGGTCACACTATTGCCTCAGATTCAATGAATTGCTGGAATGACACAGGATTCAGAAAAGAACTATATGTATGAGTACACTTTTATCATAGTGAAAAGATACACATCTGAAACTGCCAAAGACAGAAACAGAGAGTTCTGGGAGAACCCCAAATGTGAAGGTTCTGTGTCCTCAGGATGAGACACCCTCCCAGATCATCAATGTATAATTACGAACCAGGGAAGCTTACATGAGCTTCAGTGTCCAGAGTTTTTACTGGGGTTAAATTCTACATAAATTCTATATTGACCACATGACTCCACTCAATGTCCATGCCTATCCTCCTTCCAGAAGTTAGAGATCGAACTGTTATCACGTGGCTCAGCATTCCAACTCTCTAATCACATGACTGGTCTTTCTGGGATGGCCAGCCTCCATCTTGAAACTATCTAGGGGCTTGCCTTAAGTCACCTCATTAGCATAAATTCAGGTGTGATTCCAGGGGCCCATCGTGAATAACAAAAATACTCCTATCACTTGGGAAATCCAACGATTTAAAAGCTCCCTCCTAGGAACCTGGGACAAAGACAAATTCTTTCTTATGCAGCAAACCTCCTTTTAAAAGCAACTCAATTTTACATAAGCATATCTCTGAAATATTTCCTGAGCTTAACTTGTTTATCTACTACCATTCTTTTCAGAATAGTATAAAAGAACTTTGAAGGGGGAAAAAGAACCCAGAATAGAGTATATATGTTAGGAACAGCCTTGGGAAAAATTGTAAAATAGTTGGACATTAGCATTTTAGAACTTGAAGGGATTTCTCTGAATTAGACAATCTCAGAGATTGTCTAATCCCCCATCCTTGTTCTACAGAAACAAATAGGTCAGGAGAACTAAGTGATTTGCCCAAGGTAGAAATGATAATTAACTCTCAAATAAGAACCAAATTTCCCAGCTCTTCCCACCATACCACTCAGCATGCCTTTAGAGCCTGCCTCAGCTCTTTCAGGGCCCACACCACCTAGTTTCCCTTCCCCGCATGACATTCTTTTTTCCTCCCATCTCTTGGGAGACTTCATGATACTATGATCTCATCTTTCCCCACTGTTCTCTTCTACCTCTCCCTCTTCATTCCTTTGCAACTCCAGTGAGCCAAAGAGTAAACTACAAATTCTCTTCCCTGCAAGTTCTAACCTCTGAAACCTAGCAAGGGCAGAAATGTGATAATTAACCAATTTACAGCTCTCCTAGACATCATGACACCTTTAACTCAGTTTCTTAAAGTTAACCTTCTAGATTGTTGTTGATGAGGGAATTTCAAGAATGAGGCCCTTGACACTTCTATGTACAGAGGTGGTTATATATGCCACAGAAGGCAGAATCTGAGTAAATAAAAAAGACTGTCTTTTGCAGATTGAGTCATTAACTGAGTGTGATGTGTAATCTGATAGCAGAATCAGAATAACAGAGAAGTACCTTCTGGCTGGTCATCTGATGGTCTGTCTATTATTCCTCTCCCAGAGTAACCTTTCTAAAAACACAAATCTTATCTGAAACACAGGCTGATGGTCTGCCAGTGCATCTCCATAGTCTCATTCACCTCGGCTTTGCATACAAGGGCTGCTGCTTCTCTTTCAGTCTAATCTCCAGTCATCCCAGCCACTATCACTTTGTTCCTCCCGGACCATCTCATGCTAGTCCACATCTTCCACATGCTATTCCCTCTGCCTGGACTTCTCTCCTGCTAACCCTCCTGGGCCTTTTTAATACATAGAGGTAACTCTTTGAAAAACCAGCATAAAAATGATTTTTCTTTGAATAATTCTTGAACACTCAGATTTGATTAAGATGTTCCTCTTCTGAACCCCTTTAGCAATCTTTAGAAACCCCTGAGATAGCACTTTTCATGTTGTATTCTTTATAGTGAGTTACCTGTCTCTCCCAAATGGATTACGAGTTCCCAAAAGCCAAGGACCACGGGTTGTTTGATTTTGTGTCTCCAGAACCAGGCACAGAGCATGCACTAAATTACAATTTGATGAATAAATGAATACATGCATGAAGGATATATATCATTATCATCCTCATCCATCTTCATCTTTCCTAGAGAATTGTGGAAAAGGTCTTTAAAATGTAGAGTTTAAAAACTAATATCCACTTTAGGCTTTGGAAGAATCAGTGGCTTCAATAAAATTGTGTGTATGTATAAATCTCTCT
>NW_012154729.1:8607241-8609024 GCF_000956105.1 Propithecus coquereli
CAGGGAAGATATTTTTAAAAGAAAATGACAGAAAACTCATGCTGGTTTTGAAAATGAAGGACATTCATTGGCTTATTTACTGGTAAAGTTCAGAGGTGATAGTATTAGTCAACTTTCTCTAGACTATGCTATAGAAAGAAATCTAAAATTGTTGTGGCTGACAATAAATGTTTCTCTATCATGCATGTTACATGTCAGGAGAGGCCACTGCTCTGTTCTGTGTGTTGTCTTCATTTTGGGATCCAGGCTAAAGGAGCAGCCCTTGTCTAAGAAAACTCAAGGCATAATACAAAGTGAAACATATTGCTGGAAATGGTGGAACTATATATTGGATTTTAAAGCTTCTTCTCAAAAGTCACATTCACTTTCTACAACTCACATATCATTGTCAAGGTTACATGGAAAAAACTGACGTCAAAGGGGTGGGTAAGTATAATTCTTAGAGGGATAGGCAGTAAATATCCTGGAACAATAATGCGAACAACCACATAAAGTTCAGGTACAGTTTGATCTGGGGGTGGCTCCATTGCCCTGGGAATCTCCACCCTACCCCATTCAATGGCTTTGACCTTAGATCAGCTTTCCTCATGGCAGTAACTGACAATCATTCCAAGCCTCATATTCAGAAATCATTCACCAAAAGAAGAGAAGTTCTCTTTTCCAAACCATCAGAAAAAATTTCAAGGGTCACTGCAATTGCATTACTTGGGTCACATGTTCTACTTAGGAATCATCACTGTGGCCAAGGAAGGCCAAACATTGATTGTCCAAGACCTAGGATTGAAATCACACTAGATGACTAGACCAACAGGATGCATCCTGAATCTGGGATCGAGGTCTATCCCACCCAAACCACATTGTGGCAGAGGTGGAAAAATGCAGGGAACCAATCCCAGATCAAGAGATCTCAATCCACCCTGCGATTGGTCAACTTTTCATACCACACCTTCATGGGGGTCCATTGCCCTCCCTGTGCTCAAGCTCTGTGGTATAACTGAATAGTGTCATTAAAATGTCCTCATGAAAGCTTAATTTAGTTTGAAAAAGGTTTCTGTTGCTTGCAACTCGAAGTGTTTTACTGGGGAGAATACTGAATTCACAGAAAATTTTTACCTAAAAGAGAATTCAGTACAAATAAAATAAAATAGACCTTTGTTGGAATCCAAATCCTTCACTTCCTGGCTATGTAACTTTTAGAAGGTTGTTAACTTTGTTAAGCCTATTTCACCATCCTTAGAAAGAGAATAATGAATTTATAAGGCTTTTGGCAAAAAACTATGAGCTAATATACGTTTATAAATGTCCTACCTAGTGTATAGCAATGACTAATTAACATGGGGTGTTTTATAAACTGTTAAAGAGTTTAGAGATGGTAGGGATTAGAGCTTGGGGAATTAGAAAATCTTTGTGGGAAATGTGACATTTAAACTTGAGTTTAACATCTGGATAGAATCTGGAATCTCTAGGAGACAATAAGTAAGCATCTGAGTCTTACAGGTTAGGGTGCAGAGGTGGGAAAACACAAAGTATGCTCATAAAATTGGAGAAAAAGCAAGTTAGTGCTGTGAAATATGGCATTCACATCTCCCTGCATATTTTATCTGTCTCCATCCCCAAGCCTGAAACAAACCTTTTACTCCATCAGCCAAGTTATCTATACCTGTGACCAAGGTTCGAGTCCAGCCTCCTCCTCTGTGGGACTTCCTCAGTCTATGCAGGAGAAGGATCTTCATTCACACTTTTCATAAATATTTGCTTATTCAAGCAAGGCACTTTGAATACT
>NW_012154729.1:8609074-8611657 GCF_000956105.1 Propithecus coquereli
CATCCTCATCCATCTTCATCTTTCCTAGAGAATTGTGGAAAATGTCTTTAAAATGTAGAGTTTAAAAACTAATATCCACTTTAGGCTTTGGAAGAATCAGTGGCTTCAATAAAATTGTGTGTATGTATAAATCTCTCTCTTTCTCTATCTTTCTCTCTCTTTCCCCATCCTTTACCCTCTCTCCCTCTTTCAATGCCTCACTGTTCACAGGATGTTATTTTGAAAGTGAATTTACCAACATGATTTTTTTTTCTAAGAGAATGTGTTATGATCTTTGTTTTCAAATATAAACAGTAGCTTTTCAGGGCTATGCTGAAAGGTGAATGTTAGAAACCCTCATTCTTTGCAGTGGTAAATATTTCAAAAGAAATGAAAGAATAATATCTGCAGCTGCATCCACAATTATCAAAGCCACTATTATATTTTGACAAAACACACATGGAATTTTAGTGATGCCTTTTATAAATATCATGAGATTTTATTTTTTAACTTAGAGACCAGCGTTTTCTCCTGGCTTCTGCAGTCATTGTCTACATACCATAAACCTATCTTGTAATTTACTCAATTCCATACAATTCACAGAATGTGTAAACAGAAGTCTAAGTTCATAACACTGAAAATTCTCTAAGTATCTATTGACAAAACTGTGGGACAACAGGGCTCCTGCCTTCTCTAAAATTCACCTTTGCTATTTAGTCCTTACTTGTACAAGGCTAGAGCTCTTTGTTTGGATTTTTATTTAAAAGATTATAAATAATGGATGAGTCAGTTGAAGTGAATAAGGTATTGTGTAATATCTAGCTCTTCCAAAAGTGATATTTCAAAGACAAGAGCTTATATTCAGACTGAGAATTTTTTCATGGTATGAAATACGTATACATGTGAATGGACAAAGGAATTATGATTGACTGTTTTAAAATTGATTATAAAAGTTGAAATTTAATAACATAGCAGAATGTAATTATTTGTGTCAACAATTCCAATTTTGTTTATCAGATGTTAATATGAGGAAAGAGTGATGATATTTAAGCTGTTGTTCTTTAGATAGATATGTATGCTGTTTTTGTGGGTTCAGAGTACATGCTGCCTTTTGAAAGTTTGGGCTTCTGTGTTTTTGTACACATGAGTAGGTTCTCTGATTGTGTGACTTTGGCAGACCTCTGGAGCTCCTATAATAATGCTGGCAACATTTTCATAGGCTGCTGTAAAATTAGCATATGAGAAAAATAAAGCAAGACAAATATTTTCACATGAAATATTCCACAGAATTAACGAGAGTTGAGAAAGAGTGCTAGTTTTCCTCAGAGAAATCAAGGATTAAGAAGAGTTCTATTTTATTTGAATTAAATAAGTAGAATTATGCCTTTTTAGGGGGCCACATTAAAAGTAGTTGTACAATTTGACAATTTTTAGATAATGAAGAAATTAAATTAAAACAATATAATATTCTCTCTTTTAAAATTGAAATCTCAAATTTTAGAATACTATAATTTATAGTCTTTTGTCATATATACCACTATGACAATTTAAACATTAAGCATACTATGCTCAGATGGGGCATCCATAATCTGGGAAAAGTTACTGAAACAAAGTAGTATGCACTTTCAGATTCATATCATCATGTTTTGCTACATGACATAGAAGAAATGATAAAGTTTGCAAGATCAGCTCAAAGCTTACTGGGAGAGGTTACACATTTTATGTATAACCCTATCATTTGGGATATGTCTTTCTAAACAGCTGGTGAATCATCATTTTTTCTGCTGAATCCATTTTTCCCTTGATAACTAAACCTCTACTATTTACATAACCTAATAGAACAATCCAGTAATTTATCTGATATAACCATTAAAAATGCTAAAATTTCTGTAATGTTTGTAGGTATGACAATGATTTTATTAGCAGTATTAATATTATTTTGGTAGAGGTAACATTCCTTTGGGGGAAAAATAATCACCTTTTTCTCAGCAGTTTTTTTTCTGTCTCTAACTTTCCTTCAGCTCCACTATGTCAATTCAGTTGATGAGAAGGAGAGAAGAGGATGAATCTAAGGGATGCTTGAACATTGTATTTCTCTGTTCATGTCGGATGCCTAGACAATCTTTAGAGCAGACATTGGCTAGTTTGCAGGACTTGCGGTAACTTAATTCAAATATCTTGTTTATCCTAAGGATGGACTCAAAACAGGCTATAAATGGCAATAATTGCTGAAAGAAGTTTCATGTTTTACTAGAGTGTTTTGGTAAGAAGTCTCCTTTTCCTGTGATATTCTGATGTAAAAAGGTTACAGACCACACTGAGATTACAGAGGTCAACGAGGTTAGGATCACTGAGTTCTGCCAGTGACTTGCTGTGTGGTCTACAGGGAAGATGTTTAAACTCTTAGTGTTTCCACCTTCCCATGTTCATGTACGTAAGAGAAATAATAGCATTTAAATATTTCTCAGAGTGTTACAGTAATTAATTCTTCTGAAATGCTTTGAAATAAGCATCAAAGAGATGCAATTATGTGCCTCAGCTTTTGATTTTAGTTGTTAATGAAGAAAAACATATTTTGCATGGGAGGAAAAAAATTCTTGACAG
>NW_012154729.1:8622732-8624556 GCF_000956105.1 Propithecus coquereli
GTTAAAGTTGGAAGTAAATAGCACATAAATCATGTGATGAGTTTAGAGTTAGTCTTTAATATTTTAATCTTTGGTAATGATCCCCCAAATTATCAAAGTCGTTTTATTGTTTCCATAAATACATTTTCATAATGGAAGAAAATGCTCAATTAGGGATGTTACTTCACACAAAAGTTGGTTATTTTTTTTATTTTAAGGGAAGTCCCGTCTTGGAATTTACAAACTTAAATTCAATGGAAAGGAGATTTTTCTATACGTTTGTTTGTTTTATTCTTTCTGTATCTTGAATTCAAAACTTTGAATAAGCCCTCCAACAGAGCCTCTAAATAGTTTTGCTATATGATTAAGTACGATCTGGTGAATAAGCTACATTTGTGCAGATAATATAACAGGTATGCTAATATATAAAAGGGAGATGAATTTCTTCATATTTTTAAAATATTTGCCTCACAATAGTTGAGGACTTAATCATCTGTTTTTAAATCCTGTCGTATTTTTCTGGTAAGACTTAATTAGGCTTTTCTTATTCATTTCTGTGGCCCTACAGGATGAAATGCAAAACTGAAAAACATCAGGCACATAAGGAACTAATTTAACTTGAGACCCAGTAAGAATGAAGGAGGGTCTTGGTTCCCTGCCATATACAAAAGTGAGGGGCAGCATTTAGCTTTGCTTTTGCATTATTTATCATACCACCTAACAACAGTCTTTTCAAATGATGGTTCTCAATGTGGGCCCTGACTTGCACTTTAAAAATGTTAATTTTAAGAAGTATGGGAAGACTTTTACAACATCACAATGAGGTGGGGTTTTTTTTGTTTGGTTGGTTGGTTTTTTTTTTTTTAGCTTTAACAAGCAAATGGTGTGGGAGGTCTGAGGAACCTTTACTCTTTAAATGTAGTCTGTGAAATAAAAAATTCTGGGTGATGCTCCTCTCGCAGTTTTAGTTACATAGCTGATTGCACATGTCACAAGATTTAACAACATTGAAAGAGGAACATATAGATCCAGAATCCCTTATATCAAATTCTCAAAGTCAGATGTATTTCAGAATTCAGAATTTTTCAGATTTTGAAAAGGCAGTACAAGATGTATGCCATCTATCACCTAACACCAATAGCAGTGTTTGGCTGGAGCAGCACCCAGTAATTAAACATGTCAATACAGCAAAGTGTATGAATATTCACTTTAACAGGACAAAAAGCATAAATGACCTAATTTCCATAATGTCAGTGCAAGTTTTGCCAAGAAAATCTGATTTGAAGTTTTTCTAGATTTCAGAATTGTAGTTAAGAGATTAGAGATCTTTATTACCTAATGGTTCTCCAAGAAGCCGTGCATGCCCACCTTCTCACCAGCACTTACAGGTAATTTTTTGGCAAGTCTTAGTCATCTTTGAATTAGTGTCCGGCATGGTGTCTAATCCCTAGTGAGTACTGATGTTTTAAATTGAATTGCTTAAGTAAAAACATCACCATCAAGAAGAGAACCAAAATAACAACTTCTGAGAAATATTCAATAGAAGTCACTCGAAAATAAATTTAAAAACAAAAATATGAGGTTTTCTAACACACCACAATATGGTTTTGGTTTGAGTAGAGGGCTAACCTAAACAAAATCTATGTTTCACAAGGTATTGGGGCCCCCAGAATGTAAATGATCAAGCCCTGTGCAATCAGTTATAGGTTCACATGGTCAAGTCAATCCAATTTAGGATTTCAAAGGGCCACAATAAATGTGTTAGAAGTGTTTCTCATACCTTTAGATGACAATGTTGGGGGCTTACTGACAGTTCAGGATACATCCAAGGATTCTTGCAAAACC
>NW_012154729.1:8624606-8628122 GCF_000956105.1 Propithecus coquereli
CTACCAAAACATAAAATACAAAAATGAACCGATATCATGGAAAATTTTATTACTGGGCATTTCAAATGATCTTTGACAATACAAAGAAGTGGAAAACTTCAGATATAGAGTTTATTTGTTAAAACTGGAAGGGAAAACAAGTTTCCTAAATTCAAGTTTCAATCCAGAAAAAAACAAATTTCTGAAAGAAATAATTACATACAATAAGAAATTAACTTGTGTTTGCATTTAAGAAACTAAAAATAATTAAAATATCTATAGGAAGCATACAACGATATGGACTTATGGGGAAAACATTTTTTAAAGGCAGTTTAAAATTGCAAAAAGGATTCATAGATCTTTTATAAAAATATTTTCTTGTCTTAGATACTTCTATTTCTCCACAGAATGCTATCCTTATTGTGGGTGCTCAACAGTACAGGTCGCTGAGTATCTTAATGATACGCAGAACACTCTAGTATAACTCCACGCCAGCCTATATTTTCTCTCAGGCTACACATGCTGCTATGAACTCTTCTGAGAACTAAATGTGATAATAGACACACAATCACTTTGTGAAAGGTCACATGCTAGTCAAATTTAACTTGTTTTACCTCATGGCGGCCCATCACTAAGTGTCTTCTGAATAGCAAGATGAAGTAAATTCTCCTTATATCATGAGTTTTCCTCCTGACAACTCCTATGGTGTTTATAAGTGTATATGCCATTTAAAATGGAAGAGCATTGTCAATTTTATACCCAAATAAATCTCCCCTTAGGCACGTGAATACTTTCATTGCCAATTCTGTGGATTTGTTTATTTTTCCTATTGAAGTGGCCAGCTTTGCAAATTGTGCTCCAGGTGTAGACACCGTAGGTTTCAAATACAGATACAACTATCAGTTTCCAGGAAACTTGTTCTTAATGCTCATCATTTTATTGTCTGCAGCGCTGAGAGCTCATCAGGGAACCTCCCACCATGGCTACTGTTTCTACCTTTGCTTTGTGAGTGGTTGCTCTGGAGCACAGGTTCCTGGGCATTTTGTGGAGCACTTTTTTCCCGCTTTTAATTGGTTACCTTCTAGCCTGTAACTCATCCAAATACTTTTCCACCCACTCCCAATAACATGGTGCATCTCCCCACCCCCACCTCCAGCCTGGCATTTCACTACTTAGAGAAAGCTTAATGCCATCTGCAAACTGGGAAATTCAATTTAGAGAAGTTGAGAAAATGTAAAATATAATTGATCTTAGCATATTTCCAGTAGAACCCAACTTTTAACACTTTTATATCTGTTTGAATAAAAAATGTGGAAACTCTAAGTAATATCATTTTTCAACACATTTCAGTATCAAGCAACCAAGCTTTATACATTTTAAATTGATTTGTTTTTAAAAATAATTTTAACACATTTAATACTTTCAAAGAATTTTATAATAGAAACACCCTGTATTGAAGATGCATTGTGAGTTAGGAACTGTGCTAAGTTCCTACATTTAATCCTACAACAACCAGGGAGGTAGCCACTACGAAGTTCATTTTACTATTGAGGTGGTAGATTAGGGATGATGTTAACGTCCTCACCCAGGTACACAATCTAGTTAAAGATGGAGCAATGATTTGTAGCCATTGTCTGAATACTTAGTTAAAATTAGCATGACTGTTTGAGCTCAGGAGTTCGAGATCAGCCTGAGCAACAGCGAGACCCCGTCTCTACCAAAAAAATAGAAAGAAATTAGCTGGACAACTAAAAATATACAGAAAAGATTAGCCGGGCATGGTGGCGCATGCCAGTAGTCCCAGCTACTCGGGAGGCTGAGGCAGGAGGTCCGCTTGAGCCCGGGAATTTGAGGTTGCTGTGAGCTAGGCTGATGCCACGGCACTCTACCCAGGGCAACAGAGTGAGACTCTGTCTCAAAAAAAAAAAAAAAAATTAGCATGACTGTAAGTACAAGTTTTAAAATCAGTTTTGTTTTTCTTTTGGCAATGACAATGCATATACATTTAAAACACTCAAACAGCATAGGAATGCATAATGTAAAAAAAGCAAAAATTCTGTTTGACAGATACAAAACTTTAAGACAGTAATTTACGTGACTGTTGAAGTCAGATCAGCCTTGGCATTCAATTTATTTTTGTAATTTACTGGGTTGTTTAGAAAATAGAACATCTTGATTCTTATAGACAAATAGGAGGGTACAACTTTGTATTTTATGTGTGTATGTGTGTGTGTGTGTGTGTACATATGCACAGATGTGAGTTACAAAAAAAAAAAAACCAGCACAGAGCTAAAACCATCTTAATTACTGACACATGTTTTCAAGTTCAAATATAGTTCCAGAGATGGTAAGAAAGATTTTATGTTAATGCCTAAACGAAAATGAATTAACATGGCAGCAGAAGTCAATATACTGGTGGTCTACAGTGTATTAAAATTTATTATATAACACATTTGAATGTGTGTCTTAACAATAATTACAGTTAAAATATCCAATTGGAATCAAAGGTCAAGGGACCACTCAAAATACCTTTAAGAACTACTGTTCTATGGAAAACAGTTTGAAAATCACTTCTCAAAACATCATGTCCACAACTAAAACCTCTTTATTTAAGAATTAAGAACCTTTTTAACCTCTGACTAACCTGCTGAACTTCATAATAGATAGTTGACAAGTATCAGAGAAATCAAATATGTGCATGCACACACAGACACACACAGACACACATACACACACACAGACACACATACACACACACACTTACAACTCTAATCTTTATCCTATACATACCCTAAACATATTTGATTTACATCAAATATATTATAATTCTGGGGTTGTAGAGAAATATGGGAAATTCCTAAGCCAATGGCTCATGATGAACCATATGAAAGGTAAGAATATTATGGGAAATAATTTGTATGAAAATAGAATATTGTTAAAGTTGGAAGTAAATAGCACATAAATCATGTGATGAGTTTAGAGTTAGTCTTTAATATTTTAATCTTTGGTAATGATCCCCCAAATTATCAAAGTCGTTTTATTGTTTCCATAAATACATTTTCATAATGGAAGAAAATGCTCAATTAGGGATGTTACTTCACACAAAAGTTGGTTATTTTTTTTATTTTAAGGGAAGTTCTGTCTTGGAATTTACAAACTTAAATTCAATGGAAAGGAGATTTTTCTATACGTTTGTTTGTTTTATTCTTTCTGTATCTTGAATTCAAAACTTTGAATAAGCCCTCCAACAGAGCCTCTAAATAGTTTTGCTATATGATTAAGTACGATCTGGTGAATAAGCTACATTTGTGCCAATAATATAACAGGTATGCTAATATATAAAAGGGAGATGAATTTCTTCATATTTTTAAAATATTTGCCTCACAATAGTTGAGGACTTAATCATCTGTTTTTAAATCCTGTCGTATTTTTCTGGTAAGACTTAATTAGGCTTTTCTTATTCATTTCTGTGGCCCTACAGGATGAAATGCAAAACTGAAAAACATCAGGCACATAAGGAACTAATTTAACTTGAGA
>NW_012154729.1:8629447-8634181 GCF_000956105.1 Propithecus coquereli
TTTTTTTTTTTTTCCAAAGACGACTCTGGAATTTTTCTTATCACGTATCACCATTAAAACATCAGTAATTTTTCTTTTCTAATTAGCCTTTGAAGTTATTTGTCCAGACAGTATCAGATCTTGTCTTGGAACCCATCTCAGAGAGCAAATATCTTTTAGTCCAACACAAAACAGATTAGGCATCCAGAATTTTCACTATCTACTTGTGAAAACAATTATCTTGACCCACACCCTTTGAATGACTCCAGAGATATGCCTTTCTTCTAGGTTTTGGGCTACTAGTGCTTTCAAACCCCAATGGCTGCTGGGCACGTTCCTTCAGATAGTCAATATTCTAGAAGTGCGTTTATCACCAGCTCCGGATTTTGATAGTGCCTAATACATTTCCTCTGAACATCAAAACTCTTGTCTTTCAGAAATTATAATGATTTAAAGTAGAGTAAATGTTAATTCAGAGATTTACATGGTTTATTTGCCTTCTACTGTTTACTATTCCTTCCAGACTGCATCTCTGTCACCCTACCATAGTAATATTTCTAAACTAATAATCTGGTTAGTCATGTTAGTCCTTTTCTTGGAAACTTCCTTCGGTTCCCCTTAATATACCAAAAAAAATTATTTTGTTTGTTTTTTTACTACCATTCTGAACATATCTATGTCACTTCATGGGCCTTCAATCCCCACCTACCCTAGGTATACCTTTGTTTCAATTTCACTAAACTCTTTGCCATTCTAAAAACACCACAAGCTTACTTTTGTACCTTTGCGCATACCCATCTTTCTGTTTGTGATATATTCCACTCCTCAGTCAAACTCATATTTAGACCCCAGGCAACAGTTCAAATGTCATCTTCCGAGGGAAACTTTTCCCAGAAGCTCCCTCTGTGGTCTTATAACACAATTTACAGCCTTCTATATACTACTAGTTTGTCCATGTTACCATGTTATTTTAAATATTCTGCTGTATTTCCATCTCTTCTTAACCTTTTTTTTTGTCGTATCCAAAATACCCCATATTGCCAAACACATTTTTTGTGCTCTATAAATGTACCTTCATTAATGAAAATGAATAAATTTTATGGACTCATAAGCAAATTTCTTTTAGGAGCTGTCAGTTCATGACACACCATTTACTAAGGAACTCCATGGAGTCTCTATGGAACATGTTTTTCTTTTTGAACACAGTTTGTACAATGAGGCAGAATGTCATGTGACTTCTGTGCAAACAATATTATCTGTCATAATGAGAAGATTTGCAGATCTTTCTCAACAACTGGGTTTTGAAAAATTCTCTGAAACATGATGAAGAGTGATCCCAGTTCTAGGAAGTGCCAGCAATTAAGGATTACGAGAATACCAAACACTTGTGCTAAATAGATGAACTTGAGCATTGCACACAATTCCTAGAATATAACATATAACACTTTAAAAATCAGAGACAAAGAAGCCACCCAGACCCTGATTTCAAAGCAGAGCTAAGCCGGATGTCCTTGCGGTGCATATTGAGCCCATATGTAGAACAGTGGAGTGTTTCCCTGTGCTGTTTCCTACCCTCATGAGGGCAGGAAGCAGGATGCCATGACCTGCCATCCCATACTGTACCCTCTCGCTGCTGTCTGACAGCAAGACCAAGCAAAACCCAAGGCACCCAGAAAGCGGGAATCTTCACCTAATCCGGGTCATGAAGAGACAAACTACTGGTTGCCTTCCCTCACAAGATGAGAAGCAATATCCACTCTAACTTTGGTTACACGACAGCTGAATAAAACAGTGTCACAGATGAAACACATTCTGGTTAAACAAAGATATTCGTATTTGGAGTGATTAGCTTCTTGTCTCTTGTTCCATGATGGTCATTCCAGCCACTTTTTTTCTCTAAATTTCCATTTTGGCATTCTCATTTGCAGCTAGGGAAGATTATATTCTTTTACTGAAATTTATATTACCCATTGTGAAATTTTCTATAAAGCCTTACCCTTTTTGAGGTTGAGGATGCTTGATATATCCCCATTTTTTCTACATATCATTCATTCTATAATTTTTTTTTCTGTAGTGTTGAAAGAAAAGAAGTTTTTATACTTTTCCAATTTTAAATAATCCTGTTTTCTGAGAGGATTTATAGAAAAAATGTAGGACATTTAGAACTCTCAGATGTTACATTCAGACAACAGGAAGTAGGATCTGGATGTTGTTGTATCCATCTCTAAGGAATTAGGATTGGGATGTCTTAAAATTTTGCTATGTTTATATATTAGTAAGCATGGATTGCAATGAATACTCGGGGAGCTTTCTCAAAATAAAGATTCAAGTTTTCTTCTGTCTCTGGAATATTGACTTACTGACTTATTTGTCTATCATAACACCAATGCTGCACTAAGTTAAATACTGTACCTTGATAAATCTAGAAGTCAAATAGTGTTATTTCTGTAATTTTTTCTTTTTCAAAATTGTCTTGGAAATTTTAGATCCTTTGCATTTCCTATGAATTTTAAAATCAGCCTTTCAATTTCTAAAAGAAAATGACTGCTGGTATTTTGATGAATATTATGTTGGAAGCATAGATCAATGTGGGAAGAACTGACATCTTAACAATAATGGGTCTTCCAATCCAATCTTAATAATATTGGGCTTTGGAAGGGAGAGAAGAAAACCCATGTGTTTTTACCTAATCTTTTTACTAGAAGTTTTGGTTATGCTCTTTACTTTTTTTCTCAACTCAGTCTTCCCCTTTTAACTTCTAACATAGAAAGTGTCAACTGTTGTAATAAACAACAATACCTAATTTACATAACAGGGTTCTTTCTTAACTAGATATCTGCTTCCTTCCACAACTGGATAAATGAAGCCACCTTGCTGCCAACAAGTTTACTATGTTTCACCATTCCATCCTTCAGACTTGGTTTTGTTTCCAACTTTACAACATTAGTCACTAGTGTTGCATTCCAACTAATTTGCTTTATTTATTTATTTATTTATTTATTTATTTATTTACAGCTTTTCAGTCCTCCTCTTTTTGGTCTTTCTGTGTATTTCAGTACTGTCTATCCCTTCTTCAAAACTTTCTTTCCCCATTGAATTTCATGGGCAATATTTTCATGATTCTGCCCCCAAGTCCTTTACACCAGTTGTAAGATCTAGCATAATATTTCCTATAATGCATTCCTACATTCCAGAGAATGCTAGCTCCTCTGGTTACTAATTGGTGAAAGAAATAATGAAAATAACAACAAAACAAGAAAAACAGTCAAGTTTAGGAAATACAAACTCAAGATTCTTTTAATGTGGAGGCTTTAATATACTAATGTTCATCATGTATTGTTTGTGAGAAGTTATGACATATGGCATTTACCAAACATTTATGATTTAAAAATCTTTCCGTGGAGAATTTTTGCAGAAACATTCAGAATAGGCTTTCAAAACACCAAGATGATAGTATAAGAGTAAGTAATGGGGCATTAAAAACTACCATACCTTACAGTGGGACCTCAGTAATTTAGGTATTTTCCCATTCCTCAGTGTCCTCATCTATTTTGTTCTTGTACGGTTTTTTCCAATTTCATCTTTGGAATTAGATTACATTTCATTATTCAATAAAATATTAGTTCATGATTTCTCATCTTTACTAAATTCCTCATCTGTATAACAATTACAATGATCCTCAAATTTCAGTATTGTATTACTTTACGTGATGGATATTTTCCTCTGAGCAACTAATGGGATTACTTTTAGATTAAAATGTGTTTTAAACATAATTTGGGGGGAGACAGCGGGGGTGGAAATGGTGTTAAGAAAGCAAAATCACCTTAAATGAAAGCATAACTCTGAATTATAGAACTGTTTCAATTTTGCATCCTGTGGTCAGAGAGAAAAACTGGACCCGAAGGTACCAATTATGGGTTGTAGCTGGCATGTTCAAGATGACTAGAAGTACTTTGCATCAAGGATGCAGAACACAGTGGTCAGACTAGGTGTCAGACATGCACTTTAAAAATGTTTCAACAGTTGAAGTAAACCAAGTTCCCTCCACCTGAAAGAAGGATGGCCAAACTCTAGTGAAAGCATTAGTTTCCAGTTAACATGAGAGTGTGGCCTACTCAACAACAAATTGTAATGAGTTCAGGGGCCGTTCTGCCTTTCTTGATCGATATGGTTCCTGACATCTTTATGGAGTGCTGCCAAAAGCGATGCTCCCTGATTCCCAGGGCAAGAAGTTCCAAGGTCCACATTTATGAAACCAAGAGCTTAGACCCTTCTCTTTGGCACTTAAGAACGAGGGAGGAGGAAGGGAGGAAACAAGTATTCATTAATTTAATATTTTCTTCTCCTGTAAAGAAGGTGAAACACAAGAGGATTTCTGCTTAATAAATGAAGAGAGATAATGGTTTATATTTTGTGTTCATTTTACATGTGGTTTATTTTACAAATTTTCTACGCTAATTTTTAACTTGGGTTTTTCAACTCACATTTTGCTTACTATTTACTTGCAAAATAAATATGCTTTCAATTCAGGTTTAATATGAATGAGTTAGTCATTTAATCAATATTAAATGAATACTAAAACATATTTATCTATAATTAAAAATATAAGGTACAACACAGAAGGAAATGTAGTTTTTCCCTATTAATCATGTAAAGATATTCAATAGTTGTGCTTCCTGCTCTGTGTTCTAGAACAAAGAAATCTTTTCTACAATTTTTTTGCATATTTAACCACAATGAATGGCCTAGAATTTT
>NW_012154729.1:8634841-8640368 GCF_000956105.1 Propithecus coquereli
ATATAATTGTGTGTGTGTATGTGAGAGAGAGAGAGAAACTTGTTGTGTTTCTTTGGTGGAACCCTGATTCATACAGAGCACATAGCATACACACTGTCCATCTCTTCCTAAAAGACACATTCCCTGCTCATCCCGAAGTCTGTACCCTCTCTTTCCCATTATTATCTACCACAGTATCCTGCTTATTTTCTGCATAAAACTCATGATGATCTGCAAATATTTAAAATTGAATGCCTTACTGCCTTTCTACATAACTGAAACAAAAATTTCTGAAGTTAAGCTCCCTCCCTGACTGTCTCATTCATTGATTTATCCCCAGGATGTAACACAGTTCCTGGCTCATAGTAGGGGCTCAGTTTGTTGAACAAATGCAAAATAAATGGATTAACTTGTTGAATCCTTATAATCCTCTGTAATGGGAGGTCTATTATCCCCATTTTATAAGCTTCAGGGAAATCAAGTGACTTGTCTCAAATCACACAACTGGTAAGTGATGGATCTGTTATTTAAACACAAATTGTCCTATTTCCAAAATCTATTCTATTTCCTTTACATGATATTGGCTGATTTGGCCCTCTATTGAACTTAACAGCTATAATGCATTAGGCTTTCAATTAAGCATGTGGCGAACACAAAAAGGAATCACACAGTGTGATCGGGTATGTCTATAATTAGCTCTGTTACTCAGCCTGTGCACACCAGTAGATTAAACGATTGTGTGGGTGGTACTCCTGCTTAAGGGACTGGGAAGAGGCACTGGGGAGAAAGACGCTGTTCAAATGGGCCTTGAGTTTTGGGGCTAACATTGTGAATAAGATCAGTTTAAACCCAGAAGACAATATTGGCAAAGACACAACCATTTGCAGGTTAGGAATGTTTAAAGCATGGTGAAAAGTTGAGTCACTTTAGAGTATGAGACATGTGAGGGGACGGACAGGACATTGTGTATGAAAAGGATTCAGAGTCTGGACTTAATCCTATGTGTAGTTGTGGCAACCATGCTAGGTCATGCTTCATGTTTGTTGCATACTGAAATGTGAAATGTCATTTGAAGATTGTTAGCATAAGTTGACTTTTGAAGGTGGAGAAATTTATGACTATCTTTGAAGCAGAAGAGAACTCTCATGGAGACCTTTTAGTATGTTATTCCAGTCCTCCAAGGGTCATATATGAAGAAACGATTAAATATGCAAGGGTTTTATTAGGGAACACAATAGTGAGAGAAAATGGGGGAGGAAATGGAAGAGACTAGGGCGTCCAAAGGAACACAAGGCAAGTCTGACCCCTAGTGAAGGAGAGATGGAGGGGAGATTGAGTAAAAGTGTCCTAAACTGTCCTGTAATCTGAGGAATGTTCAGCAAGGCCATCAGGAGTTTTTAAGTGAAAGCTGACTGTCAGAAGAATCTTGAGTCTTCCAGGAGACCTGTCTTCGCCTTCCTGTTGTGGTCAGGAATTGACCAGCCATGAACTGTGGGGGTGTGGCAAAGCAGCTGTTGGCCAATAACACTGATGTAGTTGGGGGGTCCGTGCGGTGGACTCTTCGCCTACACAATTTAGGTAGCCTGCACTCTTACAGAGTTAAAGCACTTTTTTGCCCTACTTAAAGCTTTAGATTGGAGTCTCTTTGAAAATTATAATGTAACTTTTGGGAGTGATAAGTGACTTTTTGTGCAATTACTCCTCAACAAAAAGCTTACAAATTTATTTCACAATTAGACACAAAGTCCTCTAAGTGTGAAAATATGTGTGAGTTTCCATTTAATTGCCTATTACTGAAGATGCATCCCTTCTACTTTAAAAGAAAGACATGAGCTGGCACATAGTGGCCATAGGAGGGAAAAGAAGAGGTTCAGATAATGCTTATTGAGGGTCATGCTCTTACCAAATTAAATCTTTTTATATTAGTCATTATTTTTGTGCCCATTTTACCAATGTACAAACTGAGACTCAATGGACCTCATACAAACGAAGTGGGACAAAGTCAATAAATGTTTTCTCCCTTCCTCTGTCCCTTGCTGCTTTTAGATCCTTTGTGTGAAGGGTGAACTTATTCAAGGGAAAGGACAGAAGAAATTAGTGTTACAAGACAGAATTTCACTTACTTCTTATTTTTTTCCAGGTCCGTGCTGCCTTCCTTTAACTGGGAGGACTGTTTTGAAGGTCAAGACACAGCACCCCTGGGGAACAAATAGAGACTTGGTGAGACATCATACAGGAGGTGACGTGATTGAGAGGCTGCCCCCACACTGCCATTGACCCAGTCTTGAGGAGATAGACTGCCTTCTTCTCCTCCTAGATTGATGTCAATGTATTGGAAAATCTCAAGCTACCTTTCATTTGTTACTCCTGTGAATCTTCCATCTTCTGAAATTCATCAGTAACTTATTATTACACTGTTTCATATCAATACAACGTGATGGTTACATTTGTCATTTATTCATTGGAAAAGTCCTTACTGCTTGCTATGCGCCATGTACTGTGCTAGGGGCTTGGACAGAAAAATACGTAGGTCAGCCAACACTTTCTTCTATAATTCTTATGGTTTCATGCCCCAGTTAGAATGGCACTTATTAAAAAGTCCAAAAACAATAGATGCTGACATGGATGCGGAAAGAAAGGAATGCTTATACACTGTGGATGGGACTGCAAATTAGTACAACCTCTATGGAAAACAGTATGGAGATTCCTCAAAGAACTAAAAGCGGACCTACAATTAAATCCAGCAATCCCATGACTGGGTATTTACCCAAAGGAAAAGAAATCATCTTATCAAAAAGACACTTGCACTTGAATTTTTATTGCAGCACAATTTACAATTGCAAAGATGTGGAACCAACCCAAATGCCTATCAATTCATAAGTGGATTAACAAAATGTGGTATATGTATGCTATGGAATACTACTCAGCCATTAAGAAGGATGAATTAAGGCCTTTTGCAACAATTTGGGTGGAACTGGAGACCATTATCCTAAGTTAAATATCTAAACAATGGGGAAAAACACATATCACATATACTCACTATTAAACTGGAACTAACTGATGGACACAGAGGGAAGTAAAACTCCGTGGAAATCAAGCAGGAAGAGGGAGGGGAGAGGAGAGGATGAGTGAAAACCTACCTAACAGGTACAATGTACACTATCTGGGTGAGGGGCACACTTATAACCCTGACTGGGACATAAAAAAAAATTGATACATGTAACCAAAAACGTTTGTACCCCTGTCATATTTTGAAATTAAAAAAAAGACTATGGTCTACTTTTCCAAGAATTTTCCCTAAATTTTTAAATCAGTGTTTATTTTAAAAGAAATATAATCCATATGGTTTTCATTCCTCTACACTTAACTCATCCAAATGCAGTTTTGCAAGAATTATTTGAAGTCAAAAGCTTTTTGAAATTTTTATGAGCTTTTTTTTCTCCCCCCCGCCACCCTGTCAGAAATGGAAGCAATACTTTCCAAGTATAAACAAAGTTAATCACCAAACCCTTTTATATTTTAAAATAATGAAACTAGATTGGGTGCTGAACTTGACAAAATCGTTCTTTTATCCTCAGTGAAATTGTTGTCTAAACTCATAGACTGCCTTTGCTGAAGGACAGCCTCAGGCAACACCAGCACTGTATCATCCAGACTGTAAGATCTTGCACAGTATAGCAGTTGTTTTCCAGCCAGGGTTTACTCATAATATCTTTATTTTGTTACAGAAGCCACTAAACTACAATATTAAATATCATGACAACCCAGAAAAGTTAGTGATAGGACATATAAATGGAGAAGCAATGCTGTGTCTATGAATGAGCACCTCGCAGCACTGTCAGACTTGAGTAGGAAATCAGGAAGATAAAAATAAATGGCCCTAGGGATGCTATCCAGAAGGGCCCCGGCAAACTACAGCCCACAGACTAAAAGAACCTGCCAACTGTTTTTGTAAATAAAGTTTTTAGAACACAGCCATGCCCCCTCATCTGCATATCATCTACAGCTGCTTTTGAGCTACAGTGACCAAGTTGAGCGATTGTGCAGAAAACGAAATGGCAGGCAAATCCTGAAATATTTACTACCTGGACCTTAACAGGAAAAGATTATGACTCCTGACCAAGGTGATATGCAGCTAAAAACCCTAGCTTCTTAGCTCTGGCAATAGTACAAAATTTCTCTAAGTGTCATATTCTCACTGTAGATCAAGGATTAGGAAATCAAAGCAAATAAAAAAATCTTATCGTTTGAAAAACAGAAGATATTATTATAAAATAAACAAATATTTATGTTATAAAAACACGTTACATTTCATATAAGTGAGAAATGAATAATTGCTGAAAATTTCCCAACTTCTATTCTGTATGATTGCCCATTTTGGGGATTTGAGAAGTGCATACAATGCTGTCAGCAGCAATGTATTCATGGTGGAGATCTCCTTGGCAAAGTAATTATTTTTTCTCCTCTATTATTTCAGACATCATAAGCCTCATTTTATGTTAGGTACCTATGCTGGGCTTGTTTTACGTGTGTGTGTGTGTATGTGTGTGTGTGTGTATGTGTGTGTGTGTGTGTGTGTGTTTTATTATATTTAACTCTATAATTAAGCACTTACAAGTTATTTATTTAATTTCTTTTTATTTCAGTATATTATGGGGGTACAAATGTTTAGGTTATGTATATTGCCTTTGCCCCACCCAAGTCAGAGCTTCAAGCATGTCCATCCCCCAGACAGTGAGCACCGCATGTACTAGGTGTGTATATATTCATCCCTTCCTCCCCCTCCCATCTGCCCAACACTCGGTGAATGTTATTACTATATGTGCACTTAAGTGTTGATCAGTTAACATCAATTTGATGGTGAGTACATATGGTGCTTGTTTTTCCATTTTTTTCTTTTTTTTTTTTATTTCAGCATATTATGGGGGTACAAATGTTTAGGTTACGTATGCTGCCCTTCCCACCCTCCCCCCAAAGTCCGAGTTTCAAGTGTGTTCATCCCTCGGATGGTGCGCGTCGCACCCTTTGTGTATGCATATACCCGTCCCCTCCTCCTCCCTTCCCCCCTCCCCCTGCCCGACATCCAATAGATGTTATTCTTATATGTACACTTATTGTTGATCAGTTAATACCAATTTGATGGTGAGTACATGTGGTGCTTGTTTTTCCATTCTTGGGATACTTCACTTAGTAGAATGGGTTCCAGCCCTATCTAGGGATCTCAGTTTCCTCTTTTGTAAAATGGGGATAATAATATTACCTACCTCACAGGGCTATTTTGAGGGGTAAGGAAATTAACACATGTAAGGTACTTAGGACAAATCCTGTGCCATCTATCAGAACCCTTCCCCCTGCAAAGCCAGCCCGCAAAGCCAGCTGAGCGAGCAGAACCCAATTTAGTAAACCTATTGCAGTAAGGAGTACTGCCATTCTATAGTTTTAGGATAGGAGAGTCTCAGACTGGGGACATCAGGAGAAAACAATACACACACACACAATTGGACTGATGATTTTACAAGGAGTCTTTAAAAAGCAGGGGCGGTCGGGC
>NW_012154729.1:8642253-8644973 GCF_000956105.1 Propithecus coquereli
AGGGAAATTCAAATTAACAATAATTCATTGTATACTTCAAAGTAGCTATAAGAGAAAAATGGTAATGTTTTCAGGACAAGGAAAAGATAAATGTTTGAGGTGGTGGATATCCCAATTAATCTCATTTGATAATTACATATTATACTCATGTACCAAAATAGTATATGTACTCCAAAAACATATACAACTATGATATACCAACAAAAAATACAAAAAAACAATGTCTACTTTTTATGCATATATACTGAAAATATGTTGAACAAAAAAATTTTTTAAATGAAAGCAAAAAATCATGTGAAAAGGTGATATTTCAAATCATAAACATTTATCCAAGTATTATACAAAAAATATATATCATAAATCAAGTTTCCTAAAATGCTATGAAAATAAAAAAAAGCAAAAAAATCCAGAGAAAGGTCAAAGATCAAGATTGATTAGAAGTCCAATAAAGAACTATTATGCGTGGAGGCAAGTTATGTCAGGTATATGTGGATTATAAGCAAAATGCAGAAAATATATTTCCCCCATAAGGTTACCTTATTAATTTCATCTCCCTTGATTAACTAACAAAGTTCTATGGGTAAAAGTTACAATTAAATATGCATTTCCTTTCTGTTGCTGAGTGTACAACAAGAAATATGAAATGAAATGCAAATGAATAGCCTTGCTTGGAAAAACATTAATAAGGAAGCTGTATGTTGTATGCTAACAAGAACCATAGGTGTCTGACAAGCCACTACCAATTATATATTATAATTTCTGTTAATAATAAATCAGCCTTTCTATTTTTCCAAGTTTATGTGTGTGCATAGCACCTCATCTTTAGAAGAGAGAAAGCAAAGCCAGCAACTAGCAGCTAAAGCAGATCCTACCAACAGGGCAGGCAGAGGTGGTCAGCTAACTGCACTGCTTATGGCAAGTTCTTTCTTGAAGGGAGATCTGACCCAGGCACTGTTATGGCTGTCACAGTCCACACTTTGTACAGCTTCTCCCTAGATGTTGGGGGGCAGCTCCTCAATGGTCTCTGTGGACCTCTCTTTCTGAGGGAAATCTTGGAAGGAGGTTAATGGGATGAACTACAACACCCAGAGCCGCAGCTGGTCTTGGGTCAGCAACTACTCCTCCTCCAATCTCTTCGCCACTATCCATTCTCAGCTATTACTTCATTGGTTTTGGGTGGTGACCTAAACTTTCATTTCTGAGGGATCTGAAACCATACCTTTCATAGCAGGGACTGTTGCTCATATTCTTTCATAATTACAGTGGAACAGGTAGTATGAAAAGGTGCCCAAGTTCCACACATATTTCTCCCTTCCCCATTGTGTAAAGTAGTCCTACCTCCCCCTACTAATGAAGATCAAGGACTCCTCCGTGATGGTAACTCTTTTTTTTTTTTTTTTTTTTGCTCACCATAAGGATCCAAAATATGCAATAGCACGTAGTTCAATTCTGCCTTCGCTGTTCCTCTGGCAAATGAGCATCCTCTAGGCAGGATTTCTCAAGTTTAGCACTATGACATCTTGGGCGTGATGAAACTATATGAAAGTGGGGTCACCCTGTGCCTTGTAAGATGTTTTGCAGCATCCTCAGCCTCTACCCTCTAGAAGCCATTATTCCCCTCCCACATTGTGATACTAAGTGGTGCCACCTCTGTTTCCATACCTTGCATTTCAGACTCCATGAATTCTTCCTTCTGAGGACACAGGGCAGTACAGAAACCTCTGACTTATGCCTACACTGCATTATGAAGAATGGCACATCATCATTTCAGATCATTTCCTCTGAACTGCTGCTTCAGCTGGGTCTTTAGAAACATGTTCATATTCTCTGAGTTCAGTTACTTTTGGATTGTGCTGTATATAGTGCAGTTCACTGCTGCACCTTCTTTGCTACAGAGAACAGTTAGTACCGAATTCATTAGTGCTGCTGGTGCCACAATCACCAGTATATTCTGATGGTCTTGGTACCTGGTGTCCTCTGGGCCCTCCCATGAAATATAATCCTCTGCTGGGTCCTCTGGCCCCACATATCCATTCCAGCAAGCCCTCTTTCATCAACTTCTTTATTTCTTTCTCTCCTCTCTGCCAGGGCAAATTAAGCAATCCCGCTTGGTCACTGTTAGTGTTAGTGGTGACTTATGGTCAACATGGCAGCAAGTTTTCCCCATCCTTAGGCATCCTTGACAAGGTTTTAAGTCCCTTGTCTTTAGAGAGTGCCCTCATGTCAATGAATTCTTGCCCTCTTGATCAAGCACTCTAGAAATCCAAAGTTAATAAGTGAAGGTCCAGACAGCTTCACTTATGAATTCTACCAAATGTTTATGAAAGAAATGACAAATTCTAATTCTACACAAAATCTTCAGGACAGTAGGAAAAGAGGATATACTTCTTAACACATTCTGTGAGGCCAGCATTGCTCTTACAGTATAATTCTAAAGTTCATGTGGAAAGGAAAAAAAGATCAAAATAGTTTTTAAAAACATGTTGAAGGAGAATAATAAGCTAGGAGAATTTATACTACCTGACTTCAAGACATACCTACAGTCATCAAGACAGTGTGGGGCTTGAGTAAAAGGTAGACATACACATCAATATATAATAGTAGAATAGAGTCTAGAAATAGACCCAACCATGTGTGATCAATTAATTTTTGACCAAAATCTAAAAGAAATTTTCTAGAGAAAGGATAATCTTTTCAACAAACGGTGCTGGAATAATTGG
>NW_012154729.1:8645023-8646372 GCF_000956105.1 Propithecus coquereli
TGAAACATGGGCTTTGGTACAAGTATTGATGAATAAGTGGTTAAACATGTTAAATAAGTTGTCTTAGTTGGTTTACCTTCCAGGAACAATTATTTCCTAGCCCATGTTTTGATTATTTTTTTGCCTGGTCCCAGTGTTGTTTAACATAAAACCGGGAAAGGATGTCGATTTCAGTTTTCTCAACAGATGTAGTGAGTGCTAAATATTAGCAGTGATCATTATCATTATTTTTTTATCATCATTATTTTACAGATGAGGTAGTTGAGGCTTTGAAAGGTTAGGTAACATCCCCAAAGTCATCCAGTCCAGGTATCATTATTGCCTGAATATTGCCTTCTAGCCATTTGCTAGGTGAGAATTCTATTGTCTTGGTAGGAGAACTGTTTGCCTAAATATTTGAGCAAACTATATTCACAAATTGATTTGTACAAATTTTATGGGAAAATAAAATTATTTATTGGTTATATTCTTATCTTCCTGAATGAGAGTTTTCCTGAAACAAACATTTAAGTCATATTGATATGTGGCTGTAGGTGGTTTCAGTTCTCAAATCAGACTAAGTGATGGATTATACTTGTGTTGATTCTCATTTCCAAGGTTATTTCTTTTTTAAAAGCCCCTTTTGGTATATTAATCCTCTAATCACGTGAATTGTCTACAGATTAAAAAAATAAAAATTTATCAGGATAAACAATGTTACTCAGGTCAACGAATTGACCTATTATTGTTTATCTTTACCTGTAACATTCGTATAGGATTGTTAATTTGTGGCAACTTTGTTAACATCTCTATCTCACAGAATGCAAGTGTTTACTAACCTATTCACCACAAGTTTACTATTTTATAACATTTTATCAATTGGGCTAAATCACTTTACAAAACCAAAAGTCCAGTAGTCTTTCAGTTTAGATATATCTATGTCCTTTACTTATATAGTCATCCTGGCATATCTGTGGGGGATTGGTTGAAGGTCCTCTGTGAATACCAGACTCCACAGATGCTCAAGTCCCTTACATAAAATGGCATAATATTTGCATACAATCTATGCACATCCTCCCATATACTTTAAATCATTTCTAGATTACTTATAATACCTAATACAATGTAAATGCTATGTAAATAGTTGTTAGACTGTATTGGTTTTCTTATTTTTATTATTGTTTCTTTATTTTTTCAAATATTTTCAAGCTGCAGTTGGTTGAGTCTGTGGATGCAGAACCCTCGAATATGGAGGGCCAATTGTATATACATATTTTTAATTTTCTACCTCTTCATGGTAAAATTAATGGAGGATGATTCCTTTTTTTCATACTTCAGCTGGTCTATGTCTTAGGGTTTTACTTATAATT
>NW_012154729.1:8650117-8651363 GCF_000956105.1 Propithecus coquereli
GTTTGTTTATAATGTTTCATAGTTGTAAAATTGGAAAAGTCATTCCCATGGTGAAGGTGGAGGGAATGAGATGGAGTCCAGTGCTTCCTGAATAACCAATTATAGGGGACCCAAGAAATTATGTTGAGCTGTTAACCCAAGTGGAAAGGGTCTGATTATCCATTGAGCCCATTTCTCTTATAAATATCCTGCAGTCCAGGACTTAAAGGGGAGGTGCCAAGGTCCAAGGGCCAGGGCCAGAGAAAAGACTGGAAAATAGATTCTAGAATGGACTGAGAATCCCGGTAGAAGAAGGGCCAACTGGCATGCTCCTAAGTTGAGGTCTTAATATCTGCATTAGGAATTTAACTCCAACAAAGGCAAGGGACAGTTGACTTATTCATTTAAAGCCTTCTCTGTGCTTGGCATTAGCAGATGGGGGATACAATCGTGCAAGGACAGACCCAGTCTGCGATTTCATGAGTTTACAATCTGCAGTAAGCATTTAGGGTCATGAGGATAATAAGGCTTTTAGACTTAGTCTCTTTCTTACTTCAAATCAAGTCAGATTGCTAGACCTTAAATTCATACAGGACAGTATTAACATTAGGCCACATTATGAAAACCACAAGTAATCCAAATATATTGTGGAATCTTCCAGGTCTCCAGGGACAGAGATTTTGTCCCAGATTAATAAGGTCCACATCTTTTCTAAAGTTCCTCTTTTGGCCAAAGACAAGATCCAGGTCCTTAGTAACCTTGGTATCAAGTCAAAAGCAGCTGTTTAGAGTGAGCAGACTAGTCCACCCACAAACCTTTTAAGTATCTTTGGCTTCCATGCCAAAATATTTTAAATAGAGCATGTGTGCCGTGTATTTCAAATTGTTAAAATTCTCATATATATTTAATATTTTCAGACAGGAAAATCATGTGACAAAGAGATATTCAGATTTTTCTATGGTTTGAAGAGTTTTTTTCTGTCTCATTTTCTTTCACTCTGTATCATAATTTAGAAATACCTCTATTTCATTTGGTTGATATTAATGTTATTTAATTATTATTTTGTCTAAATTACCAAATGGGCCCCAGGTTTCTAACATGTATTTCCTCAAGCATGCTTGCAGCAAATGGTTACCTGCTCTAATATACTTTGAAAAGCTTTTTGGAAACTTGATATATTTTGATAGGGCATTAACAACACAGATTCTCTTTCTGCCAAATATTTTTATATTAATAAATGCAATATTCTGGAGCTGTATGCTACACC
>NW_012154729.1:8653533-8656462 GCF_000956105.1 Propithecus coquereli
AAAAAATATAATGGCAAATTTTATTTCAAGGAAATATAAAGATGCAAGGCACATTTTTGTCAAAATAGGATAAAATTGGGAGAATATTAAAATATAATTAGAGTAGAGGATGAGTGAGAAAAACAGCAAATCGTGAGGAGTTTATTTACTAAACAGGTATTGGTAGTTTCTTTAATTTCATACTTTTGGAGTTATTTTGTGTTTTTAATGAAAGATTTAGCTGTTTGAACAAATTGTTGCAATGACTCTGTATCAATCAGAAGTCTTTAGGACAGCCATGGAGGTAAGCTGCTCAGATAGCCCTTCAACAGAAAACCTATGAAAGGGAATACAGTCAGATGACAACCTCCGGATGCTGGTGCCTTCAAGATATTTCCCAACTTTGAGCCAAGGCCCTATATTTCCTAGACATTGCTCAGCCAATGAATATGGTAGTGTTGCAAGAGACCCTCAATTTGAGGCAGCACAGGACTCCTCAAAGAGCAGTCCTTCTAATAAAGGTGCCCGTGAGTCTGGCTGGGAACTTCTGAGTTGCATTGCTGCATAAGGCTCATGCTACCCAATCTTCTGGTCTCCTATATCTCCTTTCATAGGAGCCATGCTTTAACCACAGGTGTTTCACAGGTTTTATTCTTCAATATCTTTTTGCACTTCTAAACCAGTCTTCGCTTCTCCTTCCTAGAAGAACCAACTAACACTAATTGATACTGGAAATGATCTGTAATATTAGTGCATAAAGAGGAGTTTTGCAAGTGGTTCGTTTGCCACTAACCAGACAATGAGGATCCCTTTCCACTGGTGTGTGGGGCATGGATATTTTCTGACACAAGACAGTTGTTCAGTTGATAAAAATTTCATTAATGGTGACTTTGGAGAATGTTGTGTTGGAGGTGAATTCCCACTCAGGACAATATTCAGGCATTTGAAAAATACAGAGTGAGGAATATAGAAACACAATGGAATTGGCTATAGAAAGACAATGGAATTGGATAATTATTATTATTATAAGTTGCATTGTGGGATAATGAGAAACTGAGAATGATTAACAAATAGCTCAAATGTTAAGTGTGAGAGCTGGTAGGCATCTTGTGTAGCCTATAAATACTCACCATCAAATTGGTATTAACTGATCAACACATAAGTGCACATATAAGAATAACATCTATTGGATGTTGGGCAGGGGGGAGCGGGGAGGGGGGAGGAAGGGACGGGTGTACGCATACACAAAGAGTGCAATGCGCACCAATCGAGGGATGGACACACTTGAAACTCGGACTTGGGAGGGGCAAGGGCAACATACGTAACCTAAACATCTGTATCCCCATAATATGCTGAAATAAAAAAAAAAGAAAACTGAAACTTAGCAGAGTTAAGTAAACTGTACAAAGCCTCAAAATCAGTATGACTCCAAAGTCCTTTGCCTTAACCTCTGCACTCTCCCTCTGTGTATATAAAATTTTCTTGATCTCAAGGAGCTAACGTTCCAAATAGATGTTATTATTATTTCTCCCTTGCTATTTTTATTCACAGTTTGGCCCAAGACTTGGGTCATGTCTAGCTTTGATTGCTAATGAAATAGGCCAGAGAATAACATGCTTAAGAGAGAGTCTGATGAAATTTCTACTGACTTTATTGAGCATCTTAGTACTTTAATGGAAGAAATTTATTTCGTATTTCAAAGAGACGGAAAGTTCATTGTGAGTAGTCTTTTGTTACACAGTGTTCCAAGGCAGCAAACTAAGAGGACCAATATAATTGTACATATTCCCAACTAAAGTACATTAGTCATGTTCTATTTTAGAAGAAGAGCCAGGTTTGGGGTAGGCGAGAAAAACATGAGGAGTGATTGTACCCATTAACTTGTTCTATGTGGGATATGTAAAGCAAAGGTGCAAAGTTGGACTCATAAAAGAAGGAGGATTGGGGCTATATCTTCTGGGTTTTGTATTTTTCCTGACCAGACACATTATAATAGCTACCTATTTGGTACAAAATGAATTGTTCGTTTTTATTCTAAACCACCAGCAGTTTTTAGTTTAAGTTTTTTTTCTCTCTCTTAGAAAATGAGTGTCATCTTCTATCTATTATAGAGTCACAGATCCAGTTAATATTTTGGGGAGACAGATGCTAAGATCATCATTTTGTTAGAAAGATGTCAACTCCCTAAAATAGCATCATTCACCCAAAAGTATTTTTTGAGTGTTCATTCGAGAAGAAAAAAACACACACTTAACATTACTTTCTTGAAAATCTTTAATAAATTCTAATTAAATGTGTTTTTAAATGCTATGTGTGGTCATTTTAGATTCATACTTTAAGATAATATGTATAGTTAGGAAATCAGAAGAGATAGGCTCTTTGTCACATACTATATTTTCTGATTGAAATGCTTGCTCTAGTAACAATTGAATGAACAATTTTTTTCATGCAGCACAAAATTATTTATTATTAAGGAGAAGCAGGAAGCCAGCTAGTAATATGGATGAGAAAACTTTACCTAATTAGGCAAGAGACTAGCTTTCATGAAGATCAACATTCTCACATCCTGGCAAATTAATCTCTCTTAGCAGGAACTAGAAGGAAATTGGAAAGAGGATATGGTCTTTATCTTCCACAATGGTATTGTTATTTTTGTGATAGCAGGAGATAGAGAGGCGGTAGGGTGAGAAAAAGCAACCTCATGCTGCCCTATAATCAGCTGACTGTGAGCTTCTTGAAGTAAGACACCAAATAGTATATTTATTTCATTTCTCTTAATTCATTTGCAGAAGTTAGAAATTGTGTACAAGTTTGCAGAAGTTATGTGTGTTTGTGTTTGTGTGTGTGTTTGTATGCATGTGTGCGTGTCTGTGTATTTGTAAGAAACCTCTTTTCATACTGGTTATTTGGTTTCCCTCATTAGAAAAATAAATTTAAAAACACATATTTT
>NW_012154729.1:8657187-8696152 GCF_000956105.1 Propithecus coquereli
CACAAGACAGTTGTTCAGTTGATAAAAATTTCATTAATGGTGACTTTGGAGAATGTTGTGTTGGAGGTGAATTCCCTAGCCAGGACAATATTCAGGCATTTGAAAAATACAGAGTGAGGAATATAGAAACACAATGGAATTGGCTATAGAAAGACAATGGAATTGGATAATTATTACTATTATAAGTTGCATTGTGGGATAATGAGAAACTGAGAATGATTAACAAATAGCTCAAATGTTAAGTGTGAGAGCTGGTAGGCATCTTGTGTAGCCTATAAATAGTTTATTATCTTTTGCAAAGAGAGAGTGGACATGGGTGGAGAGCAAATTCAGGCTCTGCAATTTAGGGCCCCTGAGCTGCAAAGATGACTAGATGCTCAGTTGAGGAATTTTCTTATGCTAAAGTCATAGACCTCCTTGGGAAAACTTGGGACACGGAAATGTAGGATGAGGACATTTGAGTGAATTCCCCCAAGGATCTACAACCTAAGAGCATGTAGAATTGGCCCACCATTCTCCATTAAGATACGGAAATTTTCTCATACAAGAAGATACTTCTGAGGCCACTGTCACATAAGGTAAACAGTGCATTCCTCAGGAATTGCTCCCACCCACTCTAGGCTTCTAGACTAAAAATTATGATTAAATTTCAGACTAACCCAGATGGGGAATGAAAACATACTGTGACTGATAAGTGAGAAAAGAGATAATCACCCCATGGAGCCTGAAGAATTAGCTAGCATGTGCTATCAGGATTCAGGATAGTATCCATGGGATTGGATTTTCAGAGCATGCAATGGTCCGGATGTATCCCTCGAAGTTCATGTATAGGAAACTTAATCCCCAATGCAACAGTGTTGAGAGGTGGGACCTTTAAGAGGTGATTAGGTCATGAGGGCTCTGTCCTCATCAATGGATTAAAGATGCTGTTATTGTGGGAAGGGGTTAGTTAGCACAGAAGTGGGTTTCTGATGCAAGGATGAATTTACCCCCTTCGCTCTCCTGTGTATACTCTCTCTTGTCCTTGCAGGAGTGGATTTCTTATAAAAGAACAAGTTTGGTCCCCTTTTGTCTCTATTTCTTGTCCTCTCTTTGCCCTTACGCCATGGGATGACACAGCAAGATGGCCCTTTGCAGATATGGGCCCCTCAATCTTGGACTTCCCAAACTCCAGGACACTAAGAAATAAATTTCTGTTCTCTATAAGTTACCCAGTCTCGGCTCTTTTTTTATAGCAGCCCCAAATGGTCTAAGACAGAGTGTTTGTTCACCAGGGCTAGAACTTTTGACTGGAAAAAAAGGAGTTTTTTGACTTGGGGCCATTCTTTTAAAACATAGGGTTTAATGCCCTGACAAATACCTCAGAGCATGGGGAAAATTGGAAGCTAGGGTGGGTCTCAGAAACCTGGAGAAAGTCTTAGTAAGTTGAAATGCCTGAATTACCGTGAAAGATGGGGGAGGCATAAAAAAAGGCTCAGGGAAGTGGGTATATATTTTCTGATACCAGGAAACCCAGCTGAGTAATCTGTCCCATAGAAGAGCCCAGCACATGAATAACTTATGAAAGTTATAAGGAATATGCTGGGGAGATAGACATAAGATTTATTAGTATTTTCTGCCATGACTCTTTTTTGAAGAGCTGGCAGTAGGAAAGACTGTCACATAGCTTAATTTGTTAATAGCAGTTGAGATGACAAAGGCCTGCAGAAGTCAAGCTTGTATGTCAGTGCTTACCTGCTGGAAATCAGGAGGCTGCAATGACCACAAATGATTGGCACAGGTGGATGGGCAGTGAAGAGGGTTTCACATCCAGAGAGTTTTGTTCTTTTCTACACCATCAGAAAAACGGATTAGAAACAATTTGCATTCGCATGGAACCCTCAACAATATACATTTACATTTTTGTCTCTTGGCTAGGTTACTTTTCTTGCCCTCTGTCATAATGTAGTCCAAAGAGATCGGACCCATGAGGACATTCCACAGGACATCACCTTGTTCCATTGTACTCAAGGCAGACTGAGAAGGAAGTGGCCAGCAAGCTCAAAGCTTTGGTATGACATATGGGAACAAAGTGAGAAAAAGTCTATAAAGAATAAGGGACCTGCCACTTCTGTTAAGACTTTAAGAATTCCATGCCTTCAATGTATGGGGTCATCTCCTTTAAAGTAACAGACAAATTGATTTATCTTGCATCTCTAACACAAAGGAGGAGGCACAAAACTTCGTACCTCTTCAAGCTCTGCAGGCCACCTATCCCACACCTAAGAATAATGTCTGGTCCATCTGCTGTGTAACACAAAAGGTTACCAGTTTTGAGTGCTACTTGGAGCAGGAAAATGCTCTGTAGCAGGTCCAGTCTGTAGTGCAAGCGTCCCTGCTGTTTGGCCCATATGATCCAACAGACCCTGTACTGCTGGAGATGTTGGTTGTGGAAAACGTACAGTTTGCAGTATATACCAAGAGCCAGTGGGAGAATCACAACATTGACTTCTAGCATTCTAGATCAAGGCCATTTTTTTCTATAGTAGAAAATTATAAACGCTTTAAGGCAAACAAACAAAAAACAGAACAAAAAAAACCCCGTCTGGCATACTCCTAGGCATTGGTGGAGATGGAATGTTTGACCATCAATTCAAACAAGTGACCATGTACCCTGAACTTCCCAATTCAGGTGGGCCCAGCAGCAGAACATCATAAAATGGAAATGATACATCTGGGATCTATCCAAGCAGGGCCAGAGAGTAAGCTGCATGAACAGGAAATCTAGGCTTCCATGTTATGCACTCTGGTTCAACCAGTGTCCCTCCCTTAGCATGTACCTGAGGTGATATGTTGGGATTCCATAAGACCAATGGAAACAGAAGAAAAGTATGAACTTGATTTACAGATGTGTTGGTTTGGTATATGGACACAAGCTGAAAATAGATGGTGGCAACATTATAGTCACAATCATTTTATTTGAAATAAAACAGTGAGGGTAAATTTTCCCAATATGTAGAACTGTAAGTGATATCTTTGTCATCCGTTTTATAAAAAGCAAGAAGTAGCTTAAGGTAATGCTACAGATGGGTTCATGGAAATGCCCTGATAGCCTGGCAAGCTGGTCAGGGAGGAACCTGAATAGGAAAGGACTAGAAGATCAGATAAAAGGACATCAGGTATAGAAAGATGTTGACAGGTATATGGAAGTGGGGAAAAAAATGTGAAATTTATTTTATACCTTTAATTTCTATTAGAAAGTATTCACCACAGAAGAGGCACTAATCAATCAAGTTTTAAAAAGTCTCAACTAGTTGATATTAGACAGTCTTCATCACTGGCTACCCCAAAATTGGTATGCTGAGCACGACAACAAAGTGGCCCTGGTGGCTGACATGGAATCCAAGCCTGGGTCTAGCAGCATAGATTCTCACTTACCCAGGCCGTTCTAGCCAAGGCCACTCCTAAATGTCCAATCCATCAACAATAGAGACCAACACTGAACACTTACATGGCATTATTCCTTGAGAAAATCAACTTGCTACTTGGCTGGAAGTTGACTAGATTGGGTCCCTTTTGTCCAGAAAGTGTTAGTAGTTTGTTACTCCAGGGATAGACACCAATTCTAGGTGGGTTTGCCTTTCCCAGTTGCATGTCCTCAGCCATCACCAGTATTGGGAGGCTTAAGGAGTGCATGATCTACAGACTTAGAATTCTGCACAAAACAATGAAAGACAGTTTACTTCACAGTGAAAAGGTACAGGATTGGGCCACAATGATAGGATACACTGGTTGTATCATATGCTGCACCATCTAGAAGCTGCTCATCCGATAGAGCTTTGGAATGACCTAATGAAGGCTGAAGCTGAGCTACCAGCGTGAAGGCAATGCTCTGCGAGGATTGTGTGCAGTCTGAGTAGACTACTGAGGCTACAGAAAAAGCCCTGAGGCAGAAAGGCTGAAAGTAACATGGCCAGTGCTGGAGTTGTGATGCTGGTAGCAGACTCAGAACTGCCGAAGTCAGCAGTAGGCTGAGGTGCTGTGACCTGTGGCACAACGTGTTTGCATGAGGCTCTGTCCATGCTTGAGTTTTTGCTTTCCACCATAAAAATAGCATGTCCCAGAGAGTGGCTGCTTCTTCAGTCTAGGTCCCAGAATGATAAGATGCGGGAAGCAAGACCCATCTGAGTCCAGTATAGCCTAGCAGAGGTGAAGCCAGTTTAAGTCTAACTAAATGTGTTATGCTATAGGCTGAATGTTTATGTCCCTCAAAATTAGTATGTTGAAATCCTCACCCCCAAGGTGATGGTATTAGGAGGTGTGTCATTTGGGAGGTGATTGGGTCATGAGGGTGGAGCCTTAATGAATGAGATTACCTCTCTTATGAAAGAGGCCCAAGAGAGACCCCTTCTCCCATGTAAAGGCAGAGTAAGAAGGACATCTACGAGGATGAGGGCCTTCACCAGACACCAAATCTGCTGCAGCCTCGATATTGGAATTCCCAGTCTCCAGAACTGAGAGAAATAAATTTTCTGTTGTTTATAAGTCACCTAGTCTATGGCATTTTGTTATAGCAGTCTGAACAGACTAAGATGTCATAAACTACTGATGTTTCAGTTGTCACTACACCAAGATTTGACTAAAACGACAAGGTTTGAGTTAAAGGTTATATAGATTTATTATCTTATTCTTTGTATTTTGTTTTTAGTGCCAAAAGAAATAAATCAGTAGAAAACTTGGCTTTCCTATACATAATATAGAATTTTAATGATGAAAATTGTAAATTAATGGGCATTTCAAATTTCTTTTTTTAGAGGATTGAAGTATTTTCTTTTTTATTGTATATGTTAACAATAAACCATATCAGATGTACAATGTGATGTCTTGATACACATGGCAGAATGGTTACTTGACTGCTTTTTATGGTTTTATCTAGATAGACTGCATTGGTATGCTGTGATATTTACAACTTCAAAAACATTGCCTAAAGAGTGTTCCAGGAACTTTATCTATTTAAAACATAATATCTCTAAGAACAATTTCAAATTATGTAATAAGTGTCCTTGCAAAAGCAATAATGCATGTCAAAGGCTATTATTTGTGTTGCTTTAGAATCTTGTTTTCATTGTAAACCTCTTCGAAATGTCTTTTCATCAAAGAAAACACTCATTTAAGATCGACAATGGTAAACAAGTGTTTATTCATTTAGTAATATTTTAAAATGTTAAAAAACTTTCAACTAATTATAATTTTAAAGAGATAAGGAAATAACTAAAGTGATGAGTACTAATCTGTACTTACAGAGCAAACTAGAACATAGTAGACAGCATAAAATGTCATAGAGTATTTCAAGTTGTTTCTCCATAAAAGATAAATTTGATAATTATCACAAAAAACTATTCATCATCTACATATGAAATTTAAATGTTATTTATTCCATCAATCACGAAACAAGAGAACAGCATAAAATGAGTAATCTGAATAAGACATTTCTTTCCTGTAGGGACAAGTAAACTTTTAACACAGTGTTGTTTCTCCGATTGCTTTCATCAGATAAAAGCAGCTTCCGCACTCTTTTAAAACCTCCTGACCTAGGTCGGGGCCAAATTTAATCTATCTAAATACTGCTTAAGAACTGGGGAGAAACAATCAAGCTGAAACTTTTGCTTAATGTTCTCAGCGCACTTAGAGTCTGAAGCTCAAAAAACCCACCCAAGCTGCTTGAAGTTCAGCTCACACAACTTTCCCATGGCCACTGCTCCTGAGGAATTCATTGTGGTCCTCACTTCACTTCACTTTTCTCTACATAGGATCTTGTTCCTACGTGCCTGTCATATACACACTAAGGTCACCAACCTAGTTCTACTTTGCTAGGAACTTTCCTGGTTTTCATACTGAGTATCAGGTGCCCCCAGAAACCACTTAAGTCCTGGGCAAACCAGGACCATTGGTCACCCTGACCAGTTCGGCTCCAATCCCATATTTCCTATTACCCAATTTACCTTCAATGGTAGAGTCTGCAGTGGTGTGAGAAAGAAAAGAAAAGAAAGAAAGAATAAATGAGGATATGAGAATGAGAAAAAATAAAGAAAATCAGAAAGCAACTAGGAATAGGAAGAAAAAAACGGATGCCAAATTCCACCTGTTCAATGTTTAGTATCCCCTTCTTCATGACTAGCTGTTCTCAACTCCTCATGCTCAATATTGTCTCCTCTCACTGCTACATTTATTCTAAGCAGTTTCTTCTCTCCACCCCTCCCCAGACCTTTCCAGAAGTGGTGGTTGAGAACACTAGCCCTGAAGCCAGAATGCCTGGGTTCAAATTCTTCTTCTACAAGTTGAGTGCTGTGTGCAAGTAACCTAATCTCTTTGTCCTCATAAACTCTTTATGAAAGTAGTACCTGTCTCACAGAGTTGTTGCTAAGTGAGTTAATACGTGCAAAGCATCTAGAGCTGAATAATTAACTACTGTTATTACTGTTTTCCAACTCAGTCCATGACAAAAGATTTTTAGGAGTCATAGCACTCCATACCAGGCTCTGATGGGTTGGCCTATGTACCCCACCACTGTGTAGCACGGTTGCAGTGAGTAATAGATTCTGGGTTCTAAGGAACTTACAAAAAAAAAAAAAGCCTCTTGGAAAAGGACCTGTTCATAATCATGAGATTGCCTGTAGGTCAGATAAAATTTATATTGCATTTGTCATTCTCATGCTTTGTTGCTAGAGCTGATTGTATCTGAGAGCAAAAATCTGGCATGAGCTATTTGCTCATACATTTTTAATTTATGGACTCAAAAGTTTTGAGTAATTCAAAATCACTGATGCTTATCTGAACCAATCCCAAAATATTTTGAGGCTTAAACATCAGTTATAGCCATCAGAGAATTATAGCTGGAAAAGAAAAACCTTTGCCTGACAAAAAAAGAACTAAAATTTATTTTGAATATTTACCTTAAGGAAAACTACCTCTAGATTTACAAACTATATCACATGTATAGATAGATTCAGAAATATTTTTGCTTCAGTGGAAATTGGGTTAATAATATGAACCCGTAATAATGAATAGACCCCCCTAGAAGCATGTATCCAAATATTTCTGGACATTTATGATCTACAAAACTAAGAAGATTTCTAAAGGGAACACAATTTTGAGGTAAGGAAAAAAACCACTGATAGTACTTGGCATGGGGCTTGGCATACTGCAATGAAAGGAGCTTCCCCTGGTGCTATAGAAGGTAATTCCAGATGATTACAGTGGTAGACTAAAGTAGGAGGTAGCATAGAGCACAAAGCTAGCTGTATAAGGTAGATAGATACATAGTACAGCAAATTAGGCTGAAAATTAATAGAGGACCAGTCACAAAGCTAAGTAAATTTTACTGAGAAAAGCAGGCACAATTACAAATGACTCAAAAGAATGAGAAAACATTCAGAAGATGGACCTGGAGAGCTTGTGGGTCAGAAAATTTATAAGCTACATCTCCAATGATATTTGGGCATTAGAAATCATGCTAAAATACCGCAGCAATTTTCAGTTTTGTAGACAGCAAGGACGTGATTTAGATTTCAGGTGCAGATATAGCAGGCAAAGTTGAATGGTTATAGGATAAAAAAAACACAAAATAACAAATAAACATAAAAATCTGACTAATGTATCAAGGATGCCAAGACTGCTTGTTCTTAATTTAAGATAGGAGTTTGAAGAGAAATAAGTAACAAATTGAAAAAGAAATAGTGGAATCTGCATCTGTGGCTATATGAAGCCAAAATTTGGAAGGGGGATTGATTTAATGAATTATTTACTGTTTAATTCATTTTAAAAAGACTTCATCAAATAGTTTCATGTGTACCATAGATCCATCATTGGTAGACAGCGATGTAATTGGGACCTGCTGCACAAGCATCCCCGGTGCTTCTATTCCCGCAACGAATGGTTCGCTTGTCTGCCTCCTCCAGTAGATCAGAAGCAACCATAGATAGCTTCTATGTTTTTCTATATTTCTACCACCTAGTACAGTACCTGACAAATAAGAGGCTGAGGATGGACAGAAACTTGATTTCAGCCCTAGTATAAGTTTTGTTTATCTGGTACGGCTGCCAAGAGCACTTGCAGAGGATTCTGACGTGGAGCCTGTCCTGAGAGGGAAAGAATTCCAGGATCGATTAATGATGTCTGCCACGGGAGTAGGAATGTGGGATAGGTAGCACATGCATCAACAGTCACTCTTTTCTCATAAGCGTTCTGTAACTGTTTGTTCAGAGAACAAATACGTATGCAAACCTAATAGTAATATAACTTGACTTTATCCAGAAATATTAGACAGAATATTCTTTACTTCATCTCAGAACTTCTGATCCTATGGCTCATGAAACTCATTGAGTACATCTTACACCAGTGCCCACTCCATTTTAGTTTTAGGTGGAGGTATTCATTTCCCTCCGAAGGGAACCTGAGACTCAGAATCCTTATAGACACCATGGGTGTTCATAAAATAAATGTGATCTCCATACCAAATACTCAGAGTGTTTTCTTCAGTGATTTTACTAACAGTTTTTACCCAGAATTAAGATTACATGGTCAGTCAAAAGTAGGTGTTGTGTGCCTTACCAATTTCTCCATAGTAAGAGACAATATAATTTATAGAGCATACTGAGACACTTTTGAGAGTGAATGGGGTGCTATTAATAATTAGGTTGCAAGAAGAGATATAAACAGGAATCATTCTGGGAAATCTGTGATGTATAGCTACCCTACCCTATAGAACTATAATTCTAATTCTTCAATAGGCTATGTTAACTTATTTGTTTGAAATATACCCAAAATTGTAATCCCAATTGATTATCCATGGTATCTTGGGTCACTGCATCAAGAAAGATTATTAAGCTACTTCTGGGCTTCACAGAAAAGGGTGCTCTGGTTTATTGGTGATGCCTGGTGGCTGAAAAATATGAATGAAAGAACAACCATAGGAGTGGCCTTGCCTTACAATACTTGATCTAGAACTGAGAATCCACAGCTGTTTGCACTTAGACACTAGTGCAGTCACTAAGAAGTGATACTTTCCTCAATATTGACTCCTCTTCTATTACTGTTGCCTCAGTTCTCTTTGTGAGGGTCTGGATTCTGAATGACTCAGACAATTTATAACCAAGATTTCCTGCTGACTTTGTAGCTCTACCTGTGATTCTCTAGATTTCAGATTTACTAATAGTTTCCAGTTCCAGCTGTGCTTCTCAAGATTCTAGATTCCTTGTTAATCTATAACATCATAATCATAGACCTTTTTGTGGAACCACTTCCACAATTAACAATAAGTAACGTTACTAATTGTGGAATTACTAGGCTTTTGGTCCTGGTGATCAGACCTCTTTATGCAGGGTATATATATGAGATCTTGTCTTTTACATCCCTTGGCTTCCATTTCTTAGATTTTCAGCTATGACCGATTTCTCCCTGGCACCTATATCCAGCTAAATCCCAAATCCTTATGTAACAATTAATCTCAAAATCGAACTTCCAAGCCAGTGCTCTCTCCAGAGCCTGTGATTCTGTTTCCCAAACTAATAATATAACAGGTAATTCTTACAAGAAGAGGATTTTGGGATAAAATTACCCAGAAAAATATCTCCATTATCAATTTTGTTTTGGCACAGGACACAGAGCCTGAATGAGCTTTGCCACATCTCACCACTTAGTGTTTATAAAACTTTAAAATGTTTAGTAAATGGAGATTATAATAATGACAAATCCCAGTGAGTGTTGTGAAGAATAACATAAAAGTGAGAGGAGCTTGCTTTGTTAATGCTAAATAATAAACACTTGTTTTAACTCCATTATAGGATTGTACTGAGGATCAAATGCAGTAATGAATAACATAGCTGTTGGAAAATGTAGATGATGGATTTTTGTATGATTTAAATCGAAGAAATCCATGAAACGGCCTCTGCATTATTTTTCTTAAATGAACTTGCTTTTAATTCCAAGACCCAGTTCCACCATATTTCGAGGATTCCTCTAGCCTTCTCAAATAGCATCAGAGATTGAGAGCCTTCAGTCTTCCCAAAGGAAAGGGACTCCCTCTTTGAAGTGATAAACCTGATGCATGCAGACTGTTACTCCTTGAAATGGAAAACATGGGTGAAAAATGGAAGGAAACAAGGGAGAAATAGAAAGAATAACAATGTTTTGAAAATATACATTTTATGTAGATGGTAATGTAAAGCTTTACATTCATTAGTGATAACCAGCTGTGGAAAGAAAGCAGCTTTGATTTCCTATGAGGGACACTTCAAGACCCTAGGAAGGTGAGGAAGACAACTTCCTGCGTGCTTTTGACTCCAGCTTCAGAGCTGCACAGGCAGGTGGGAGAGGATGTTTGCTTTCCTTCTTCCCATCTCTTGTTTTCTCAGTGAGCACCCTGATAATGACAAGGAGCAGATGTCTGGGCTGGGGCTTCAGTAACTCAGCTGTTGACAAGCACAGGGAGACAGGCAAATAAATCTCTCATAGCCCAGGCCTCTTCCACTGCAGCCATCTCATCCTACTTCTAAATGAAACTCTCTCTCATGCATGTTGCAGCTACACATTTGGTGATGAATTCCTTCAACTGGCTCTAGGCCAACATGATAAAGCAAAGACTATAAAACTCACAAAAGCACTGTAAGGAAACAGAACCCACATTCTTTCCAGACATTGCATGCTGAAAACTACATCTAGACAAATCTCTGGGGATTTAGTTGTTTAGGAATATAATTCCAGGGTGGATTTTTCTTTTTCTGTTCTTTTTTGTTCTTTTATTATTATTATCAAAGGAAACTATTATAAACTTAATGTAACAGAAAAGGTGTGCTACCATTCTAGTTTTTGTATTATTTGTTTGATGACCATGATATTTCTCTCTGCAGTCCCTCTCCTCCACACTGGCGTTTTACAGCAAAAGATTACAGGCTCATAGACGCAGTTGGGACCAATAATTAACAAATACAATATTTTATGACATATTATGCATTTCCTTAAACAGGTAGCTCTTAAAGAAGTATTGCTGCTTGGTTGTACCTGATCAGAAAATAAAAATATGTTTCCATTTTATTGAGATGTTTGATTTTCTTAGGTCTTGTGTGCCAACACCAGGAATAAAGCTCAATTAAGCTTTCATTTACTAATTGTTTATCATAAAAAGTATATTCAAGAGAAAAAAAAATACATCGAATTCATAGTTTTCTTGGAGAAGAACATTTAAAGAGTCTATTACCTGTATTTTTACCAAGTGTTCTGGACTTGGTAACCTATATAGTTTTCCTTGTGTGTTTCCTAAAAACTTGGAGCCCATAAAGCACCACGCCATCTTTTAATTATTACCCATACACTAAAGCCAGTTTAAAGCCATGAAATGGCTCATGAGCTCTTATGTGTTATGTAACGTTTTCAGGAGTTACTGTAGCAACATTTTGTGCTTTATGGCATTTCCCTTCCATGTGAAGAAATCTGTATTGTTATGGGATGCTTTGTCCCTTAGCGATGACCGTAAACCATGCTGAAGGGTTTCAAATACCGACTCCCTACTCCCTTTTGTCCTACCTGAAAGGCACCTACCAAGCCCATTTTCTCCTTTTATTCAAGCTTAAAGGGGGAAGGATGCCCAGAAGTGAGGTTCGTCTGCTGTGCAACAGCGACCCCTAGAGGCCCAAAGCCTTGCATGTGGCCAAAACCTCCCAAAGCTCAGTGCCTTTCTCCAATCAAGTCCCGCTTTATTTTCTTAACCTTCAGAGCTGTCACAGCGTTTATCGAGAATGTGGGCAGTTTTTGCTGCTCTAAAACCAAAGCCCAAAGTTTTGGGAGCTTTACTACCTACTAGCTACGACACGTAAATCTTTGTTTTCTCTCTGAGATTTAAAGGAATCGTGAACGAGTAGCTTTGTATTATCAACAAATCAACATAATCAACTTGTTCGTAGTCAAAATACAACGTTTTTCATTGCTTTTTGTTTGGGTTGAGAAAATGCCTGAAAAACTAAGTTAAAAATCCCAGGAAGAAGTAAAATAAATAAATAAAACAATCCCTGTGTGCTCTTTCTTTTCTGAGCTTGCAAATGTTCGTGGCTCGAGCACCAGGATGATTCATCCCATGAAAGCTTGAGAGCTCCATTTGTTTTGTAGATTTCACTACCCTCTTTGTTCTGCTTCAAACCTTTCAGAGGGCTGAAATGCATTATTACCTTGTTAAATCTCAACCAAAATCATTTCTACAGCCTGAAGCTGTTTTGACGTGGGTTGAGCATCTCACACACAAAAGAATTGCTTTTGTTCCCAGAAGCTCTCATTGGCTGAGTGGCCTTTGCTTTGAGCCAATCAGAAGCTAGTTGTTAGGCTCGGCTGGCTATTTTTATCCCAACGCTCAAAAACACTTGGTCTTAGAAGCGGTAGGCTGGAGAATGAACGTCCCTGTAGTAAAAAGCCAACAGCCAAATGAATTTTGGATGTCAAGGCATATTTGATATTTTCTTTTTAATTCCTCATACGCTGTTACATTAGCATGTGTTTTTTGTAAACAGCCAACTTAGAAATAGAGATGCATTTTCCACTTATAAATTATCCATTTAGTAAAGAGGCAGAAAGTCTAAGAAATTGTATTCCTCCTTTTATCCAAAAGCAATGTACGATAGTATCTAGTTATTTCATAAACATGCATAAATGTCATTTACCATAGAGAATATACTAAGGTGTTTTTTTTAAAGGATTTTTAAAATTTTTCATTTTGAGTTAATAGAAATTTTTAATAACTTGCTCATCGTGAATTATGAAGAGCCCTAAAGTCATCTTTTACTCTTGCCCGTTAAATATGCATATAATTGTACAAACAAGTATACACATGACGTGTAGCAATTAAAATCATAAATATTTAGTATGTTTTATGTGAGGAGATAAAGCATTCTTTTGAGCATGTTCTTTCATTTAAGCCATTACTCAGTGGACACAAAAAGTATTTTTCCCCAAAGCTCTTCAAGCCACACCACATTAAAATACACGATTTATTAATTATCCAATATTATCAGGAAATGAAATTTGCCAAATGGGAAAATTCAAGCCCCCAAATTTGATTTTCTCTCAGCGATATATTCAACTGAGCAAAAAGGTAAAAGAGCCAAACTCACCCAAAATTCTAAAACACAAAACAATTTTATTGGCAGAAAAGGAGCCCCCCACTTCCTGAAAAGAAAGAAAGAAAAAAGATCAAATCTATGTCTAATTCTTAAAATATGTTTCAGGTTGTATATTTTACCAATGTTTATTATACAAGCTCAAGAATATGACTTCATTTGTTGTTATTGTTTGCCTATATTAAGGAAAATGCCATTGGGCTTCCATTTAAACATGCTAATAGGAAATCTGGACCAGGGGCACATTGAAAAAGATGAAAGACTTTAAGGAGAAGAAAAGATTTGAAATCCCATCCTGGGATTGCAGAAGTGGTTTGTCGTGGATTTCTTTGATCAAGGGTGACCAAGCATATGGTGGGCATGGACCAAGGAACTCATGAAAAATTTTATCAGAGTGGAAGGAGCACAAAGAAGTTTTGAGAGGAAACTTTCCTAAGCAATACACAATACAGTGTTTAGAAGAAATGTCCCCTAGGTGTCAGAAGGTGAATTTGAATGCCTGAAATAAGGTACTTTGGGAAGAGGTATCTTTCTCTTTCCAACGTCAACTTGGTGCACACTGGGAAGGATTTTAAGAAGTTACATAATTGCTCCCAGGAGTTTAGCTAGGTTTAAGTTGACAACCAGCTGCTAACAATTTAGTTTAATATGCAGTCTTAGTAAATTAAAGGAATGTGATAAATGGAGACCCAACATGATTCTTATTTGTTTGCTGTAGAATAACATGTTGAACACCAGAAGAAATTAACTCATTGCAATTTTTCCACTCAAGACCCCCATTTTATTTTCTCATTTCCGTGTGCCAGGTGTTTTTGCTTCTGACTTGGTCATCTGAGTAATTCCTTAGTTTTATGCTTGTCTGCTTAAAAAAATAAATATATAACAATAAAAATTTTAGAATCATGTTTATTTTCAGTTCTCTCTGTGTTTGTATTTAAACTTCCTGAAGGCAAAAATAAATAAAAGAAATAAAATAAAAGAAATCTGTTACTCCTTTTGCATCTTAACCAAGCAGTTGGTTAGTCTTAAACCTGTATGATGTACATTTTGTTTTCTGTGGGAGCTAACACAGTTGCAAGAGGAGAAACATACAGATTTGTACTTGGCTACATCTCCGTGGGAGTGGGGACATGAAAAGGCAAAGTGTGCTTGCTGGATCTCTAAAGAATGAAGGAGATAATGAGTGACTGAAAACACCAAAATTTAGCATTGATTCATTCATTTTATAATATATCTACAAACTATCCTGTTACCTGTGATAGTAGTTGTAAAAATTGCATGTTTACTAATAGATAGATAATTGCTCTATTGTTAATTGGGAAAGTGTGAAATGGTTGGAATAACTAGACTTGAGCACTCATACCTAAATTTTATAGAACTAAACAGCCAGACAAAATTTTAACAGGCCAAATTATAATTCTCTTAGGATGAGGTAGATATTTTCTTAGAAGTAACAGAGTTTCCTGTGTTCTTGGCAAAACTGTGATGTAAGCCAAGTCTGTAATGGGTAGCTCTGGCATCTCCCACTTTCTTCTCATCTCATGGATGCAAACCTTTCAAGTTTGGTTTTATTTCTCCCTTCTGTGCAGCCTCCTTACCCCAGGCTAAGGCCCCCACCCCTACAACCACTCCCCATCGTCCAAACTTGCAGTTAGGAGTGAATATAGAATCCTTCTCTCTCTCTCTCTCTCTCTCTCTCTCTCTCTCTCTCTCTCATTTGTGTGTGTGAGTGCATGCCATTGAACACAAGTATGTGAAGGGTGCCTTAACACACCACAGAACACATTCATTGTGTTCCTTGGTTGTCATCTTTTCAATCTGATTAATTTGTGGTCCCATGGAAAATCTCCTGTTTGAATTATTTTAGTTTTGTTGAGCTCATTGTGCAGAAAGTCAGCCTGTATAAATGTTCTTCTAGGCTTAACAGTTTCTCCTTAATAGGCTTAATAGTTGCCTGTCATTTGTCCCTTGGCCTGTTTTTATCTTGCAAAGGTTCATGGTTGGGCAGGCCATTTGTGCAATATTACTATGAAAACCTTAAAACATGAGAAGAAAATTAAAATCACATGCATAAATACTATTACATAGATTAGTTATGAGTGAAAGGAAGTAGCTTTCTACAAAGTTTTGAGGACGTTATAGATTATCAAAATCTTCAATGACATGAGAATATCCCAAGTTGGAATAAGAGGAAGTTTGAGGAGAAAGATTTCAGTCAGAGGTAACTTTGTGCAAGGATGACTGATATTTGTAAATTTTAGTGTCCATGCTGCAATGAAGCCTACAAAGTGAAACAACAACAATTTTAAAACCAACCATCTAAATTAATTTTTTATCTAGAATGAGGTAAATGCTCTGGAGAAAATAAAAATTTTATTGTCATAAGCAATTCAAGTAGATGTCAATAAAATTTTTACAATTATAAAATAAAAAAAGGAAAATGTGGCTAATCACAGAAACAACAAAAATATGATAATTAAAAATAAAAATAGAACAGAGAAGACATACTGCCTTAATTCTTCTGGCTTTTATAAACAGATAAAAGAAATGTTGTATATTGCTAATAGCTACTCTAAAATATATTCCCCAAATGAGAAAATAGTTGTATTTACATTATATTGTAAGTATAAACTCCACTATGCTTTTGAAAGTAGATGGTGTGAAGTGTAATAATCGACCTCAGAATAACAGAACAAAATCCCAGTATTCCTTGTATTTTTAATAAAACATCAGAGCTTATTATTATGGCTTTTATAGTAAGAAAAAATATTGGAAGATCTTTCATTAAGAAGCTGACAGAAAACTTATGTGGGGCCAAAAAACTCAAACAATTTTGAAACTTGATGTATAGGCATATTATTTTAGCAAATAGAGGGCATTTGTGGATACTAGCGAATCATTCCTTTTCATCGGCATCCAAAATCATTAATCATGTGAAAATTCATTGTATAGCTGGATGTGGATTCAGAAGGGGGTGGAGCTGGGTGTTGGTCGCATAACTATAAATTTTTCAAACCCAAAGATTACAGCACTCTTAAGTAATATGTCCAGAATGAGTGAACAGAAAGCAAGAGCATGAAGTGGCACCATTAATAGTCCTCATTAGAGCTGCGTGCCTAAGGGGTCTTATTTACAGCTGCCCCTTCCTTCCAGTGGTAGCTCTTTCCTCTTTCATGTATCTTGAAAGCCTCTGTAATTTCTAAGTGAGGGTGATTTGTTGGTTACTACTGACAGAACTACAAAAGAATGCTTTTAAACATCCACTTTAAACACAAGACTATTAGCAAAATGCTGTGAAAATCCCTTAGCCTTGTTTTGGGGGAGGGAGTGGTAGAGGGGGTGGGGTTGGAATACCTCTGGCCTTCTGTGCAAGTCCTTAAAAGAAGAATGACAACTGTAGTTTGTCTTGACATATAATGACATTGGTTTGTTTCAGAAAGGTCCTTTGTTAATCAATCTGTTTTCTATTTGGGTGTGAGTACTCGTGTCCATGGCAGGGTCCAACTTTGTTCTTTTATTGACTTACTGAAATGTCAATATCACGCTTCCTTTGATTAAAATAATAAAATAGGCAATCAAATACTTTATAGGACCCATCATCCTGTGGCCAGTGGCCGTGGTGCCACTGTGCCTTCGTCAAGTGAGCACATGCACTGTTCAGAAAATTGCCCCTGAACAGAGACATATGCACAGGCTTCTGGAAAACCTCGCAGCTGTGGTGCCCAGACATTGGCTGACATGTGCCACAGAGGTCAGCGTGGGAAAAGGAGTCACGAAGCCTTGTGAAGGGTTCTATATTAAACTTCACATCAGTAGCAACACACAACCCAAATCGATGATGGATGCAGTCGCTTGAAAGCTGTTGAGCATTACTTTGTCACTACTGAAAGGCATTACTCTTTACACAATGGATAACCCCATTAACCTCTGGGACTAAATCTCCATGAAAATCATCCCTTCCATTCTGAAAACTTTGCTAAAAATGTACTCATTAGTGTCAAAAGGCATGGGAAACTGGACATAGAAGCATTTTCTGACAGAAAATATACAATGCATGGGTATTCCACAGACTCAAAGCTGAGAAATACAAGATATTCTTGTAGACCCCCAGCCTTTCACCCTATGTTAGACTTTATAGGACAGATAGAGAAATAAGGAATCTGGAAGAGAAATCAAATATCACTAATCCAAGCAATTTTAGAACTCCCCTCTTAGCATTTTATCTTTCTTCATTTAATATTATTTCCCAAAAGTATCAAAAGTCATATGCTATGTTCACAAATCAGATTTCAGTTCATGAGTTATGCCATCCCCATCCAGTATGTTCATACTCATAGCACGAGGCTAATGCAATCCATCCTCAAGAGGATGATGTCTTGGTTTGCTATAGCTGCCGTAACCAAATAGCACAGATTACATGACTCAAGCAACAGAAATTTACTTTCTCACAATTCTGTAAGCTAGGGGTACAAGATCAAGGTGTCAGCAGAATCGGTTTCTTTGAGGCCTCTCACCACAGCTTGCAGATGACTTCCTTCTTCCCATGTCTTCACGTGGTCTTTCTTCTGTGTGCTCACAGTCTGCTGTCACTTGTGTGTTCTAATCTCCCCTTCTTTAACAACGCCACTCAGACTGGGTTAGGGCCATGGATTATGGCCACTGCTGTGATTTGAATGTATGTGTCTCATCGAAATTTATTTGTTGAAACTAATTCCCAGTGTGAGAGTAATTGTAGGTGGGGCCTTTGGGAGTTGAGGTCAAAGCCCTGATGAATGGGATTAGTGCCCTCATAAAAGAGGACCCAGAGACATCCCTCATCCCTTCCACCACATGAGGACACAGTGAAAAAATAAAATGGTTATTCATGAACCAGGAAGTAGCCTTTACCAGACAGGGAATCTGCGAATGTCATGATCTTCAACTTCTCAGCCTTGAGAACTACAAGAGCTATATTTCTGTTGTTTATAAGCCTCCTAGTTTTTGGTATTTTGTTATAGCAGCCTAAAGGGATGAAGACGTTATCCTCTTGGGGAGAGTCCTAATTTGAGCTCACACATGTTTTCTGAGCTGTCCTTCCTACTGGCTCCCTGCCTTTCTGCCTAGATCGATCTCCAGAGGCTCCCTAACCTCATGCTCGCAACTGTGCCTCTTTCCCCAATCACTTTATTCTGATTTCCTAGACCTTCCTGACGTGAAAAACCCACTGGTCACCTCCGACAGCAGCTCTTGCTTTTACTATACTGCTGTGTGCAGATATGATGAATGGCAGGCTTTGCCTGCTCTTTGATAAGAGGTGTAAACAGTTCCCCACTCTCCACCATTGCAGTTCTAGCCTCTCCAAACTCCTCTTGAATTCTGAATAAGCTCTGCTACTTTTCACCTCTAGACTGATTCATTCCATGCTTGAATTTCTGCCCACCCTCACCTTGCTTGGCCAATTCCAACAAACCCTGCAATACTCCTCTAAGAAACAACTTCTTTGAGAAGGTTTTCCTGTCCCAAGACTTGGTTAGCCCTTTTTTTTCATGTCCTCCTGTGCCACCCAACATTTATAACTTATATTCTAGTTCAGTGGTTTTCAAACTTGAGTGTGCATCAGAGTCAACCAGAGAGCTTGTTAAAGCAAAGACTGCTGGATTCCCACCAACACTTTCTGGTTCAGTCAATTTTGGGTGGGCTCAGTAATTTGCATTTTTAACAAGTTCCTTGTGATACAGATGCTATTGGTACTAGAACCACACTTTGAGAGTAAATTCTATAGATAAATGGAATGTTTATTTCCATTAACCTCCCCCATCTTGCCATCAATAAACTATAAACTCTTTAAGGGCAAGGATTTTGTCTTTTAAACTGTTATATGTCCAGCATTTTGCTCAGTACCAGGAACATGGTAGATATTCAACAAATAATTGTTTCATATATGAAAGAATGAAAATGGGAATTCCTTATATCCAGAGAATACTTTTTAGAATAAGAAAATGCTTTAAAAGACTTTGTTATACCAATGTTAATTCAAAATACATAAATAGGAGACTCAGTACTCATTTAGAAAGGGTTAAGTGTCTAAAACCATAATGTTGTTTATAACTATTTGATATATATATGCAAAACCATTTTACAAGAAATTTGGCTAGGGTTATTTTGCCTGAGGGAAATGTCATAAAATGTACAGCTAAAGAAGAGAAATGTAAAATAAGACATGAAAATGAGGCATTAGGAAAACTGTTCATTATCTAATGAACACAGAAGGGAGCCAGAAAGTAAATATAAAACAGAGGAGCCTCCAAGACCCATTATTCTTCCTTTGGTAAAACTTGAAATTGCAAATCAGAGTTTAGGAGATGGAAGAAATAAAACCAAATGATATTTGTGCAAGCTGTGGCAGTCTGAGACTTTGTACAAAGAGCAGAAACAGCTGTACTCCCTTTGGGCTCAGTTGCTTTATAAGAGTGATCTCACTGTAGTTTTAATGTGCCCTGCAGCCCCAAGCACCCCTCCCCAACTCTACCTCTTGGTCCTATCAATGCATTTCAGCAGGGAGCACCATACGGAGAGCCAGTGGGCTGCATGTCACTGACTCAGCTGTAGCTATGTAGAGATTAGTACTCTGGGACCACTGAGAAAAAGAGAGTAATAGTGACTCACCAGCTCCCCAATCCTTCTCTTTCCAATACTTTTCTTTGGCTTTCATGAAATGGCAAGAGAGAGAGCCCCATTTTGCTGACTAGCTTACCGACACTTTGTGTTTCTATGTCTCAAAAGAGCAAAGCAATATTGTCTCTTGAATATTGGAGAGGGGGTTTGCAATGAATTGAATGTGCATGTCCCCCAAAATTCATATGTTGACATTTGAACCCCCAAGGTAATGGTATGATGGCTAAGTCCTTATGAATGGGATCAGTGTCCTTATAAAAGAAGCCCCAGAGACATCCCCCATCCCTTCCAGCATGTGAGGGCACAGTGAAAAAGTGGCTGTTCATAAACCAGGAAACAGGTTCTCCTCAGACACTAAATCTGCCAGCACCTTGATCTTAAACTTCACAGTCTCCAGAATTGTGAGAAATAAATTTCTGTTGTTTATAAGCCACCCAACTTATGATATTAATATTTTTGTTATAGCAGCCCAAACAGACTAAGACAGTCCACCCTAGTGGCCTCATCTTAACTTTACTTTTTAAAGCCTTATTGTCAAATACAGTCACATTTTGAGGTACTGGGGGTTATAGCTTCAATATATGAATTTGGTGGGGTAGGGAGGACACAGTTGAGCCCATAACAAATAGCAACAACAAGTGAGATCCCCAAGAAGATATGGAATTCTTTGTAGTTAATTAAAGCATGGACCCAGGGAAGCAGTAACTTACAGAGATAATTCAAGAGTTTAGTAACTAGAACTATGGGTCCATGTAAGAAGATAACCTGGTTTGTCACACCACCACATGAAGCCCCTATCTGGGGATCCTAAAAGTTCCCTAGGCTGGAAAGAGTTTGGTTCCATATTTGGGGCATCATGAATTCACAGGTGTGAGAAGGAAAATGTGTTATTGGTATATAATAAGTGCACAAACTAGTTGCTCTGGAGAGAAATAGTGTAGTGAAATGTCAGCAGATTTGGAAATCAGAAGATTTAAATTTGAATGTGGGATCTGCTGCTTTTCTTCTTGTGTAATGATCTTGTTTGAGGAACTCGAGTAATCATTTAATCTTAATTTCCTCAACAATAAAAAAGTGCTAATAATATCTACTTCACAGGAGTAAATGAAAGAAAATTTATTAAAAGTAACTATAAAATACTATAGTTTTACAAATATAAGCTATTGTTAGTGATATCAAACATAATAATGGTTTCTGCTATTTTATTCATAGTTTTCTATAAATCAGTTGTTACATTAATGCCTTTACATATAAGATCTCATCTAGCCATAATCTGCAAATAAAATTATTCAAAAGTATCTGAAATAAATAGTCAAAGGAATTCATAGAAACAAGTATGTGTATCAAAAATAATCCTTTCTAAGAAATGGTTTGCCAATGTTAGCAGGGCTTTCCAAGTTCAGTGCAAGTGAACTTATCCATAGGATAATAATTTATCCCCAGGAAAACAAGACTAAAAATGTGGTATATGGAAAGGAAGCAATAGTTCATTTATATAGATTTGTCATATTTTGGGTAATTCAGTGACATGGAGATTAGATGAAAGATGGTGAGTCAGAAATGAAGAAGGGCTGTAATCACTGGAGATGGTTATTCAGCTTTCTCTGGCTTCCTCACTTATATAGTAGAGTAAGGTGCATTTAGATATCAGAACTAGGAGTATCAGCCAGTAGGCCGTTCTGTAAGATTCATCTAGTTTTTCATACTTACCAAACAATAATATTCTTATGATACGTGATTTCTCAGGTGGATATTTTGAAGGGAGAGGAAGAATAAACCAGCTATGGAAGTTGTTATGTGTCAATAAAAAAATACGTTAACAGTCTATTCTATCCCTTGATTTGATTCAAACAAATCCTCAAGGATATTTTGTTATGGATTATAGAAAATATGGGCGATTCAATAATAATTTAGATATGGGCCTATAACATAATGTGAACAGAGCAATTTGAAAAGTTGGTTCTTAGGTCACACACAGTTTTTGGTTTGTGGACAAGGAGCAAGGACAACTTCATGGAATAGGTGACATCTGAACTGGGTTCTGGAGCTAAACAAGAAGCATTCGTATAAATAAGGTGAGAAACAATATTAGAGAAGAATCAGATGTTCAAACCATGAAGGTTTGAAACCACTGGGGAAGAGCAAGGTCTTTGTGTGGGTTAATCACCATTGTCCCTCTATGTCCCTCCACATCTTGCTCTGTGTCCCAGGAGACTGACTGTATGGAGGCACTATGTGATCGTGGTCCTCACCTTTCCTCTTTTGTTGGGAATCAGTCAATGGGAAGCATCAAAACACATTGGAAAAAAGGAGGAAATTGAGGCCAGGGATTCAGTCCCTTGACTTCTCCCTGCCAGGTTACTGCAGGTTGGCTTTGTCCCTCTGCTGAAGGTCACAGCTCTAACTGGGCAAGGGCAAATCTCTTTGATTCTGGTACTGCCTCCCTCCTCTTCCCCTTTAGACCCAGCTTGGTAATAGCTCCTTGAGTGTACTAGCCCCGGGCACTGCACCTATCACTTCCTGGTTTCCTTTCATCCAGTCCACATCTGAGTAGAATAGTCCCTTTGTAAAACTTCCCTCAATTACCCCACTTGGGTATACCTTTTGCATTCTGATGGGACTCTGATTGAAACATTTGCATGACACACAACTGAGGGAAAATCAAAAGTGCCTTCTGTCTGGTGACTGGGCAGTCCCCTAAAGACAGCTTTCGTTGATTTGCTTTTTTTCTTTCTTCTCTTATCCCTCCTTTCCCATTGATAAGAATGGACATTTAATGCTACTGAACCTACAGATAATGATTCAGAAGTTGCCCTTTGGAGAACTGGCATCCTTGAGGTGAGGAAATTACCCTAGAATAGACCACCTATTGATAAGTCTGTAAAAGTCCTTAGAGATCACCTGACATTGCCTAGCAGTGCCAAAACCTGGTTCATGATCAAAATTATCTAGACAGTTTTCTAAAAATATTATGTATTTATTTCCCAAGTTCACCAAGATCTCTGTATCAGAATCTCAGGGGTGAGGGGGATGGCAGCATCTAAAATTTTATTTTATTATTTTATTTATTTTGTTTGTTTTATTACTTTAGGCTTCCTGGCCTATGGTTCTCATTTAAGGGGTGGGAAAACTAAGGCCTACAGAGGTTCTGTAACTTTCCCAAGCTGAAATAACAAAAAGCAAGAATAAGATTCACTGTTCCTGACTCTCTGTTGTTGACAGTAAAAAGAATTGAGAAATAGGGACAATCAATAGAAATTTTAGAGAGATGGTTAATGCCCTCATTTGGAAAAGTGTATAACTGAACATAAATTCCAAACAAACAAGATTGTGTTTCCCAGTCTCCAAAATTTTACATTCATCAAATGTTCTCCTGGACCTTATACAGACTTTAAGACTCCTATCATTTTGCTAGGGACCTTTCGGTTCAGTTATTTCTTACAGTGATGTGATAACCAGCAGTTCCCGGATTCTGTTTACATACTAGGATTGCTATTCCACAGGAAGGACTCAATGTTCTGATAAATGATGGAAATAGTCATTTCATAAATCAGATGATAACCTCAAGCCATTGCTTTGAAGTCTCACTGATGTTTTCCAACTCATTTCCTAAAGAGAGAAAACCTGCCAAGGCCCTCAGAGAAGATAAACAATATTTGTCTGGTGAAAATCTGGAATCTGAAGACAATCAACTGATCAAATATTTTCTACCAGAAAATCATATAAAATCACTCAGTTTATGAAAGAGTTTCTTCTACCACAATTTTTTAACAGTAAGATATTAATTAATATATTCTCTCTTCATCTATGAAGTAAAAACAAATTGTTTAATAGAAAAAGAAAAGTAATCCATTAATTTCAGCTTGGATGAACTTCTTTGATCCCTGATAACTTAAAGCAGATTTTTTTTTTTTTTACATCCTCGACTTTCTAAAATCAGAGCAGGAAGAGTGTCCAACTGCAAAATCTTATTTATGGTTAACTAATTTATTTTATCTTGTGCTAGTTTTCTCTTTATCAATTTAGGTTGTCTGGACATGTTGAAGAGATAGGCCTGGGTTTCTCTAGGGCAAAGGGGAAGGTATGCTCATTCCACCTGTGGCCAGTGCCCTGTGATCTGAAGTACCCTTCATCAGTATTGACAAACCTCATTGTGACCAGTTGGGGCTAAAGGCTTTTTTTGTTTTTGTTTTTGTTTTTTTTAATCTCCTGAAACTCTCCTCTTGAATTTTTAGTTGGCGAGGACCTCAACATGATTTCCAGTTCCCTAGTATCTTCAAAACTTATCTATACAGACCTCTGTTTCTGAATTTGTAAAATCAATGTGATGATAAAATGTTATAAGAGCACTAGTTTTCAGTTGCATTTGCTTTGGTTAAAAGAAAGTAGGCAAATAAGACATTGTATTTTTGATCGGTATTTAGCAATGAGTTATTCTTCATGTTTAGTTGTAAAATAGTATATAAAAACATATTTTCACCTGTGGGGGTGAGGGGAAACTTGCCCTTTCTCCTGAAACTTCTCTGAAAGATCAACCCACAATTCTGGAATACAAATAAGATGAAGAGGTTTATTTGCCATGTGCATGGGGAGGATCACAGAGTGATTATTCAATATCACAATGAGATCCAGATATTTTTATACATGCTTTTAGAGGGAAGGGGGAGATGAGGAGTATAGGTATTAACAATTCTGTTTAGGGGCAATGAATAGTTGTGAGAGAGGATGAATAGATACTTGGGAGGAAGAATATGAATGTCAGGGGTTGGGGGTGGGGATAGATTGATTGACTTGTATTTTAACCTGAGAGACAGGTATTATGTTTAAAATGATGTGTGCCAGAAGGGAAGTCCATTGTTCTTTTGATGGGTCCATGTGGTTATGCAGATAGAGAGAAAGCCTCTTCCAAGGGCCTATTCATTTCTAAAGGACTTTAATGTAAAATACTCTTTATACCACGGAGTCATATTTTGTGATGAAATTTCCTGAGCTCCCTCACACCTAATGACAAAACCTCATAGAAACTGGAGATCATGTAATTTAATGTGTGAAGACCTTAATTTCTCTTATTTAATTCTCTCATTCTTTGCAGATTTGAAATCCCATGCCTCTTGGAATGATCTCAGTTAGTCTTAACGACTTTGGATGGTATTCCAAGCAATACTCTATTTTAGTCTTGTAATAAAAAGAGAATATTCGAGCTCTGAAATCTTTTACAGTATATCAACAGAGGTTAACACATTGTTCAAACTACATATGCTCCAAAAAAAAAAAAAAAATCTATGTATATTAGGATGGCAGGTTATCTCTGTTATTTAGGAGTTTTGGCCAAAAATTGCCTTATTGGCCACTTGGGGTCACCATTGTTCTCTTCAAACTTGGGGACAGAAGAAACAGGAAGCTTAAAAGCATGGGGAGGGAAGGTAGTGGGAAGATAAAGAATTTTTCCCTAACAGTGTTATTCTTAATAACATTGAAAAGTTTAATGGGATATTTTATATGGCAGATTTCCCTTCTATGCCACTTTAATCTGTGATAAATGCAACGGGAATGCTTTAAACATTTTAAGATCTCATTGATATTCTTTTACAATTTGCCTAATTTCAAATAACAAATATAAAATTTTAAATTGTTTTAGAATTCTAAGTTGTAAGTGCTTTCCCTTTTGGCATTACAAATTTGAATCCTAACTTTCATTCTTAGACTTTTTTTTTCAAAATAAAATTAATTATTAATCATCTCATTTCTCCAGTGTCTTAGATTGGATTTCCCAGAAACAGAACCTGCGACAGGAATTCAGGTGGAGCTGCTTTACACAGGGAGAGCCTTCAAGAGGAAAGAGAGAGGAAAATAGGGTCAGGGAAGGAGCTAAGCAAGGACATGGTCTGGGCTGAAGAGGAGCTGTAGCTTCATGTCATGGGGAACAGAGCTCTGGCGTGTAAACTGCATCTCACAGTGAGTGGGTCCTGTACTGGGGCAAATACGTGACAATTGTTCTCCCTGGTCAATCTGTCGTTAGCTGTGAGTTTTAGAAGGTTGGGGTGGGCAGTAGAAATTTAAAGAGGGAAATTCTCCAAGATGGGGATAGCTGGGAGCTGTGAACAGCTGTCATCTCAGCAAGTGAGGGCTGGTGCCCCAGCCAGCAAAGTGAATTACTGTGTAGCAACCCCACCATCCACCCAGATAAGCAGAACCCTTTCTTATTGACTTCTGCGTTAAATAAAAAGTAACTGCTTTATCAGTTTCCTAATATATTTATGACAAAGCTATTTTTCTTTTCTTTAATCATCTATTAATGAAATCAAAAGGAGAGTTCACTTTTGCCTAATAGGAGAAAGCTAGATTTGATTCCCGGTCCTATCTGTAATGCCGGAAAAAAAAAAAAAAAAAGTTAGTAACTTGACTTTTCTAGGCCTCATTTTTCTCAATATGTCAGTAAAATTAGAACAATTTTTAAAAGTATAAGAATTAGTAATTTTATTTCCTTAAATTTCACGAGATGTTAACATGTCAGAAATTATTATTGGTTCTATAGTCGGCACTGAGCTACTGCACATTTTATTTGTAGGGCAGAAGTTCAAAACCACTGGGGAAAGAGTAACTGGCAATGATGGAGCATTTTTACTCTCTAAGACACAGTCTTTGTGCTTTGCCTTTGAAATCACTTTTAACCCTCCCAACACATCTGCTAGGTCGACATTGTGATCCCCCAGTCTTCTAAGAAGGGATCGAGGCGCAGACAATTTTAGTGACTGACCTAAAATCGTGCAGCTATTAGGGAAGAGCCAGGATTTGAACACAAAGCTGAAATATTCCCACTAGAATTAGGTGTTGAATTGCTCTATTTCAGTCTTATGGTCAGCAAACTACCTGCCTTATTTTGGATAAACTACTTACAATGAGAGCTTTTTCCCAACCAATTCATCTTGGTAACAAGACAGTTTGCCACGTACTTTGGCTTATAGACAATAGTTTCACGGAAAATGCCAGAATAATATAATGGTAAAGTTTCTTTTAGATGTTCAGGGCATATTTCTGGTTAATAATTATCTGTCACTGGCCTCAACTCTACTACTGTTACAGAAATTCAGTTCCTCCAAAGTTGTCTCTTTTAAAGACTATATAACAGGTTCTTGAAAAATCATGCTTTCAAGTGCTCGAAGAAGAGAAACAAGTTATTTTTATTCCTCTTCTTTTCTCCTTCCTTGAATGCTGTTTCTTTAGTCCTTTTTACATGGCATTCCCCAGCTGGTTGATGCTCTCTTCATCTTTTCTCTGGCTTCTATATGTCAAGGGCTAAAAATGGGTCCATGTTCCTCTTAGTGCATGTGCCCAGCATGATTAAAAAGGAAGTTTTACTTCATGGATGCAAGAGCCTGAAAAGAATTATGTTTTAAATTTAAACATTGCATATTGCTGCCATTCACTTTATGGCTCATTAAGTACACCACATCTATTATTTTCCATATTTCATTGCCAGTGTTTCTCCTATTGCTTTTCTGCTGTGCATGCATTTTTCAATTATTATATTTTACTTCTTACATTCCTCATGCCTCTCTAATTATTTTTCCCAGGACTCTGCTGGTATAGACTGAGGGAGAAGGGTGGGGTGACGATGGGGGTAGCAGAGAGGGTTTGGTTGTCTTTCCATATGTCCTGTGGGAGGTATCTGGCCCCAGTTGTTGGTGAATACTTGACTGATGTCTCATTTGAATGTGGGATACATAATATCTCTTTCATCCTCAGCTTTGGGTCCTGGCAATCCATTCCAGGGCAATAGGAAATATCACACTCAAAATTTGATCATAAACACATGATTTGATTTAACTTCCTTCAAATCCATTTTTAGTTGGAGAAACTGAAGCTCAGAAAATTTAAGTAACTTGTCCAAAGTCGCACAGATGGTGGAGGTACAATTGGTATTCAGCTTGAGGCTTGCCTGGCTCCAGGCTTTGTACATGTTCAATAACTGTGACTCCAAAGAGGCATAAGATTTCCCGGGGCAACATCTTGGTCAGCTTTTCTATAGATTTTAATCTAAGTTGTTAGGCAAAACATCATAGTATAAAATATACAAAGCCATTCAGGCCTGCCCCTATATTTTGGGGGACAAGGACAAGAGATCCAAAGGGAGCTCCTGCCCCCTGCATGTCTGGCTCCTCTCTTTGTTATGTACCCGGCTCTGTCCAATACCCTGAGGCATCTCCTGCCATCTCTTGGGCCTGGGCTGGGCCTCAGTAGGACAGATCTGGGGAAGGGGACTTTGCAAACCCCAGTAGCAACTGAAGAACCATTTTGGCAGGGAACTTCAGCGTCCTGAGTTAAGAGAGAGGTTTAGAAAAATGGGGAATCTGGGTTATAGATGGTCGTGTACTCTTGCTGTAAAGACTTATCATCTGAAGAGAGGGCTGCAGCTGACAGAGAAGCAGTTCAGCCAGGACAGACAGACACCTCAGTGCCAGGGGCTGATGGAAGTACCGAACATGGCTCTGTGGATGCCTGCTTCCGTAAACCAGCACCGGTCTATAATTAGTAAGCCACCCGAAGCACACTGTCAAACCTGAGCTGAGACTAATTTGCTATTATGCAACACACCTGACTATATGAAACGGTCCTCTGTTTGCTAATGCAAGGATATGATCAGGGTGGGTTGTCATGCTAAAAAGAGTAAGTAGATGGCTAAAAAAAGGGGGTAGGGGAAGCATCCAAAGCATTCTTTTCAGCAGCTGGTTATTATATATCTTTATTTAATTAAATATTTACTGAGCCACTTTGTGTTGGACACTGGAGTTATGTAGAAAATAATAATAAGAGGATGATATTAATGGCAACAATATAAAGAAGACAACCTACTATGTACTAGACATTGGGCATAGCGCAGATACTGAGGTTACTCCTTCGACCAAACAGACATGGGTCCTGCCCTATGGAAACTTGCAACCTTTAGGTATAAAACAGGCATTAAACAATGAATTGTACTTGTTAGTAGATATAGTTATGATAAGCAATATTGAGAAAATTTGATGTGCTATGAGTGTATATGTTACGGGCTGAAATGTTTTCCTCCAAAATTCTGATGTTGAAGCCCTAACCTCCAGCACCTCAGAATGTGACTGCATTCGGAGATAGGGTCTTTAAAGAGAGAATTAAGTTAAAATGAGATCGTTAGGGTGGACCCTGATCCAGTATGACTGGTGTTCTTGTAAGAACAGATTAGGACACAGTCACGTACACAGAAACGACAATGTGAAGATACGAGGAGAAGACGGCCATCCGCAAGCCAAGGCGAGGGGCCTTAGAAGGAACCAACCCTGCTGACACCTTGCTCTTCAACTTCGAGCCTGAGAACTGTGAGGAGATAAATTTCTGTTGTTTAAGCCCCCTAGTCTGAGGTATTTTGTTACATCAGCAAACTCATACACTGTGCAACAGGGAATCCAAATCTAGTGAGGAGTGACTAAAATAAAACATTTTTGAGACCCAAAGAAGAAGTAACTAAGTCTTTCCATGGACATCTAGGGGCTTAAATGGGATGGGGTGAGATATGTACAATTCCTAGTAGAAGATGTGGGCAAAATTACAGAAACAGAAGAAATCTGAATCATGGATGAAGTAGGAAAAAGGTCGAGGAAGTTGAACCACAATGTCAAATGGCCTTTACAGTTATTTTGGTTGGTGCAAGCCGAAGAGAGCTGAGCTACCATGGAAAACTCACTTTCCTAGTTCAGCCATTTGCCAGCTATGTAAGCCTTAGCCTCCTTGTTTATGTGAGTTCATGCCTCATAAAGTGATCCTGAGAATTAAAGTAAAGGCTTTGTCCTTTATTCCCCAGTATTTAAAAAAGAAGAAGAAAGACATGGTAGAATCTGAACATTGGATTTGCTTGATAGATACTCCTAGATGGCTGGGAGCTTTTGACTGAGCATATCATTTTGTTTATAAATAGTTGTAGTGCCCTAATACTATGTGACCAACAAAAAAAATTGCATTAGGATCAGAATCCAGGAATCCAGGCCTTGTTTTTATAGTGTATATTTATCGACACCTAGCGGCAGGATTCTGCATTGTTCTGGCATACTCTTGAAAAACACGGATACTTTGTTCACAACAATATAATTTTCAAGTCATTCTCGAAATGAATTTATCCATTTGTTTATTGTACAACTATTTATTGAATCCATATTACGCATTCAGCACTGTTGTGTGGAACTCAACATATCATTCTGATTTAACATATATGATACACAAATTAAGTCATTTCAGTAGCTCCAATTTATTGAGAGCTTACCACATACTAGGCACGGGTCTAGACAGTTTCTATATGTTATCTCATTTGACTTTGACAGCAGATTTCAAAGTTGTTATTCTCTTTCTCAGGTGAGGAAACTGAGGCTCAGAGAGGTAAGGTAACTTGCATAATTTCAGCCAGTTATTTGAAGAATTGTAGTTATTTAATAAATCCTACCCTATCTGACTGTAAAGTTCATGTTCATTCTACTCTACCATACAGAATCTTAATTCATTCACAAAGTTATAAATATTTATTTAACATATATTAACCCGTTTAATTGATATATCTATTTAAGATATGTATATGTGGCTTATTATATGCCAGGGACAGTATTAGATAAAGGTTTATATAGTCATTCACAAAATATTTATTGAGCATCTACTATTTACCATGAATATGTTCAGTGCTGATAATATGACAGTTGGCCAAAAGATACACTCTTTTTGCTACTTAGGGTCAAATAGGGTAGAAGGACATTAATTGGATAATCACACTAATAGGAATGTATGCATAATTACAAGCTGTTACATGCTTTTGTAGGAATGACAGTTCAAGGATGCATGCATGTAAGGATTTAAGTGCTCTTTAGAGTTCAAAAGGGTTTCCCAAGGAGATGAGATCCGAAGGACAAGTGTGTGTTTAGAGGAGAGAGTGGCAGCGAAAAGGAGCAGGTGAGAGGAGTGTTCCAGACAGGTAGACAGCCTGTGCAAATGACCTGTGGTAGCAGGGAGAAATGAACTATCAGAAAGGAGAGATAAGAGTCAAATGTAACTGGAGAAGTATGTAGACAAGGGAGGAGACCTCTATACAGCCTTGCCCACTGTATAATGTGAGTATTTACACCAATGTCGAGGCACCAGAACTCTCCATCTGCATCTAGCTACTGCAAAGGGAAGTCCTCTCCCACTGCTGGGGTGAAGAAAAGCTAGTATAGACCCAATTCAAATTCTATAACACAATCTTAAAGAAAAATGAACAATGAAAAAGTTTCCCATACATTTCTACTCTTTCATCCAGAGATCAGGAACCAACCGGGCTCCTTCAAATGGTAAAAAATAAGTGGAAATCCATGGCATCATTTCTGGTGTCGTTATAGGAACGTACTAGGAGAGCAAGCTGCCAAAGGGGAAGTGTCCACATATTTAGCAGAATTTGTTTTGAACAGTTAACTTATTCCATCATTGAAAGTTTCTAGCTCTTTGGTTTCAAGGATTAGAAATATGTGCAAACCCAACTCCAGGGGTTTGCTGCAATGAATAGATTCCAGGCCAGGTAAAGATACTGATAACAAGATCTGAATATGGAGACATGGGTCTTACATTTGGAATTGACTGATAGCTTCTGCCATTTTAGACCAAAAATCTTGGTCCAGATTTATTCTAAAGTACTTTTCCTGAACAGATTACAAAAAACAGGAAATGATATGTACAGAACAGCACAGTTTCTTTCTTACTCATCTTGTTCTAAACTGTAGACTTCTTAATATGACATTTCACTAATAACTTCTGGATTACTCCAGTCTGCAGCCAAGATCTTAGACTCTTGATACCTGACCTGACTCTTTTGCCCTTTACCTGGAAGTTCTTTCCTTTTATTCTTTCCCTTAGTTAGGAGTCAGTTCATTGTAACTCCTTCCTCTCTCATAGCCTTAACTTAGAGCAGATTTGTCTAGTTGCCCTCTGAATAGCCATTCTCTACTTCTTTCTTAGTAATAGAACCCCAAACTAATTTGAGTCAACAAAGTGCAGAATTAACGGGCTATACTCATATTTCCCAGCCAGACATAGATATGCGACTAAATTCTGGCCAATAGTATTAAGTAGAGGTTTCTGATGACAATTTTCAGGGAGGTTTCTTGAAAAAATGACATGCAGCTCAAAACATCTGATTTTCTCTTCTGTTTTTCCTTCTTTCTATGATGGAAAGTAGATGTGATGCTGGGGCCCCCAGTACCTATTTTGTACTAGGAGGTGACCATGAGGATAGAAGCCACATGCAAAAGATGATAAAACAGAAAGCTATTGTAGAAGAAGACTCTATGGAGAAAATTTAGCAGCCCTGGAATTTGTATCTCTGGGTTTATTTTGCATAAGAAAGAATTAAATTTCTTCCTTAATAGACAATTATTACTTCCAGTCTCTGTCTCAACTTACTAACACAATAATAATTGTGAGAATACTTTTACTCTCCTGAATATGGTATTTTCAGGAAGGGGCATAGGCTACAGCTATGACCGCCTATCATTGCTATTTGGTATCTAATGAAGTATTGGTATGTATGCCTGCATATGAACTGTTGTTACATCATAATAGAAGGAATCTCATTGTTTTTTTGTGATGGTAAATTTTTAGGCCAAGAATGTTAACTTGGGAAGAGGATAGTATGTCTGACTTTCAGAACAATTCCACATGGTGGCAACTACTGGCATGCTCATGACCCCCCTTCTGGACTAAAAATCAGCATCTGATGGACATAGTAGAACAAATGAAGGATAAGACAGGGGCTTCAGAGAAGGTGACAGAGAAGCAGAAATGTGCTCCAGTTGCACTTTAGCTTTTTCCTTTCTTAAACTGAATGTCCTAGGTTTACTGTCGTAACTGAGAAGTCAATGAAACCTCTAACAGGAGTCATAGAACCCAGAGAAAGCATTTAGCTCCCTATGACGAATGGGCCCAAACACATTTTGATCTAGATTTTTTTCGATGGAATGATTTTTTCCTTGTTGGGATACTATATATTCAGTGTTTTTCACAGAGTTTTGGCAGAATTGGCAATCCCAAGGGACAATTTCAAGCCTTCAATGCCAGGACAGCTGGCACCTTGAGGTATTGTTACTCGTGTTCTTTCAGAACAAAGAATAATTATGTCATTAAATAGAGTAACACTGCAAAGTAATTCACATTTCCCAGTGATCTTCTCTGTTGATTAATAAAAACCGACAGTTGTCAAAGAAATAATAAAGAACATCCTTTTGAGATTGAGAGAACTCCACAGGGTATATTATATATTAGCCATTTGTCTGCTTTCATTTTGCCCCCTTATCCAGTATACATATTTGATAGTATTCATGTCTCAAATAAGCCTTGATAGTGGTCTCAAAGACATTGTCCAAGGCCACTGTACCCCAGGATACAGTGTCCTAAGTGAGATTCTTCAGTGTAGGAAGATCTCAATACATCTGTATTTTGTTATCTTTCTCATGAGCTACTGCGATGACAGATGCCTGAGGTTACTGCATGAAGAAACTGGACAAGTAATTAGTATCCTTTTATTAGGTTCTCATAAGTCCTTGATTTTAAGCAATGAAATCTTTCTGAGTTCTAACTTGAAGCTGACAAACTGATATTCTTCTGAATTGTAGTGGCCAGAGCAAGTCACCAGGCTAACCTAGATTCAGGGCAATGGGGAAATAGGCTCTTGATGGGAAGAAGTCCAAAGTTGCACTGCAAAGCATGTGAAACAGGGAGGCAGGAACAACTGGGGCCATGCCTGCAATCAGTCAATCTGCCACAGTAAAATAGCACAAGTTGCTGAGGGAGCATATAGATCGTGCATATATTCCAGCCCAGGAAGTCACAGCTTTCCCAGAGGATGCAATTTCTGGGCTTAATCTCAAATGATAGTTGTCGTTGAAAAAGTAAGGATGGGAGTCAGGGGAGGGGAAGACAATTCAGGGCAGGAGAAGGAACAAAAGCAGGCACAAAGTCAGGACACAATACCTTTTTGAAAATTATGGTATTTGTAGTGAGCAAAGGAAGAATGAGAGAGGCTTAAATCAAGTTCTTAAAACACAGTCAGCTTTTTTGCATTTTGAAAATTTTCTATTCCTTTAACCAAGGAATATTGCTTGCATTCTTTTTAATTTTTTTTTTGTTGTTGTTGTTATTGTTGTTACCTTGTTGTTTGCCTAAAAAGCTTGAGTTTTTCTGTTCTCTTTCAGAGGCAGAGGAAAACACGCCTTGGAAGAATGTGATTTTCGACTTTCACTGTGCATGGAAATGTCTTTTTTTTTGACAAAGTTGTTCTTACTACTATGTTTCGAAGGACTAACGAGCACTTCTTCTCCTGAGATAGTCCAGAAGGGATTCATTTAGAATGAATGATGTGTGGATAGATGGCCGTCAATCAAGCTGTCTTAAAAGCAACTCTGAATGCTAGGGGATGGTGAGGAAAACTAGAAGGGATTTAAAAAGAGAAAGTATAACTTTTAGGCCATTAAATTTTTTTTCAAATACCAGATATGTTGAGAGGGAGACAGAAGAAACTCTAACAGTCATTAACACATGGAACTAAAAGACGGGTACGTAATATAGAAATTGATAGAACCATTAATCTAGATGAGCTTTCCTGAAACCATTCAATTCTCATCACTTTCTATTGATTCTCTAGGTTATATAGTACTTTGCAATTTAAAATAATCTCGATTTTTATAACTGCAAAAATACTCACATTTTGTTATAAGTTATGAAATAGTGGCCCCAAGCCAAATTATTTTGTCATTTGTTTGGAATGAGAGCCATGAGTTTCTGAAGATATACGGCCAGAATCGAAATATTTTCATAACTACAGAACTATTAGTCTTTTTAATGTTTTTTTTTCAGGGTTTTAGCATTCCGCGTATAGAATTTCCTCTTCCCAATGACTCTCACCTATTTCCCTGGCTTACTGCTAGTATTTGTGTGAGACATAATTCAAGTTTATTTTTGCCTATATGAAGCTTATTCTGTCTCTGCAACCCTTCTCCACCCCAACTGGGCAGACCCGGACACTCTTTTTATGTGCTGGCACTAAAGTTGATACCAGGATCTGGGATCTACTCCGGTATCTGTTACCACCATGCACTGCACATATTAATGTCTTCCTCATTATTAGACTGTGATTTCTTTAAGGGTAAAATCTGTGTTTTCTTTGTCTTTGTGTCCTCCCTTCCTGTGATCATGACATAGCAGTTGCCCGATATATACTCGTGGAAGTAAATTATGAATAAATGAGTGAGTGGCTTTCAACTGATGATGCAGATGAGATGGCAACTCTTTCCATACCAATATTTTTAAAAATAAAAACATATTTACTTAGATTTCTTCTAGTAATTTATAAACTCCTTTCACACACTCTGTCATTCAATTGATGCTTACAACAATCATATCAGCTCTATTTTAAAAGTAAGAACATTCATGTTCATAGGAAGTTCTGTGGCTACATGAAAACTCAGGTATTCAGCTACAGTCACACAACCTGTATTGCACACTGTTAAGGAAATGAAATGACAGTTCTGCAATTAACTCTCTGCAATATGAGTTGAGTCATTTTTTTTCTTGGATTCATTTTTCTTGTGTATAAATAAAGGAGGTAGACAAGGCAACTGCTGAGTTCTCTTGAGTTCTGGCACGTGAAACCCACTCACACACACATCGAAAGCTCTGCATCTGGCTTCCACATCATCTGACCACTAGATGGCGATGCAGCTTAACTCAGCACCTGGGTCTGTAGCTCCAGCCTCTGAAGAAAGCCGTGCCCGAGGCGATTTCCCACAGTCAGAATTTTTTGAAACACAGCCATTTTGTTATAGTTGAAAATTCATCACCTCCCTTTCCAAATGTGACTTCCTGGATTTTCTTTATAAAGAAAATGTTTTAGGATGCCAGTTATCGCTAAGAGCAGACAAGAGGAACAGTCAACTTGAAGCTAGTACTAGAACACAGATCAAGAAAGGAGCTTAATAAATGACTGAAAACAAAGTGTAACATCCATGCCAGGACAACCGTACCAACTATAAAAATACAAAAGTAGAGACTATGCATCCTCATCAGACCCTAAACTTTATTACTGCTAGCACCAGATTTGTTCACTTTTGAATCCCCATAAATATTTAGAGTGAACAAATATTCTAAGTATCAACTTAGCAGTACATCGATATGATACAGTCTGGGGAAGAGGTATTCATTCTTCTGCAAGAGTTCACAATCAGACTCATATATTTAATATACTTTTAACAAACACATATTATGTGCCAGGCTCATGTGTTAGCTCAGATATATAGCATTAATAATGGCTACTATTATTTATTGATTGCTAATAGCAGGGGCTATATTTGGTACTCTGAATACTTGCCTCTTTAAATCTCTATGAAAACATTCCATATTAAAGGTTATTGTACCTGTTTTACAGATAACAAAAGGAAGGGTCAAAGAGGTTATGGCAATTTGCTAAGGTCACTACCAAGAATACCGGGTCCTGGTTTTATAATAACGGAAAGCCAAGGAGAACACCAAGGACAAATGAGAGGCACGTACCGGCAAATGTAACCGTATTATTCCAGACAGTAACTAAAAGTACAGTCAGGGACATTTTCAGAGCGCCTTATGTATTCCTTGCCTTGGGCCTTGAAATTAACTTCCACCATTTCAGAAAAAAGAAAAGAAGCGAGATTTCTGGCTTGTCTCACAATAGCTATTGTCTCCCACTGCCATCATTGCTGGGTGGGCTTCAGCTGGCCCACTGGGCGATGCTTAATCCAGAAAATTTTATTACCTCATTTGCATCCATTGCTACTGTGCTTGTACTCTGGGAAATATTATTGCACAGGTCAGACTCCTCCAACCTATGCAAAAGCTAGAGAGAAGGCGAAGAGACAAGTTCCCAGGATGCTAGAATAATTCTCCCTTATTCAGGCTTGATTTGGATCTTTGTTAAAACAAGGTAATTTTTAAAAGTTTATATCCCTTCTACCAAGGTGCATAAATTAGTTATTAGTCTGGCCATAATTAGAATGTATTTGCTACATGATTAACTTAAACATAAAATAATTCCATGAAGTATCAAAGCTCTGATATAAATGTTAATTATTCCTTATCTAGGAACCGTGGGTCCCAAGGTATTCTTGTCCTGTGTCATCTGTTCTAGGTTACAATTTTATTTCCATTCTTATGGTTTTAGCTGATATTGATGTACTTGCTTGAAGTATCCTATTTATTAATTTTTTCTCACAGTTTGGTTTTCACTACATAAATCTGGTTGTATTGACAGAACAGTGACTCTAGCACAGTGAGGGCAACACGGCATACAGGTTGAGATCCTTAACTCTGGAGGCAAACTGCCTGGCTTCTAATCCTATCACTTATTTTATGGGTGATCTTGGACAATGTGCTTCAGTTCTCTATACCTCCCTGTCATCATCCATAAAATGACAATGATCCATTTACACATGCAACGAAGAGTTATAAAGCATCTACTATATGCCATGCGATGTTCAAATAAAAATTACTAAATAAAGCAGACAAAAAAATCCTAGCTCTTGTGGAATTTATATTCCAGTAGGATATGTGGGAGATGAGCAAAAGGAATAATAAATAAGTAAATTATAGGATTAGTTAGAAGGCAAAAAGTATCATGGAAAAAATTAATCTAGATAAGGGGAATCTACCATGAACTTTCTGCATGGTCTTAAATAATCTATCCCAACTCCTCCAATAGCTCAGGGGATTTCATATTTAAGAATTTCTGATCACAAACCCTGTTACACAGTTGACCCTGGAACAATGTGGGGGTTAGGGATGCTACCCCCACACAGCTGAACATCTGTGTATAATTTTGCCTCCCCCAAATCTTAACTACTAATAGCCTACTGTTTACCTGAAGTCTTACGGATAACTTAAAACAGTCGATTAACACATATTTTGTATGTGGTAGGTATTATGTACTATATTCTTATGATAAAGTAAGCTAGAGAAAAGAAAATGTTATTTATAAAATCAAAAGAAAAAATATATTTACTATTCATTAAGTGGAAGTGGATCATCATAAAGGTCTTTATTCTCATTGTCTTCACGTTGAGTAAGCTGAGGAGGAGGAGGGATTGGTCTTGTGGTCTCAGGGGCAGCAGAAGTTGAAGAAAATTTGCACATAAGTGGATTCACATCATTCAAACTAGTGTTGTTCAAGCGTCAGCTGTATTTTCATTTAATGCATCCTCATAACAATCCTTTGAGACAAATATTCTGATTTTATACATGAAGGACCTAAAGTTCAGAGAAGTGAAAGAATTTATCCAAAACCCTATGTTATTTTCTTGTTTGCTAACATCAATTTCAGTGCCTCTTTACTTACCCCATAGCTACCAGTTGAATGTATCTAGAAGATACAAATATGAGCCACGACTTTATTTTATTGTGAGATTATCGAATTTCTGCTGAACTAGTGACTATGAATTGTGATGACACAACTAACTCACGTATATGTCTTGGACATCTTCGGTACATTTTATTTCTATGCCTCTGGCAGCCAACATTATTCTTTACAGAGTTTACAAAGGACTGATAAATATCTATGCATTATCAATATTTTTCACCAAACTGCATACTGTCTTGCCCTGGACAGTGATTGATTTGGGGCTCTAAATATAGCTCAGTGCTAGACATGTGAGGGGAAGTCTACTGAGGTCATTTTGAAAAGGTGTCCTTTCTTTTATAAAGCAGCTCAGAAATAATCTTTCTTGGTCCACTGAATATGATCTTATCTGCATATGACCTCTGAAATGCGGCAAGCATCTCGTGACAATGAAGGAAAAGAATGGGACACATTATTAGGGGCAGAGCAGACAGAAGGAACAGAGCCTGCTTCCTAATACTGTTCTTCAAGTACTGCATTAATTCTTGAGCTTCCTTGTGACAGGACATTTGGCAAATCAGGTATTAATTCCCCTTTTTACAAGGGATTTGTTTTTAGGTGAATTTTCAGTACTTGCAGTCACAACATTCTATCTGGTACAAATTTTATAACCAAAATGAGATTCTGTAAATAACAAATCCTAAAATATGGAATTGGCAGGGTGGGATGATCTGAAGGAGGGAGGTGAGGACCAGACTATTTCAAGGTTTAAAGT
>NW_012154729.1:8700267-8701734 GCF_000956105.1 Propithecus coquereli
TTTCTGAATATTTTCTTCACACTTTCCTAATTAGATCAAATTTATCTTTCAACTCCTTATTTAGAATATCTTCCAAGACTTTTTTCTGATTACTTGCATCTTTAAACTTGAAAAGAAATGTTTTCAAGTTTCTGTGATCTTTCTCCAACCATCAACCCTTATCATCTTTTACATTTGCTTTGTAATGTGTTGAAACATAATGGGAAGCCAAAAGTTCCCCATATTAGAGGAAGTGTCCATTAGAAAATAGTGAAGATTGATGTGACTCTCTCATAGGTCATCTACCCCGTGGTGCTATTTATAAAGTATTATGCAGAGGCGGTAGGAGGTAGGAGATACAGATTCTGGTCCCAAACTCTTCAGTGATGACTTGTGAAAGGAGTTAACAGGTCTGGCCCTCTGTTTCCACACCTTGAAGATTAGGGACTAAAAAATATCTCCTTCCTCATGAGAGTATTTTGAAAAATAAAATTAGATAGATATGTGATTAGACCTTACTAATTATAATGTGCTTTACAACAAATATCAGCAATGACCATATCTTGCCTGAACTAGGCCAGACCACAAAAGCTGGGTCTGGCTCCTGGGTCCTGTCATTTACTCTAAGAGGGCGGCGCCCTGAGCTACAAAGTCAGATTCGGCAACTCTCAAGAGCAGGGAATCTACCACAACAGAGAATGCCAGAACCATAGGATTCCTGTCTTTTATGCCTTTTTTCATGGCAGGATGGGTTTGGGACAGTCGTGCACATTAACACTCAATGGTCCACCCCATTTCCATAAAAGGAAATTCTTGCTGTGCCACTAAAGCATGCATTCACAAATCGTGTGTTCCTGTGTTATTGAGCCTTCTTGAAGTTTTAGGCATCTGGCCAGCTTTATCTGACTACTGTGCACCCTAAGGCTCTTCAGAAAAAAGGAAGACTCTAGCTTTGACCTCAGTCTCAGAGAGGCTACAGAGTGTGATCAATGGGGAATACAAGGCATGAAAGCATTAGACATGACAGAGAAACATTAGACATGACAGAGACAAGGAGACACAAAACCACACCTGGCTCTAGGATAAATTAGGTTGTTGCGGGGTGGTTGTTGTTGTTTCTGTTGTTTTCCCTTAGATCTCTCCAGCTCTACAGTCATAGTCCACTGTGAGCAGCCTCTCCTTGCTCCAATTTTCCACTCTGGCCTGTAACAAGTGCCCCCTGCTGCTTCCAGTACCACATAAATACCCATTTGTCCATGAGCTACACTGCGGAAAACTACCTATCCTTGTCCCTTCTCCCCATGGAATGTTACTTTGTCTTTCCCACCTCACAGATGTCCTGATCATCAAGATCAGTGTTCTATGGTATAGAATACCTCAGTATTTATGAAATGCAAGACAATGGAATTTAAAAGAAAGAGTGCTGACTTCAGAATCATACAGAACTGAGGATGAATCTTGGTTCTGTCAGTTATTTGCTGGGGAATT
>NW_012154729.1:8701784-8703302 GCF_000956105.1 Propithecus coquereli
TGGGCTTCCATGTTTGTTTCTGCCATGTCTGATATTAATAAGAATCTTGACAAGTCAGTTTAGCCAGAATCTTCCACCCTCAGTATTTGATCACCCTGCATATCTGATCAGGTTTCTCATCTTCCACCACCACCCATGTAACGTCTGATCACCTTCGCCTCCCACCAGCGAGAATCTGGTAACATTTAGCCTGAATCCCCTCTTACCCTTGATGTTTTCTCTTTGTGTTTCCATTCACTGACCCCCTCTACCCCAAACACTGCTCCTTGACTATAAATTCTCACTTTTCCTTGTCGTTATTTGGAGTTGAGCAGAATATCGTTCCCCTATTGCAAAACCCATTGCAGTGGTCCCTATAGCTACCTCGATGGTCCTGAGTAAAGTCTGCCTTACCATCCTTTAACAAATGTCACGAATATTTTTTCTTTAACAATATTAAGAGGTAAAATTAGATTTAACAACTTACCTCTCATCCTTGACATTCCTGTTACTCAATAATGATGTAAAACAGAGCTGGGAAATGAGCATTATATGTGACTTTTTTCCTCGCCCCCTCCCCCAAGCTCTCTCCACCTTGCCTCTGCTATCATGCACCAGATGTGGCTGATCTTTGTGATCTTTCACACTAAGTCCTCAGCTTGTTTTCAGATTCTTCCCAACTTATCCGCTAGACAGCACTACTTCCTAACAGAGTCAGTATATTGTAGGAGACGAAATCAATTAGGCTTATGGTGGGTTCACAGATATTTACGTTTAATAGGGACACTCTTAAGACACAAATTACTATAAAGGTGAAATTTCCCAGAATACAAGAAGACAGACATGAACACAATTCTAATGTCTTTAGAAAGCCAGCAAAGGGCATCTCACTCCTCCTACTAACAAGGACAGTTCTATGTTTGATTTCCCATGAATGCCATCTTTTTGAATTCCAAGCATCTGGGATTTCACAGAAGTTTTCTGGGACCAGAACACCTTTTCATTTTAGCAACCAACAGCAGTGTCCTCAGTTTGAGTTGGTAAAGAATGAGATTTGAGAGAAAATATTAAAGAATGACTACCATATAGGATTTGTAACTATTCTTCTCAGCAAACTTTAGAGGTGCCAAAATAATGGCATTGTACCAGTGTAACTCATTCCCATATTTATTCCCAGAAGAACTGGAAAATTCATCTTTGAAAAGTGAGGAGCTATCATCATTCTTTGCATTTTACCTTGGCATTTTGGCATTCACCTTGGAATTTCTTCCCCTATTCTTGTTATTCCAATTTTTCACTGTGACTATGGGCTGTTAATGCCATTATTTTGTTATTTCAAAGGAAAAAATGTTATATTGCTTTTTGGGGAATATTCAGCAACCTGAGTCTACAATTAGTGTTTCTAAGCATATGCCAGTTTCTATTTTTCCTTTTCATTTTAAATTAGAAGAACCAAAATCAGTATTCCAAAATCCCTTTTTGTTTATTTTAAGATAATTTTGAGAGCAGCTTTGTCAAAATTATTTAAATAACTAATCA
>NW_012154729.1:8703358-8704511 GCF_000956105.1 Propithecus coquereli
TGTTCAATATCTTGATTGTAGTGATGGTTTTATGGGTATAAATATGTATGTATAATATACACATATAAATATGTCAAAACTTATCAAATTGTACAGATCAAATATGTGCAATTATTTTATGTCAAGCATGTCCCAATAATCCTGTTAAAAAACAAAGCAAACAAAAAAGCTCCACCATAAGCACCATCATCCATGTCCTTGGATCTTTCGCCCATGAGTAGAACTGGTTGTATGGATTGGTTGGCATTGGGTCAAGGGCTCCCTGTTGGATTTATCGGCTATGGGTGGAGTGTGGAGAGGTATCCATTTGTCACCGGCCTGAAAACTTGTATTTAAGTAATTGCCTTGGCTGAAAGGAACTGTTGGCATTCAGAAGCTGAGCCTGTTCAGTACACCATCTATTATAATTTAAGAGAAAATGCAGATGTCACAAAGAATAGAGATGAAATTTGTGAGGCAGGACTGAGACATTCTTGGCCACACATTGCCCCTCGGCTGGCTGACGTGTCCAGTACAATTGTAACCCCTTTAAAGTTTTCCAGCACTTCTAATACTCTGGTGGTTTTAAGTTTCACAACCCATGTTCCAAAAAAGTAGGTGATGCTTAGATTTTGGATTTTGATTTGAAATATGATGCTGCACTTTACCACCCACCTTATTTTTACACCTTTTGATAGCTGTTTAAGGCTATTAATTAATGTTCAAAGAAGTTTACAATTGTTTGCTACGGAAAAAAAGAATGTAAGTTAACCACAAACCTGCCCATGTTTCATTGCTACGTCATACTCAGATTTCAGCTCTTCCTGTTTTCCCTTTTTAAAAATGTTACTCAGATTGAATAATCAAATATTTATGATACCTAGATACTTACTAGACAGATTTTAAGAAGGCATTAAGACAATTGCAAAAGAAGAGAATAATAGTTAAACAAATGATTAAATGAGATATTGTACATTATTCTTTCAATACATATTTATCAAGCATTTCTTATGTGCCAGGTATTATATTGGAACTTGATAAACAATAGTGAGCAAAAATCAGCCTATTTCTTGCCCTCCTTGAGATTATAGCACAGGAATTACACTCAATTAGATGTGCAGTATCCCAAACTCCAGCTTCTGGTTCTTTCTCCCTCCTTTCCATACAACTTATC
>NW_012154729.1:8704561-8705346 GCF_000956105.1 Propithecus coquereli
CCCAAAGGCTCCATCTCCCTGTGAGTCAGGATTTCAACAGGTAAATTTTGAGGGGACATAAACATTTAGTCCATAACATCTTCCTAATTCAGATATATTCTATCACCATAACAACATACAACCCATAATAGGCAAAGACAGACACTTTCAGGCATAGAGTAGGAAGGCAATTTACTGGTTTTATTTGAAACTCTTAACCAGTGACATTATGGGCTCTTGATGCATTGGGATATACAGCACTTGTCAGTTAGCAATTGAAAGTTCCTATTTTGGTCAAGGAGTTCCCAAAGCAACAGGATGTATCTCAAAGCCTAAAGGCCCATCTAAACCTTTGCTGCTAACACAAAGTAGATCCATAAACTCTACATTATGAATAATATTCAAACATCTTATTTAAGAACACTCAAATCACAAAAAGAGATAAGCAAGCATGTTATGTTAGTTAAACGTTTTTTGGTTTCAAGGAGCAGACCCATCAAAATTCCTCAATGAACGGAGGTTTTGTCCTAAGGATACATATAAAAATCAAGATGAAGGAATTTTACTGAAATAAGGAAATAAAGAATAGCTGAGTTTTATAATAACTCTTAATGCCGAACTGGAAGGTGATTCAACCTCAGAGTCATCACAGACAAATTCATTTTGTGCAGTGTCCTTACTCAAGTCTTCTCTGCCTCTCTTCTCTTTATGGACCTTGTCTTGCTGCTTTAAACCACACAGAGTCATGATATATTACTGGATTTGATTTGCTAAAATGTGGTTAGAATTTTTGCATATATATTTAT
>NW_012154729.1:8708966-8709333 GCF_000956105.1 Propithecus coquereli
TCATTCACTAAACATATATTACTAACATTATGAACATCTAGAAATGAGAGAACTTTGGTATAAAGATCTGTGAAAGTAACCTCCTTCTCCTCTTCCTTCTCCTCTTCCTTCTCCTCCACTTTCTTTTTCTCTTTTCCCTCCTTCCCCTCCTTCTTCTTTTACCATTTTCATCTTTTAATTTTGAAATGATTTCAGATGTAAAAAATGTTGCAAAATTAGTGACAAGTGTTCCCATATACTCTAACCCAGATTCCCCGGATGTTATCTTTTTACCACTGTTGACTGCTTTATCATTCTCCCTCTTTCTCCTCCCCTCCCCTCCCCTCCCCTCTCCTCTCCTCTCCTCTCCTCTCCTCTCCTCTCCTCT
>NW_012154729.1:8713247-8714292 GCF_000956105.1 Propithecus coquereli
GAAATTTTTAACAATGTTGCTTACCAATTAATTTTTACAGAAAATTAACAGAAGTGCATAAAGTTCATTGTTCTATTTGTTCTTGCAATGATAAGTGTTCCTAACCATTCTAAACTGGCTCTCAGGAAAATTTTCCAAATATGCAGCTTTTCTTTATCTTTCTTATATTGCAATTCAGCTCGTTCCTTTTATTATTCTTATAGTTTTAAGAAAATGATGGGAAGTTGAAATTTAAGCTCCCTTGAAATTTTATGAATTCAATCTGAACAGAACAGAGCTCAGAACAGAGCTTTTGTACCTGCCATTGACTTTCTCAGGTGGACACACAGACACAAAAAAACAAAAAAGAAAAAAAGCCTACAGCAAATACAAAAGAATTGTTCCTGTGGTATTAAATGTACTCAAAGATTAGAGACATGTGGCAAAAGTGTATGTGAAAAACAGCTGATGGCAGGTACTCGGGGAATTAGAAGTTAAAGTAGTTTATTTTGCAAGGAGTTTATTGAATTTAAAGAGAGATGAGGTGCCTCTGATGGAAAGTAGGAGGCCAAGGGATCCCTATTGTGTAAGTTTGATACTTAATGTGTTCTACTCCAGCCCATACTGGCTACCTCATTGGGCCAAGCATACAACTGCTTTGAATTCTTGGCCTTTGTTGTTCTCTATACCTGAAACAGTCTTCTCTCCAATATTCACATAGCTCACTCCATCATTTTGTTTAGATGTTTGTTCAAATGCTCTTATTTAGATAGAACCTACCCCATTAACCTCTAATTTTCTTCTTTGCTTTTTTTTCCATCATAACATTTTTCATCTCCTAAGATACATTTTGTTCACTGCTGTATCTTCAATGCCTGGAACAGTACCTGGAATTCTACAGGGGCTGAATTTACATATGGTGAATAAACAAATAATTAGAAGTATTATATCTATTAGCCAGCAAAATCATTTCAGTGTATGTCAAATATTACAATGATACTTATTGAATATGTCATTAGAATAAATGGAATAAGATGGTTTTGAAGGATGTTTGATCTCTGTTTTA
>NW_012154729.1:8715694-8716406 GCF_000956105.1 Propithecus coquereli
TCTCAATCTTTGTGAGCTTTGGTTAGGCTAGCATTTATTAGATACAACACTAAAAGCATGGCCCATAAGAGAACACAGTGACACATTAAATTTTGCCCAAATTAAAAACTTCTGCTTTTTATAAGACACTGTTAAGGAAATAAAAGGGCGAGGTACAGTATGGGGGAAAACATTTTCAAAGCATATATATGATAATGGATATGTCTTCAAAATACATAAAGAACTCTTAAAACTCAATAATAAGAAAAACAAACACTCTAACTAAAAATGGGCAAAAGACTTGAACAGATTCTTCGCCAATATACTGGTATCAAATAAACATATTAAAATATGCTCAAAACAATTAGCTGTTTGGGAAATACAATTTAAATCCACAATGAGAAAACATTACACACTAAGTGTTGTCTAGCTTATTGAAGAACTGGAACTGTGATACACTCCTGTTAGGAATGTAAAATGGCACAACCACTTAGGAATATAGTTTGGCAGTTTCTTAAATAGTTAAACAATAAATTCAACTATTTCACTCATATTTACTCAAGAGAAATGAAAGCATATGTTCTTGCAAAAACTTTCACAAGAATGTTCATAACAGCTCTATTTGTAATAGCTAAAAACTGGAAATAATCCAAATGTGCATCAGCAGATGAATGGATAAACAAACTGTTGTATATCTGTAAACTAGAATAATAGTCAACAATAAAAATAAATT
>NW_012154729.1:8718222-8719527 GCF_000956105.1 Propithecus coquereli
AACAAAATCAAGAAACTAACATGAGTGTCACTACAAGCTAATCTAGAGGTTGTATTTAAATTCAGTCATCTGTATGACTAATGTTCGTAATCGGTCTAGTATCACGTGTTGTATATAGTTGTCGTGTCTTTTTATCTTCCTTGAATCTAGAACACAGCCTCAGTTTTTCTTTGTCTTTCACAACATGGACATTTTGGAAGAGTCTACACTGGTTATTTTGTACAAGTTTCTTCAGTTTGGGTTTGTCGGATATTTCCTTATTATTAGATTTAAATTATGCATTTTTGGCTGGAATATAACAGGAGTGATGTGTCTTCCTCAGCACGGCATGATATCGCATTAGCGAGACAGTAGTTTAACTTTGTCCAGTTGGTACGGGTAATGTCTGTCAATGTTCTCCAATGTGGAGTTACCATTTTTCCTTTGTAATTAATAGCTATCTTGTTGAGAGCTACTTTGAGATTATATCATTATCCTTTTTCTCACTATACTTTTACCCAGTAAACCATTGATGATTCTTGCCTGAAACAGTTATTACTAGTGTAGTTTCCAAATGGCAATTTTTCTCTATCATTCCTTCTACATTTATTACTTGGAATTTTATTATAAGGAAGAGTTTTATTTTTTTCCCTGGCAAACTTCTTTTCCAAGTTTTCTGAGTTCATTTGTCTATTTATTCTTTTATTCATCCATTGCCTCATTTTATGTAGGACTAAAGAGTTCCATGGCATAGGCCTATTTCATTTTTCTTACCTAATTAGATTCTTCAGAAGACTTCTAGTGATAGTCCTGCTCACAGTGTTATTTCTCTAAGTATCACTAAGTGAGTATGAGGGTTTTAAAAAAAATACTCCTTTCTGTAGGGTTGATGGGTAAATTACATCAGAAAACAGGATAAAAGTCTATTCTTTAAAATCTGTTGGAGGCTTGTCCATGAGGAAGAGAGTCATGTTTTCCAAAGTGACCCACACTATCAGATGAGTTTGCATATATTCGTGAACGTATGTTTGGACTGTCTATGCTCCTCCTGTAGTCACGATAATCCCCAATTGGATTGCAGTCTCAAACTCTAAAACTTACTTTCCATAGATTTGATATTTCTACCAAGTTTGGTGGGTATCTGACTCAAGTCCCACTTTTTAATTTTCAAAGATAAGCTTTCTCTGTCTTCTCATGATTTCCCTGACATCTGTCCATGGTCTGATCTGATTTGACCTTCCCAGATTTGGGGATTTTAGTAGCAGTGCTCCATTATCTTGCCCAAGGTACATATGGAGAACTCTAAAGATCATAAATAAATCAATT
>NW_012154729.1:8722013-8724196 GCF_000956105.1 Propithecus coquereli
ATAACATAAAATTTACCATTTTAATCATTTTTAAATGTACAGTTCTGTGGCATTAAGTACATGCGCATTGTGCAATTATCACCACCATCCATCTCCAGAATATTTTCATCTTTCCCAATTGAAATTCTATATCCGTTAAATAATAACTCCCTGATTCCTCTCCTCCCAGCCTCTGGCAACCGACATTCTACTTTCTGTCTCTATGAATTTCACTACTCTAGGTACTTCCTGTATATATTATAGAATCATACAATATTTGTCCTTTTGTGACTGACTTGTTTTACTTAGCATAATGTCTTCAAGGTTCATCCATGTTGAAGCATGTGTCAGAATTTCCTTCCTTTTTAAGGCTAAATGACCTTCCATTGTATGTGTATACCACATTTGGTTTATCCATTCATTCATCAAGGGATACTTCGTTGCTCCCTGCTTTTGACTGTCGTGAATAATACTGTTATTTAACCTATTTAATTTTAACATTATTGTTCTTTGCACACTGAAAAAGTTTGCATGTATCTACGCAGTTGCAGACTTATTGCAAGATGTTTTTAGAGTATTTCTAATATCAAATCGTAGCAAATATTTATTGAATTCTTAGTATGGTCAAATGCTTTTACATAAATTCTTCATTCTCACTGCTATTTATTAGGTAGTGACTATTAATATTACCCTCATTTTATAAACGAGAAAACTGAGGCACAGAGAGACGAGGTAACTTCTCCAGTTCAATGAGAGGGAAGAATCAGGATTAGAAGCCAGACAGTCTGACACAGGAACCCTCATCTCTAATACTTTTCATGATCTCTTCTGCTAACGAATGGCATGGTGAAAACCAGTGCATCAACAAAGACTGGGCTCTAGGTCCTTCCACTCTTAAGAAAACAAAACAAACAAAAAGAGTGAACATAATCTGATAAAGACAACAAGTTATTGCAATCGTTTTTTGCTGATTTAGCATTTGACCAATAACGCAAGGCTCCTTTTAATTTTAAAATGCTTGCCTGGTATTTGATGTTAAGTGTGTGGTCCAAAGACTAGCAATCTCAGCTAGGATACAGGTATACAGGTGTGTGTGTGTGTGCGTGTGTATGTAAAAAATACACACACACACACACACACACACACACACGTATCGCAAACTATACTACTATACAAACTATAGTTAAATTACTCAAACTATACTACTCAAATGGAAGCTCTGCATTGCGGAAACTTGGGAATTGCATATTTTTAAATACCTCTAGACAACTATTATGCACAGCATAGGTGAGAATCACTGGTTTGTATATTTTAAAGACTGTTTCTAAAAGCAATAGCTTCATAGTATACTGCAAGAAACAAAACAAAACTAGATTTTGCCTGGCTTGAACCCTACAAATATTGGGGCCCTCTTTACAGAATAAAGTAAAAAATTACAAGTACAAAATTTAATACAGTGCCTTCAGAGTAAAGCTACTTCTAAGGCATAAACATTGAGTCCAGCTTCATTTCTTAGCAGCCTGGACATGTTTCTGGGCCTTTCCAATTTGAGAATAATGACCTCATGAAGTTGCCAAGATCAAGTAAATGAAAGGCATTTCATAAAGAGTTAAACAGCTATACACCCTACAGCTTTGGGGGTATCATCCTCTTCATCTCTGACTACCTAGCTCATATGCAGTAGTGTGAAGTGAATAGAGAAAGCTGGTCAAGATTTTGAGATACTCAGTAGGACAATTACACACACTTGCATCCTCTAAACTACTCCAGCTGTTTCAGAGAACTTGAACACTTCTCCATGCTCCAGCCTTAATATGCATTTGTTGAAAAAATGACTGAGTGAGGAATAAATGAATGAATGAATAAGTAAATGAATGAATGAAAGCTACTATCAAAATATCTTGGTAGTGCATTGTTCTTTTGAGGACTTTAAATTGTATGTTGGGATGACTGTGATTAATTAAGCTGGGTGGAGATTATCTGTAAGGGCCTCCTGGAAAAAGTGCCTGTTTGCAAAGCATTTGAAAGGAAGGAATGTGTGTTTATGAAAATCAGCAAGAAAGTTTATGGCTAGAAAACTGGGGCTTCAGGAGCTTAATGACTTTCCAAAATCACAAGATCTTGGATATTACACAAGATATCAGAAATAAGATTTAAACTCCTCTGATTTTTATACTTGTGCTTTTACTGTATAATTTTAAGAC
>NW_012154729.1:8724246-8724725 GCF_000956105.1 Propithecus coquereli
CCTTGGGTTCAAAGAAGCTAAGTAATTGGACTGAGGTCAAAGCTACCAAGCAGAAGGGATGGAATTCAACTTAAGTTTGTCCTAATTGAAAAGGTCATGATTTCCCTCTAATTTACATTGACAATATGCCTGTTAACAATAACAAATATACAGAAGAATAGACACATATAGTCTATGAAATCAGTAAGAGTAAAAGCTGTAGGAAATTTGTGGCAGAAAATTGACGTTTTCATATCATTAAAGTGCAGCAGAATACTCAAGTTGAAAGTACTTATTTGACTCGGCTTTACTCGTTTTGTTCCCCTTATCTCTTTCCTCCTTTATAATATCGGTGTTTTAAAAAATCTACACACAGCCTCAAAAATAAACTATTTAAAACTCTTCACATCTGAGAGATGATGATAATGGTGCTGTATCCCTGTGGCGATTTATAACTAGCACCGATTTCTGGGCTCCCATTTCTGTAATTGTAAGTTGAA
>NW_012154729.1:8738820-8741021 GCF_000956105.1 Propithecus coquereli
AATTAAAATTAAATAATATTAAAAATTTAGTTCCTCTGTTACACTAGCCACATTTCAAGTACTCAACAGCTATATGTAAGTAGTGGCTACTATTAAACATACCGGACAAGGCACATATACAGGCATGATTGTGCTTTGCTTTATTATGCTTTGAAGGTACTGTGTTTTTAACAAATTGAAGGTCTGTGGCAATCCTGTGTTGGGGAAGTCTATCGGCACCATTTTTCCAACAGCATGTTTTCTCTTCATGTCTTTGTGTTCCATTTTGGTAATTCTCACAAGGTTTCAAATATTTTTATTATTGTTATATCTGTTGTGGTGATCACTGATCAATAATCTTTGATGCTACTATTGTAGTTGTTTTAGTGTGCCACGAATCACACCCATATAAGATGGCGAACTTAATTGATAAATGTCATGTGTGTTCTGAGTACTTTCCCTCTCCTTGGGCCTCTCTGTTCCTTAAGACATACCAACATTAAAATTAGGCCACTGAATAACCCTGTAATGTCCTGTATGTGTTCAAGTGAAAGAAGGAGTCATATATCTCTCACTTTAAATGAAAAGCTAGAAATGATTAAGCTTAGTGAGGAAGACATGTTGAAAGTCAAGATAGGCCCAGAGCTAGCCCTCTTGTGCCTAATAGTTAGCCAAATCATGAATGCAAGGGAAAGGCTCTTACAATAAATTGAAAGTCCTACTCCAGTGAACACATGAATGATAAGAAAGCAAAACAGTCTTATCGATGATATGGAAAAAAATTTGAATGGTCTGGATAAAAGATCAAGCCAGCAACAACATTCTCTTAAGCCAAAGCCTAACCCAGAGCAAGGCCTTGATGCTCTTCAATTTTATGAAGGCTGAGAGAAATAAGAAAACTGCAGAAGAAAAGTTTGAAATTACCAGAGGTTGATTCATGAGGTTTAAGAAAAGAAGCCATCTCCATAACGTAAAAGTGCAAGGTGAAGAGCAGCAAGTGCTGATGTACAGACTGCAGCAAGTTATCCAGAAGATCTAGCTAAGATCATTGATGAAGTTGGCTACACTAAACAACAGATTTTCAGTGGGAATGAAACAGCCTTATGTTGGAAGAATGTGCCATCTAGGACTTTCAGAGATAGAGATGAGAAGTCAATGCCTGACTTCAAAATTTCAAAAAAGAGGCTAACTTTCTTCATAAGGGCTAATGCAGCTGGTGACTTTAAGTTGAAGCCAATACTCACTCACCATTCTGACAATCATTAAGAATTATCCTAAAGTGACTCTGCTGTGCTCTATAAATGAAACAACAGAGCCGGGATGACAGCACATCTGTTTACAGCATGGTTTAATGAATATTTTAAGTCCACCGTTGAGACCTACTGCTAAGGAAAAAAGATTCCTTTCAAAATATTACTGCCCATTGACAATGCACTTAGTCACCCAAGAGCTCTGATGGAGATGTACAAAGAGATTAATGTTCTTTTCATGCCTTCTAACACAACACCCATTCTGCAGCCTATGGATCAAGGAGTAATTTTGACTTTCATATCTTATTTTATAAGAAAATACATTTCATAAAACTATAGCTGCCATAAAGAGTGATTCCTCTGATGGATATGGGCACAGTAAACTGAAAACCATCTGGAAGGGATTCACCATTCTGTATACCATTTAGAACATTCATGATTCATGGGAGAAGTTGAAATATCAACATTAGCAGGTATTTAGAAGAAGTTGATTTCAACTCTCATGGATGCCTTTGAGGAGTTGAAGACTTCAGTGGAGGAAGTAACTGCAGATATGGTATAAATAGCAAGAGAACTAGAATTACATGTGGAGCCTGAAGGTGTGATTACATTTGCTGCAATGTTATAATACAACTGCAATGAAGGAGGAGGTGTTTTTATGGATGAGCAAAGAAAATGGTTTCTTGAGATGGAATCTACTCCTGGTGAAGGTGCCATGAATATTTTGGAAATGACAACAAAGGATTTAAAATATTATATAACCTTAGCTGACAAAACAGTGGCAGAGTTTGAGAGGATTAACTCCAGTTTTGAAAGAAGTTCTTCTGCGGGCAAAATGCTATCAAATAGCATTGCGTGCTACAGAGAAATCTTTCCTGAAAGGAAGAACGAATAGATACAGCAAACATCATTATTGTCTTATTTTAAGAAATTGCCACAGCCACCCCAACCTTCAGCAACCACCACCTTGAT
>NW_012154729.1:8741636-8743061 GCF_000956105.1 Propithecus coquereli
GTGGTCTGGAACCAAACCTTCAATACCTCCAAGTTATGCCAGTAGAACTTCCCATTATTGCTGAAAGTTCTCTTGGACAGCACTGTTATAGATGGTTAACTGTGGAGAGTTTGAAGAGAGTACAACACAATGTCACTTAGTATGATAGGCTAATCCAGTGTGTAATAGCTAAAAGTACTTGTTTCATGATTTACTTGAGTTCATAAGCAAACTTATAATCAATTATGGAAAATGATCAGGTCAATGTCTTTTTATGTTTCTCCCCTTCCCTTTCTCCATCTACTTTTGCCTTCTTTAATATTTTTCACTTTTGAAATTTCAATAAATCTTTGTATCTTATTTATTTTCTCTTGTGTGTGGTGCTCAATTTCATTTTGTAATGTCTGTTGAATGCTTACTGTGCAGCGTGCATTGCATTAGGCAGCTAAAAAGGAAGACACAGCTAACTGCTGTGTGATAATGAATCAGGCAGGGACAAACACATGTTTCCAGAGCCCAATCAGAATAGAGAATGAGTTCATAAGACCACATGAAGTAGCAAAAGCAGGTATTACTAATTTAACTGTGTAGATTAAGAGATGGAAATTTATCTTGAGGTGTAAAGTGACTTACCCAAAATAATGCAAATGATAAAAAAGATATCCTCATACTGAAATGTATGTTTTTAACTGCAATCTAGTGCACTTTCTAATCTCCCTATTACCATCTACAGAGCAGAAATTGTTTTATGCCAACTTCCTAATTTTTTCTGACATCTGCCAAAGAACTGTCAAATAAGCTGTGTGCTTTGCACGCATCAGCATTCCCTTTTTTTTTAACTTTAATTTTCAGAATTTTCTTGAATAAGGACAGAATTGTATTCGTGTTTTTACATAGACTTCTCTATGGAGCTCTGAGCTAAGTTGTAGAAGGTCCCTGGGTTGAATTAATCTGTCTTTTGAACACTTATGGGTTGTCAGAGCTTAAACGCAAATGAAATGGATGTTCTTTCTATACACATATATATATTAAAAATAGGTCTAATTCTTACTAACTGGCAGATGAATAAAATCACACTGTTTTCAGACAATCAGGACAATATCAGTATCATGCAACTCTTCAGTTTTGGCATTTCCCTCGCATTTCTGTATAACAGCACAATTCACTTAGGCACACCTAAATCCAGATGTTATCCTAACTCTGGGGCTTATAGATTTCCTTTTTATAGCAGCCTTTGCTTGGGAATTTGGCGGCACCACCCCATCAGTCAACTAGCTTTAGCTGAGCCAGTTACCATCTCTGCATCACGTTATCTGTCAGTGCTCCACTCACACCCTATGCCACTCACTAGAGCCTCTTAAGAAAGTTAGCATGATAGAGAATTTCCCCCTCTCATACAAGTTATCGGTCCAATGTTAATTTTTATGTTTTGACAGGGTCTCAGAT
>NW_012154729.1:8744896-8746252 GCF_000956105.1 Propithecus coquereli
AAGTATGTATTTAGATCACATGGAGATATGTGGCTCTTAGTATTCAAAAAATAATTTTGTATACAATAAAAGAATTCTAAATCTGAGTTATTACTTTAAGAATATTTTAGAAAACAAAGGAGCTAGATTACTACTTTAGAGAATTTTCTTTCAAAAAAATTTACTCACGTGATCTATATACTGGCTAACTCAATCTCACTGTGAGGTCAGCTTAAGTCTCAGGTACCCCATGAAACCCAACTGACTATATAAGCTCACATTACTCTATGAGTATTTACAACACCCGAAGACCATTGTCATAGTACTCTGTCTCATTATTTATCTCTTTAACATTGCTCTTCTCTCTATAGAGAAAATGTGAGATCCTAAAATGCAGGACTTACTTATTATATGTCTTTGACATCAGCAAAGTACCAACTAGACAATAATAACCCTCTACTAAATATAAATTTAATCAAATTATGTTGGAAAAATTGCTCATGAAAAAGAAAAAAAAGCCTGATAAATAGAAAAAAGGAACACATTAACATAAATTATTTACTTTTATTAATTTTGACCACATGATTTCACACTTAGTTGGTATGTAATCATTACTTATTGATGCACCATGAAAGATCTTTTTTTTGTCTCTGATTCTATGTTTGGGAAAAGGCAATTTATACTTACCATCAATTTTTTGATAATAGAGTATTCATTTAAAAAAACTGTGTAAGAATACATCTCATTTGAAAGTGACAAAACAGTGTTTACTAACTTATGTGAAAGCAAATGGGCTCCTTTACTTTATAAAGTGACTTTAACTGGGAAGAAGGTGAGTTTTTGCATCCATAGATAAATTCTGTTAATCTCAGATATGGTACTGAGAGAGGGAGCAATCTGCTTTTCTGATATTATTTAAATAACACATATTTCTAACCCGCCCTGGTCTCGAATTTAGGAGAATGGGGTCAGTATCTTCTGAGGTTCTTTCTCAGCAAAAACCATTGGAAATTAAAAGGAGATTGGGAAAATATAATTTTGCTGTAGCTTGAATTTGTGCAGATTAAAGGAGGGTCACAGTTCTAAATAAACTGTCCTCCGGCTAAAGTCCAGTGTTACTCTATGCCAAATACCTTTTTTTTCCCTGTAAAGTGAGAAAAAAAGGTTTTTTTAAATAAGGAAAAATTATTTTCATTGAAAAGGAGTTTAATTCATCTTGCCAAAATTGTGATAAATTTCACTAAGCTCACATACTGAAGTATCTTGACCTCAAAGCTTGTTTATGAATTTTTTTCTTTCATTTTTATTTTTATAAAAACTCTAATTTACCTAGAATGACTGATGATTGAGCAATTTCCCACCACAGCGGTAGACCTC
>NW_012154729.1:8746302-8749107 GCF_000956105.1 Propithecus coquereli
CAAAAGGAGTGGACATGTGGCCAAATTATGGGATTTCTGTGCATCCATAGGAATATACTAGATATGGGGATTCTAATTAGATTGATAATATGACATTGTTCCTGGAAGCTCATTCAAAGTGTTAAATTTCTTTGGAAGGTCTTTATATTTACTTTTCATTTGAAGTTCCAAATTACTTTTGCAAAATCAGTTTTAAGTGATATCTTTAAAATATCTGCTCTCAATTAATTTTCAGGGTTCAATGATTGTAGATTTATACCATCATTTTGATTCCAAAATCCTACTAGATGTCCAAAAAGAGAAGAAAATGCACAAAACTTCATACGCAAAAGTGCCCATTAGTCAGCTCTGAGCATGCCAAGTTGTCAAGTGATATTACAGTTATGATCTTTAAAGCATTCAAAAAAAGCTGGATAGCTTTGTGTAAAAAGCTGGGTTTTATGGCTTTTGTCTATGCCAAAGGGATTGTCCAACAGAAAGTACTCTGGTAAGCCTAATTATTACTCCACAGATGGTACGTGGCATTATAAGCTATTTTGAGGTTTTTGGAAAGGGAGAGCTATGAGTGACAACCACAGCAGGGCGTGCTGAGGAATTTTAACTCCAACTCTATCATCTCCCTGTTGGGAGAGCATAAAAACACGTAATGCTGTTTTAGTAATCATTCTCTCACATATTTATTTTAAGGGCAAATGATTTTGTTAAAATTTACACAGTAGAGTGGGGAAGGGAGTGATATAAAAATCAATATAGTACATTTCTATTCGGTGAGGATTGTGCTTAAGTATTATGGCTGCTAGGGTAGGTTTCATTTTATACTTAAGTATTATGGCTGCGAGAGTAGGTTTCATTTTATACTTTAAAAGCACAGCAGCTTTTATGACACTTAGGGAATAATGAACAATCTGATTTGGAGTACAGCTTAAGGTGAACACTGAAAAATGACCCTTTAATTCTTGTGCATGTAGGTTGTTGCACAAACAAAAAATGTTGGGAGCATGAACTCAGAGAAACATGGAAGCAATCAGTCTCTACGCTTTTAGTCTATGATGTGAGAAAGGTTCTTCAGAGACAGAAGAGAAATTGAAGACTCTAAATGAAGAGCATTATTTTATGATTATGACTTCAATATACCAGTCCAATGGGAACTATTTCTAAGTCAAATTTGTGGATATCTCAATATGGCTTAAAATGAAATTCAGATATCTCCTCAATGCCATCCCTGAAGTATTTTAAAGATCAGTGTTGTCTACTGTTTAGTTGCAGAATCTTTTGCTCAGTGCTCATTATAACAGTGGAAGGCATACCTTAATGCCTGGGGTGTGTGAAAGGTGTTTATGCACAGTAAGCAGTAATTTTGCTTACATTTTCCCCAAATTTTGTGGGATTTCAAAAGCCTTTGACTCTTTTCTCCAAGTCCCTAAAACTTGGCAGATTCATGGCGCCACTTTTTTCCTGGTTCTGGATAAAATAAATTAGAATTTTCTTCTCTAGCAAAATAAAGGTACTTGCCTTTCTGGTTTTCCATTCTAAATATTAAAAACAGGACACTCTACTTAAAGTTAAGGATTATCTTAACCAGGATGGAGTAAATGGAATTTATATTCCCAGTAGATCTCTATTCATGACCAAGGATAAAATAAAACTATGACACCATGATTTGAGGTAGTATTTTGCTCTTTTGTGATTATTTCAGACTTAATTTTTTAAAACAAAATCAGCTGTACTTTACTTACTGCCATTTTAAAAATCAGGAAAACCAAATCCAGGTTTTAATGCAGCCTTTATAAAATTAAAGGTTTTTAAGTCAAATAATTTCTACCTCCTTGGGATATAACTTTTAAACATTATAATAAGATTTAAATGATATTTGGCATTTCGTTTTTCCCTTTGAGGGTGAAACAGAGTTAACGGTCATTAAATGTGACCTCTTTGCTGCTATTGCTATTTTCTCCAAAAGGTGGCGCTTGTGTAATCTTTTTCTTTATCAGGGTGCAAAGAACCGGGGGAGCCAGGGGGACCCGAGTGCATTTTCAGAATTGTTTTTATTCAACGGACTCCAGGTGGCCAAGTCAGAAAATCTGCATTTCTGCATCTGTAGCTCTTTTATGCTCAAAGAACCCTTCAGATAAGAATTAATCTGATTTCTTAGGGGAAAAAAACATGCTTCCCACCTTAGTTTGGTTTAAATTTTGGTACTCTTTATACCGAGTTTATTTTACAATGTTTTTTTTTCCCCCTTCCGGTCTTCGACTAAAGTTCTAATTCTTTTTTTTAGATAATCTTGATCCATTTGGAGTTGTCCTTCTTAATTAGAATGCATAAGCAACACATGAGTATGTCTGGACTCTGTCTAAACAAAGCTTTCTGACAACTTAAACCCAGAAGGATAAATCCACCAGACAGGAAAAATCTTTTGAACTATGGACAGAGAAGAGAGAGTCAGAGGCACAGAGGAAAAGGAAAACATGTGGGAGAGATTCTGATGATGAGACATCAGGATTTAGCAGACGAGACTTAAAATCAAACCCACGGGTTCTTCCCAGTGATTCATGTAAATTCACTCCCAATCTCTGCAGCTGAAAAAAAAATTTAAATATGATTTAATGGAGTCCAACCACTTCACTTTACCAAAGAGAAAACTGAGTCCCAGAAAGAATGAGTGTGTTCAAGAGAACACAACTGAATTCTGTTTCCACTTTTGGTGGAAGAATGCAAAGTTCTGTCAAAGAGATGTGTTAAGTCACAAGTTGCAGAAAGCAAAATCTTTTAAAAATTGGAATCTCTTTAACAATGATTCTTTTT
>NW_012154729.1:8760327-8760967 GCF_000956105.1 Propithecus coquereli
AATGTCTCCCCTTTCCCCAATCACCTCCTCCCCCAGCCAGCCTTGGAAACAACCTAAGTGTCCACCAACAGATAAATGAACTTTTAAAATGAATATGTATACACATGGAATATACACAAAAATAGGAATTCCGTCATTTGCAACAACATGGATGAACCTAGAGGACATTATGTTAAGTGAATAAGCCAGGCACAGAGATAAATAATGTATAATCTATACATGGAATCCAAAAAAATCAAACTCATGCAAGTAGAGTAGAATGGTGGTTACTAATCCATCAATTTTCATTTGGAGAATTTTCTCCTTTGTATCTATAATTCATTTGTTCCTCTCTTTCAAGGTTTTCCTTTAGTGTCTTAGAATTCGAAGATTCTCACAACTTAAAGCACTATTCATGAATTTCAAATATACTATTCTTGAGTAACAAAATGCATTTATGCATTGAAAAACATATAGCTCATTTTAGTGAAATAAATGAAATTTTTTACAGCAAAACACTTTCTAGCTGTGAGGCTTTGGGCAAATGACTTTATCATATTGGACTTTAATGTTCTTACCTAAAAAATTAAATGAAACAATAAAAAAAGAAGCCTATATTGCTTGTGTTTAATTTCTCTCAGTAAGTTTTCTTTAAGAGTCT
>NW_012154729.1:8764942-8766513 GCF_000956105.1 Propithecus coquereli
TGGATGGATAAAATGCCATTGGTAAATTTTTATTTACAAACAATAACAAAATAGAGACATTGTTTTTTATCTCTGTGAATATTTATATTTTCAATATAAAGTGAAGTTATGAAGACATGCCCATCTGTTTATTTTTTAAAATCTGTAGCGTCAACAGTTTAAAAGTTTCCAGTAAAAACCAAGAATGAAAGCATTCTTGTGGGATGTAGTCAAATCAAGGAATTCTGTCCAGATCTTGGAAACAAACAAAATCTTTGGCTTATTTTTCAGAAGAGCTTGGATCATGCATTTAATTTTTATAATTTACAAATACTCTTTCAACAGGATATACACATAAATTATATAAATATATATATTTAATAGAAGCTTAGTACTAAAGAGACATCATTTAGTTTAATAGCTATGAAACCTTGATGACACAAAGCACAACTTAGAAGCTGATGGTGTTGACTGTGGACAGACTACCAACATGAGAGTAGGAGGATAGTGAGACTAAGAAGAATTACCTTTATTGGAGTATTATTTACTGGGACTTGGCTATGAACATGACACTAGAGAATATGAACACATGCTTGGTCTCTCTTCGTCCCCTTAGTCTGTGATCCCCTCTTCTCTGCCCCATCTGGGCCTCGGAAGGCTAACTTCTGCAAACGTCCTCACCATAGCTTCCTTGCCAGCTGGCTTCTGCTTATAATTGCCAGTGGTGCTAGTGGATTGAGATAGGAAGGTGAGAGGAGAGGATGTTGTGCATTTCTCTCCCCTCCCTCCCTTTATCAGTGCTTTGTCCGTGATAATAATTCTTCTCCTTGTTCCCATTATAAAGCTGCTCTTTTGCAATTTTCATCATGAATGAATGCTGGCAACACCATTTCTTCTTTTCGTCCCTTTGGTCTCACGGGAGGAAATTATTTTTCGCTGTTGCTAATCTCTGGGCACTCCACCATGCCTTGTTTGCTTCTTTTACTAGTCCCATACCTCAGGAAGTACGTTAATATTTTCATTTGAACCATCTGGTGCGAGTTCTGTGTCCTGTCTGGACTCTAAACAATAAAAATAGCTGCATTCTTTAAAAGTAGATATCCACATGCAGAAGAATAAAACTGGACCTTTATCTCACACTGTAGACAAAAACCAATTCAGAATGAATTAAAGACTTAAGTCCTGAAACTATAAAACTACTAGAAGAAAATATAGGGGAAAAGTTTGACAACATTTGTCTGGGCAATGATTTATTGGATATGGCTCCAGATGTATGAGTAACAAAAGCAAATATAGATAAATAGGATTGCATCAAACTAAAAGCTTCTGCACAGCAAAGGAAATAATTAATAGAATAAAGAGACAATTTACAGATTAGGAGAAAATATTTGCAAACTATATAGCTGATAAGGAGAAAATATCCAACATATATAAGAAACTCAGTAAAAACTCAAATAACTCAATCAAAACATGGGCAAAGGACATTGCTGTGTTCTGAATGTTCCCCAAAATTCAAGGGTTGAAACTTAATCACCAATGTGATAGTATTAAGAGGTGGGATTTTAGGAGGTGGCTAATTTGTGAGGACTTCT
>NW_012154729.1:8768341-8768956 GCF_000956105.1 Propithecus coquereli
GAAATCATAGGCAAGAAAGAGTAGTACATTTCTTTATAAATGCACAGAGATTGATAAAAAAAATTCACAAGAGAATATACATTAACCCCACATATATTTTGGGGAATATGACTAGAACTATTCGGTGATACCTGCTGTCCTTTTTCAACCTTTGGTGTCTCCTCATCCAATTTGTCTTCTGTTAGAGCTCAGAGAACAACACCCCGAAATGAAAGCTTCAGAAGCAGCCTCAGAAACAAAAGTTTCCCTCTGACTTTTTCCTGCCCTCCTGTCTCTGGCCCCTCATTCTCCCTTGAGATTAGCCACAGAAACTAGAGTCCCACTTCCCCAAGGTGGGTGATACACACCAGAACCCCTTCTCCCCAAAGCCTGCCATAAAACCTAAAAATATTACTGTACCCTTCCCCTGCCTTTCTGTGTAAACATTGGCCATTACGAAATTATCTGATCTACCTTTTTTTTTTCTTTTATTTCAGCATATCATGGGGTTACAGATGTTTAGGTTACGTATCTACCTTGATAGATTGCAGGTCCTAAGTCCCCCATTCCAGAGAGGGTGCTTCCCCATATCCAGAAGGAAAAACTGCTGCACAGGGAGGGCAAGAAAAATCGAAA
>NW_012154729.1:8769006-8771083 GCF_000956105.1 Propithecus coquereli
TTATAGCCAATGTTTGATCATTTTGCTTTATGTCCTAAACATGATAGCCATTATACCTCTGACCTACTTCTGCATTTCTCAAAACTAAGTTTAATGAGGTACACCATAATCAGTAATGATTAAAGTGGTTACTTGCTTTTGGACAATTTCCCTTCCCTTCCTCTGATAAACTCTGAAATAGATTTGAGAACATTGAGTAATGGTGGAATTGGATATGGACCAAGCCCAATTAGATGTTTAAAAATTATAGTGCTGCCTATCACATAACGTTGATCTATTCAGAGAGTACATGCAGCTGAAAATACTCTCAAAACGAAGTTATCTCCTTTACAACCCTGTAAACATGACTTGGAAGCAAATGTTACTTGGTCTTACCAACATATCTGGAAGGAATGAGATAGAAGCTACTATTAAGCATTACTTTCATAACTCAAAATTCATTTACCAGATTGCTCAATAAGTCATCTTTCAGAACCTGGAGAACAAAGGGAAAAGAGAAAGGTCTTAAAATTTTGTTGCAATGATAAAAAAAGAAATAATGAGGCCAAATGGAGATGGCCAGAGGAGAGAAGAAGGAATATGAGTTGAACATGCGGCTGACAAAGACTCTCTCCCTGACCAAACTTTATTCAGCCTCTTCTAAGTCCTTTTCTCAACTAGGCTTCATCTTTGGGCCTTGTCCTCAGCCCTGCATAGTCCAGTTTTAGCAAGAACCTTGCTGAGTCAACTTAGTAAGAATCTCCTACCCTAGAAATTTGATCAAGTTCTTCATCTCCCACCATCTCCTTTGTGATATCTGATAACCTTGGCTTGCTTTCGGCAAGAATCCTGGTAGGTCAGTTTAGCCAGAATTCTCCCTATCCTTAATATCTGTTCTTAATAATTTTCCATCCACCTGCTCCTACCCCCACTCAGTTCCAGCCTACCCCTTGGCTATAAATCCTCACTTGTCCTTGCTGTATTTGTAATAGAATCCAGTTCTATACTCAAATTTCATTTCTCCTATTGTAATAGTTCTTGAATAAAAGCTATTTTAATGTATTTAACTACTATCTGTTTTTTTTTTTTAACAGCCTCAAATATCTTTTGAAATGAAGTGGGATGATGCATTGTTGAAAAATGAGTAAGGGTGAGAAGGTGGGAAAGGAACCAACAGAGATGGAAAGGTCCATTTCTACTCACCATGGCAAGGATGGATATACCACAATGTGTCTGTGCCATAGACGAGTGGAAACTTCCCAACTTTCACCAGCTGAGTAGAGTTTTCATTTCCACATCTGCATCCTCCTTTGCCCTTGCTCTGCTCTCTGTATCATGCTTTCCAACAAGTCTGTCATTGGTCTTTACTGTTTACCCTGCCACTTTATTTTGCCATGTTCTTTACCTATGTTGCTTTTTCCAACTTTTGAAAATAATTTATTCTCATGATGCAATCCCTTTCCGTCAGTCTTTAATGCAGCTAGAATTTGTCAATACCTGAGCTGATGTCATCTTTTTCCTTCTTACCAGTGAATCATAAAAATAATCAACATTACGACTTTATAAAGGCACCCTTTCAATGCTGTTTTTCTATCTCTTTTGACTATTTTTTTTCTCTTTCTACATTTCTCCTTTGACTCAGGACCTGTTTCTCCTCAACTCCTGCATTGATTTCTCTGGTCACTTTAGTTCAAAACACAGCAGCTTGTTTTTTATAGCCTCTCTTTCTAATTACTTGTCTAAATATCTCCCTCTATTTCTTCTTTTCTTCCCAGTGAATTCTGTTGGACTTCCCTGTTCTGTTTTCTTTCCTGAGCAATGAATGGTTCCTTCTTCTAAAGAGATGACTTGTAACTGCCATAATGACTTTTTCCCTTTGCCTTTTTGTCTCGCCACGACCTAAAAAAAAAATCTTAATTTTCCTTTTCTCCTCAGAAGACTTTTCATCCTGTGTCCCTTTCTTTTAATAGTTTCTTGTTCTTCTTTACATAGTATAGATGTTACCACACAATTTTTAAAGTTCCCCTTTTCTTTATAAGGCCTCAAAGGTGACCCAGCTGCATTTGTCTCTACTCATTTTGATTTAGTATTAAGAAGT
>NW_012154729.1:8771133-8771797 GCF_000956105.1 Propithecus coquereli
TCTCCCACCATCTCCTTTGTGATATCTGATAACCCCCTTGACTAATGGTGATACATAATAAGCAGCCAACATTTTCTGAATTACTAACAATGTGTTAGGCATAGTACTATGGTGGACATTTTTCACATATTAGCTTAATAATTCTTCTTAATGACAGTTTGAGGAAGGTGCTATTGCCCACATTTGATATTTGAGAAACAAGCCTCCAAGAGAGTAAGCAACTCTTTGAAAGTCACCATGCTGGTCAGTGGAAAGTACTAACCTGATACTAGGTCTGTAAATCCAAAACCCACAGTCTTAACCACGGGGCTACACCATTTCCTCAAAAAGACAGTGCATACCTTTTTTGTTTTATTCCTCCAAGTTATTCAGATGCCTGAATTTGTTTTCTCTTTAAAAGAATGTAAACTTCTTTGCCAGGAGTGGATATTATATAGACTCTGTGTTTGTAGATAAAAGGCAAAGAGAGCAGTTTTGTTCAAAACCCAGTGACTGTTCTATTTCTCCTTGGCTTGTACCGAAACGATTACCAAAGAACCCTTAACTGTAAAATCCAAAGCAGGAGGACATTTAATACAAATAATTAAAGGAAATTCTTTGAAGAGAGAAACTTTTTATTGATATCTTCTAAATTGAGCTTGCTATAATTTCTAATCAGTCAGAA
>NW_012154729.1:8773332-8773719 GCF_000956105.1 Propithecus coquereli
CAAGATCTCTAGGTAGTATGTGTTCATAGGGAAGTGTAAGAAGCATTGGTGTGCTACATACAAGCAACCCAGAGGATGCACAAGAATCTCTTGAGTGAGCTCAAGTGTTTTGTGATCTGTGCTCAAATCATATTGCCTCAAAGCCTCTTCGCTTCTCTTAGAATGCACGTTTAGCTATTCCTCTTGGAATACCTATACATGAATTATTCATATTTACCAAACACTTTCCTTTCTAGCATCCATTGTAGTCATGTGGATGAATCTCTTTCCATGCTCACAGGCAAGGTAAGACAATTATTTTATTTCTCATTTTACTAATGGAGAAGCTGGAAAGAGAAATTACATGATGTTCTCAGGGTCACTCACATAATCACAAGTGGAATGAAA
>NW_012154729.1:8784294-8785530 GCF_000956105.1 Propithecus coquereli
AAATATACACTTCAATGAATTAGCACCAAGTAAACATCCAAGTAACCACTTTTAGGTCAGAAAACAGACCGTTGCCAGCACCCCTTTGGGCCCCTAGCCATGCTACTTCCAAATTACTACCTCTCCTTATTGCTTAAAATTAGCCACATTCCTAACTTCAAACACTATATATTTTTACTTTTTATGATTTTTTTTATATTGAACAATATGTAAAATAAATAATACAAGATTTATGCCTTTGTGTCTGGGTGTTTGGGGGCAATATTGTTTTAGATTTATACTTATTGCATGTATCTTGTTACTTCATTTTCCTTCTATTTATTCATTCTATTGCTAATGGACATAAAGATGTTTTTTAGTTTGAGGCTTTTACAAATGCAGTTATTATCTGCCTAAGCTCAATAATCCATTCCTGCATATCACATAGGCTGTGTGAAAACACTAACTAGAAGGGTATTTCTCACTATTTTAAGTGAGAAATTTATGTGTCACACGTCAGCCCCAAACTAATTGTTTTATAGGCAATACTATCTGCCGATGTAAATAAATATACTCACTCATTTTGTATTGCTTCCTTTTCCACAATTTTCATCAATACCACCTTACTTTGGAGGAGACCCATTGTACATTCCTTTATGAATATAAGGACTCAAGTCAAAACACTGTTCAAACATGCTCAGTAAAACACACACTGGCAGAGAATGGTTCATTACAGTATATGCTGTGATGCCTCTCAGTGAGTGCAAAATCAGAGAAGCATTTCCGTTTGTTGACACCATGTACACTTCAAAATGCTGTGACTCGGATGTTTTATCAATTCTATTGACAATGTAACTTGGTACTTTTGTTTAAAATATTGTTGAGTTATACAGAGGGAATTATAAATTTTACCTATCCAAACACTGGATAAAATTCATTTTATTGACCAAGAAGTAGTACATGAGAAAATATTAGTCTGAAAGACATTCTGTAGAGAATACCTACAATACTGCCATGAGGTGTCCTTTGCCTGTCTCCTGGTGTACACATTTCTGTTGCATATACACATGAGGAAGGAAGTGCAGGGTCCAAGTGTATGATTATGATTGACCTGAAAAGATAATGCCAAATATTTTTCTTAAGATTTTGAACCAATTTATCCTACTACCAGTAGTATGTATTTGTTTTACTTCACTCAGTCTTTAATTTTAGCTCTTCTAGAAAATGTGTACTATTATTTCAGTGTGGGTTTTTCTT
>NW_012154729.1:8789700-8791464 GCF_000956105.1 Propithecus coquereli
ATAGTATAACCTTAAAATTTAGAATTTAAAGTTTTTTGCAAATTATTGCCTCCATTGATCATTAAATGGATGGCACTATTGAAATACTAATTTAGATAGCTTGACCACTTTGCTGCCATATGTTCTATGTTTTAAAGAGTATATCTCTCCTCAAACTTTTAATTTGTGCCTTTCACGTATTTTATGCTATTTTCTCTCTTATTATTCCAATGCAGTCAGCCACATCTCTTTTTTTCTTATCTCAAAAATATTGATAATAGGAAATATATGATATCAAACCTTGTACCTGGCTTAAAAACAGAAGTCTTTAAGAATCAACACCTAGTTCATGCCATTTTACTATGTAGCTTTAGTGTTCTCATGGAAAACACGTCCAATTCCCCTGCTTCCCAATTTTTTAACCTTATTTCCAAATTTTGATCTTTTTTTTCTTTATATCTAAGTCATTTACACCCACAATCATACATGTCCACCATCCCCCAACCTGGTCCTTCTCCACCCTTCCCTGTCTATGGACAGGCATGTTGAGTTTGAGGTGTTTAAAATAGAGATTAACACATGCAGTGAAATTTGAGTCTAGAATTCAGAAAAGTTGCATGGACTGGAGCTGTAAATCTAAGAGACATGCTCCTAGATAAGATAGTTTGGGAGTATAGGATAGAGTGAGAAACAGAGAGGGCCTGGGAATGAACCAGGACTAGTTTCAACATTTCAAGGCCAGGCAGAGAAGCGTGAGCCAAACTGGCAAAAAAGACAGGAAAATGTGGCCACAAGAGGTGACAGGAGAATTTAATGCCATGAAAGTCAAAAGAATACAGTGTTCTGAAAAGAGGAAATTTTATGATGCTGATCAATCCTTATCATTAACTACTGGACTAGAAAATGTCCAGTAGTTTGAGTGTTATTGAGGTTATTTGAGCTCATATTAAAAACCATTTTAATGGCATAGAGGAATGGGAACCACAGTAAAGAGGGTGAATACGAAGAAATGCAATTAAAAAAAGATATATCAGTGACTCTCCTGGAAATTACATTGTGAAGGAGAGAAGGTAAGTTAATAGCTGGAAGAAGAAATGCTTGTCTATTTATTTTTATGAATACAGTTAGACCACAATTTATGGTGAGTTTACCTCTTAAATTTCTTTCAAACAGAATCCCTTGTTTTTATCTCCTTTTCTGATCCACTCTGTCACCACCTATAAGCCTGTTGTCTCCTATCACCATTACCACCTAATTGTTCCAGGTTACCACCTTTTGTTACAGGAAATATAGCAATAGCATACTTATACATCTCTCCTTATCCACCCCTCCCCTCTGCTATTTATTCTGCACAAAAAGCCAGTGTGATTTTTCATACACATGGGATCCCCGTGTTTCAAGTACTTTAATGTCTTCTCACTGCTCTTAGCATAAAAACCAAAATCCCTCATCTAATATATAACATGCCCTGTGATGTGTTCCTGCTTTCTTCTCTGCCCTCATCCCAGGAAATTTTCCTACTTTGAACTTCAAATAACACTGGGTTTATTTCAATTCCCTGAAGATGTCAAGCTTGTCCACCAGACTCTAAGTTTCATGAGGGACGAATCAGGTCTGTCTTTCTGAATAAACTTTCTCAAGGTCTAGTGGTGTGCCATATATGTAGTCTATGTCCAATAAAGATCTCTTGAATGTTTTAATGACAATTCTATGCCTAAATGAAATATAGGGGTGAGAGAAGGAGAGACGAGAGAAATAAAAAGAAGGGAAAGCAGAGAAAGGGAA
>NW_012154729.1:8792224-8796619 GCF_000956105.1 Propithecus coquereli
CCCTGTAGTGGTGCACATACCCTGGGTATTCAGAAAGAAAGAAAAACATGGTGTGTTCCTCTGAGATCACACAGATGTGGGAGGACGGGTTACATGGACACTGATAGCTTGAATTCAGAGTGAGTATCTTCATCTTGGAATCCACACTTTTCTCCATTGGAGAAGACAACTTCAAAGCAAAATTTGTATTTTATTGATTTTGACAAGAGATAATGTCTTAGGCACAATGGCATGTGCTTGATTTTCTTATGAGACAATTAGTCTTATTTTCTTTAATAATACCCTGAAACAAGTAAACAAACAAAAAACTCACAGAATTTTAATCATTTTATAAACAGGATAAATTGCAAAAAATGCTGAAATTATTTCCTATATCTGACACCATTAAAATTGCACTTTACTTAAAATATGGGATTGGGATTTACATGATGAAGGGCAAAAAACATGTTTAATTGAATCTGAATTTCTGAATAAATGATATGTTAGTCACTCACAATTCCATGCTGGGGCTAGTTCTATAATTATCACAACGTTCAATCAATTTCCAAATATTGATTTAATTCAATCATGAATATATGCTATACTATACTCGTCAAAGGAGGGAAATAATTTTTTCATCAAATAAGTACTGTATGCCTATTATGTGTGTGTGTGTGTTAAGTATTTCAGTTGCTGAGGATATAGCAGCAAACGAAACAAATATATCGGCGCTCCTGCAGTTTCAGTCTAATATGGGTGGAAAAATTAATAAATACACAAATAAATCATATATTATGTCAGAGAATCCTGAGTGGTATGAAAAAAACGTAACTAAGCAGAGTGGGAGAGGGGAACAGGAGTGTCAGGAGTTGGGGAGAGTTGCTGTTTGAGAAAGAATGTGAGGGAGGCTTCTGGTAAGCTTTATGAGACTTGAAGATGGCCAGAATGTTGCCATCAGATATGCGGAGGAAGAGAAGAGCATCTCTAAGGGCAAAGCAGAGCAAGTACTAAGACCCAGAGATGAGGTTGTGCTTAAGTGCTTAGGGAATGGTGAGGAAGCTAGTGTGTGATCATGATAGTAATCAGCTGAAATAGTGTGAATGGTGATGTCAATGTAGGGGTGGGTATCAGGGAACAGAGAGGCAGAAAATTGGAAAGGTCTATGTGGATATTGAAATCATCAGGAATTATCGCATAAGCAATGCTGGAAACAATTGCTGAGCTAGGAGCTAAACTCTTTCAGAAATAAATGGAATGACCTAGGGTTTGGTAGATGACAGCGACAGAAAATTGACTTTTTAAAATTAAAAAAATATATATTAATTCATAATATTTCTATTTATGGAGTGCATGTGATACTTTGATACATGCATAGAATGTGTAATGATCAAGGCAGGGTATTGAGGATATCTGTCACCTGAATCATTTGTCATTTTTTTGTGTTGCAAACATTTCAAATCCTCTCGTCTAGCTATTTTGAAATATATAATACATTGTTATAGTCACCCTACATAGAACTTATTCCTTTTATCTAACTGTATGCTCTTGTGTTTTTATAAAACGGCATTCAAAGAAAGGTGTTTGTATGGAGGAAAAAGTCTGGAAGAACAGAGAGGATACCTGGTCAGAATGATCAGGAGAGAAAAGAGCCAGGTCTAGGGGTTTCAGGGTGTGGGAAGGAACAGTTCCCACTCGAGAAGGCGGCAGAGCTAGCGGTGTCCTCAGGGGTGAGAACAGAATTGAACTAAAGCAACCAAATGAAGTCAGGAGTCAAAGTTAAGCTAAGAGATTTTGCTGATGACTGCCAGCAAATCAGTTACAAAATAAGGATTTGTCCACTTCAAAAAACGTGTTTTGAGGTTTGGCCTCCAAGGTTTATTTTTAAAACCATATGCTCTGATCACTTATCATGTTCGTTCAGATTTAGAGGTAGAGACACAGATAGTGCCAAGTTTTCATAACTAGTCTGAGTGTAAAATACAGAGATCCTTGGCTTTGCTACCACTGTAGAAATAATTGTAAATATCCTTTTAAGTTTAATTTCATTTTTCAGAACAGGGCCCTTGAGCGGGCATAATAGCAGCAATTTATCAAACTGCCCAAAGGGAAAGATGTAAAAAATGCTGATCAAGAGTATCTATCTGGACAGGATAAGAAATGATACTAAGAAGACTTTGGAGAGTTTCTATCCAATTTTTCTAAATTCCAGGAAGTTTTCTTAGTAGAAATGGTGATGCTTGAAAACCACTTCATTTCCGGGAAAGTAGAGACTTCTGGTCTGCATATGTGACTGCAGGGGGAAATAAATAATTCATATTTTGGAAAAACCCTAATTACCAAAAGATGACTTTTCAGTATAGTTATGGGGTAAGAGGGAAATAGACATATATGTCTTGTTTTCCTAGGCTTTTTCAGGACGCAGTGAATAATTTTGAAGGTAACAACTTGATTTAGGGGGAGCTCCTATTTTAGCTCTTTTACTTGTGTAGACTTATATTAGTATGTGTGAAACAGGCGTTTTCCTTATTGAAATAAGGAAAATGTATGACATGCACTAGTAAATTTTTATACTACTTCCTTATTAAAGGCTGAGAATGTTTCATGTTTACCTTTATAATCCCCACATTTTGGAAACAGAATGGATATTCAAATATTGAATAAACTTGAAAAATATGAAGAGTTATTTTCCAAATTTTCCACTTTTTAATACATGACTGATTACAAGTGCCAAGAAAAGTTTCAGAGGGTAAAAAGAAAAAATATTCAAGGTAAAAACAAACAAAAATGAATATAGGCATGTTTGTGGTTTTACTTCTTATTCTTACTTGATAGTAGTCATGCAAAAAAACCCAACTCTGAGGAGCAGGCCATTCATGATTTTTCATGTGTGTTAAATGCACTGATGACTCTTCCACAAAGAAAATTTCAACCTTCAAATGTAATACACATAAAAACTAGTTTGTTTCATAGTCTAGTGCCAACATCACTTTCAAACAAACAGCAGCCTGTCATCCAAGAAGTAGCTAAAAGCAATTTGCACCTTTACTGGAGCCTCTCTTAAAATTACCAAAGAAGGTGAGATGAAGAATATATTGTTAACACTTAGAAAAACTTCTAATAAATGCCCTTTCATCGTATCTCTTATTTTAAAATATTTGCCACAAAGAAGTAGCTCTTCTAAATTTCTCTCTTCTTCCTGTCTAAACTACCCTAAACTCTCCTTTGACCTTTGGTTTTATTGACCTTATATTTTGTCTCCATGGCAACTATTCTATCCCCTGACCTGCTGCAACCTCCATTTACCTAAAAATGTCCAGAAATCTCTTGGTAAAATCAAATCTTCTTTAGCTAAAATGGGAGGAAATTGGGCTGTGAAAACGCAAGCTTTAATATTTTAGTCCTGACCAAATAAGCTGTAGTGGGGGCTGGGTGGCAGTGAGTGAGAGAGAGAAATCTATTTGACTTTTAGGATTTTCAATTAAAAACTAGTAAACAGTATTTAACTCAAGCCTCTAAAGTCAAAGGATTTTGCTGGATCTTTGTTTTAGTTTAAATTTGAATAAAAAAGAAAACTCCTCATGGCTCTCGTTGCATGTATGGATTATTTCCTCGTCCAAATATCCCTTTGCTTTTTTCCTCTGTAGCTCTTTATGATTTTCTCACTGTCAACCCATGGAAGAGAGAAGGGCATTCAAGGAGGAGATTCTAACACTGGGCTGTGAGAAGGTTGAGGAAGAAAAGGAACTGCCATCTTGCAGAAGGTCCTCACAAAGTGACATAGGACAGGAATCCTCTAATTAGTGGAGCAGAATCAAGGCAAGCAGACAGCTTTCTGTTTACCTCAGGACTAGGAAGGAGACCAGCTGGCTCTCTCTCAAAGACAGCAAATGCTATTTATTGCTGTGTCAAAGAGACTTGCCAGATTAAATGTATTTGAAAAAATAAAGTTTACATGGGTGTTTTTTAAACCTCCATGGAAAATCAGTTTGGTATAAGACAATGCTCTGGAAGCCAAGTTAACTCTGCAGGGTCCCTTTTCTTCCTTATCTGCAAAATGAAAGTAATGCTATTTCACCTACATACCCTCTCAAATTTGTTGTGAAGGTCACAGAAGATGCTTTTTGTGAAAGCATAAGAAGAAATAAGCTATAGATTTCAGTATATAAATATAAAATATCATTCTCTTCCCTCAGCTTATTATCACTATTATTATTAGGTCAATTTATAAACCTGACTTTCTTGAAATAAAATTAATAGAAGAGTTTGACTACTGAGCTGCCATGCAACATGTGGAGCAATTTAGAAAATAATTGAATATTAAACAATCACTTAAAAATCATTTGGATGCAGCATCAGCTTTGAGGTTTCTAAACTGTAGTGTGCACCGACATGTATTATTATAGTGCTTTCTTTAGT
>NW_012154729.1:8797409-8803884 GCF_000956105.1 Propithecus coquereli
CATTTGTGAGATGTAAAAAAAAATTTTAAAGAAGAAAATTCACTTTATAAGCTAACCAGTGTTAATATTGGTCAATATGACCAATAACTTTTCTATGCCAGGTTTTGTTAGTTGGAAGAGACCTCAGTAAGGCTCCAGCTTTTTCTGGGGTAGGAAATATTCCTGACATTTGGGGTGGAAAAATTCTTTATTGTGCTTTGTAGATGTGTAGCAACCCTGTTCTGGGAAAACAAACATCAGGTAGCTCTTGATGTCATTATGACAAACAAAATTGGCAACTATCCCTGTAGATTTCCAATAGTCCCCGGGCCATAGGTAAATGGTACCTCACCCTTCCTGGGAGCCACTTCATTTTACACGTCAGGAATCAAGAGTTCCAAGGAAGTTAATTGATTCTCCAAAGCCACAGAATGGCAGACTCGGGAAGTACCTTTTCTTATTGGTACTTTTCCACTACCTCATGCTGCTTCCTCTCCAAGTCCCGTAAAGTGTGACTGGAACAACTCTGGAAAGTGACATGACAAATTTCGAACAGAGTACCTTTCTACAGAAAGAATGAGGAGACAACAGTGAAGGAATTTCACTTTTCCCTATTCCTGTACATTCTTTGACAAAGTCACAAATAAGTACATGGTGGATTTGTATCTTTGAAAACAAAAAACAAAATTCTACTTGATGTCCTTTTTTGCTATTCCTAAGATAGTTTATAAGAGAATATTTAATAATACACTGTGAAGTATTTCTTTGCATTTTTATGTATCGAAAGGAATGACAACAGATGCTGTTCTGGGGGTGTTACTCCTATGTTGATTATAACTCGCACACTGTGTTTTCCTTTTAAATATTAAGAATTTCGATTAGGATTTTTCTTCCATTTGATTTTCTCGTTCTTACTGTTTTCTTCTCCTCCTTCCATTTACTATGTAATATTGATGAAGTATTTTCACATTTTCATATATTGGCTAACACACTAAAAACAGAATCATGGCAGAATAAAATGGATTGGGTTATTGAAAAATGCAAATGACAAAATACATTTTTTCTAAGTATAGTATTTACAGATGTGATCTTTCAGCAGGAAAAAAGGCAGACTAGATTAAGTCATTTCCAATACTAACAAATGAAATATCTCTTTTGAAAATCAATAGTATCATTTACCAACATAAGACCATGAGTTTGTTGTACCAAATTAGGACCTCCCTTGTTGGTATACAGACTACATTCTTTAGAACTGTGTTCATTTTTTCACATATTTTCTTCACCAAAGTCTTTCATCACATGTAAATTCAGATGGGAATTAAGTTGAAATAAAAAGAGACTCAATGTACTACCAAGTCACCTCCTCCCAAATCGGGCCAACGTTTCTCTTCCTCTTCCCTTGTGTCCACATTTGCTGGGATTTAGCATCCCCTTTGAATTTCTTGTTGTCATAGGAACATGTGTTCCTAGTTGACCTTTTGTTTTTCAAGGGGAAAGACAAACACGCCACCCACTGTGGGGGCCCAACTAGAGCTAGTCCCAGAGAGTTGCACCTTCCCAGCTGCAGAGTCCAGCGTGCTCAGGAGAACAGCTATCTCCAGCCCTGTTGGCAGCGACAGGCAGAGAATGGAAGCCAGCTGTACTGGGGCTGGAGCTTCATGAACCCTTTCCTCTTAGGCCACATCCTGTCTGTCTGTTAGGAGTGAAGGAATGTTACAGGTCAAACAAAGAGCAGCCTTATGTAACAAAACCCCCAGGATTAATCTTTGGAAAATAACAGCAGGCAGGCCACCTGAGGTTAGAGTAAGGAATAAAGTATCTTCAATTGGACATAACAAAAGTGTGCTACACGTTATAGATTAGAATGCACAGAGGGCGAAAAATCCTAATGTTTATAAATCCTGGAGATTGTGAATGAAGTGTAGATTTGGAAAATACTTTGGGTATGGAGACTACTAGAATCTGGACTCAAATCACAGCAGCACTGCCTCTAGCATATCCTGAGTCTTTGTATGGCATTTCAAAGATGTGCTCCCTCTGAGGAGATGCTGCTGCATGCCTTCTGCAATGCATTAGCTGTGTGAGTGTATGAGGGAGCCCTGCTTGGGTAGCTATCACTCTACTTGACATCTTGGCTTAAATGTTCCAGAAACATCTCCAGGCTTAACACAGAACTCTTGATTTCTTCCACAAAGATTTTTATCCTTCGTACCTTTTCCCATTTTATAATAGTAAGTGGAAGCTGAGTATGAACAGTTGTTTAAGCCAAAATTCTTGTGGTCATTCTAGAGCCTTCCCTTTGCCCTGGTGAAGCCCCACCCCTGTGGCCACACAGAAACTGCCAGAAAGTCTCTCAAGTTCCCCTCCAAAGTACTTCTGGAATAGGCTTTCTACTCAGTTTCCATGGCCATTCCCAATCCCAACCACCATCATCTCTCACTGAGGCTGCAGTAGTAGCCTCTAGTTAATCTCCCTGCTCCCATATGTTCTGCTATCATCTTCCATTTTCCACACAGCAAATGGAGTGCTCTTCTACAAAACCAAGCATCTTAAGTCATTTCCCAACTAAAACCCTTAAGAATCTTTCAGATAATCTTACAATTAAATTCAACCTCCTTATCATGGCCTAAAATGCTACACCTGGTCTGACTCCTTCCAAGATCTTCCCCTCATATACCGTTACCTTACCTGACTCATTGCATTGCTTTTTCTTCCCCCAAACATGCCAAACTGAGCTCTAGATGTGCAAGCCTCTGTCTGACCTATTCTTTCCCTAGAACTTTCACATGACAAACAATTTACATTCATTCGGCACCATGCTTTCACAGCACCTCATTGGGAATGCCTTCCCTGGCAACCCTATTTCTAATGAAGATAAAATTAAATTAACTAAAATATTTAAAAAAAAGAAAACACTCTCCCAGTTACTATTGCATCACCCAGTTCATTTCCTCTGTAACAGCTATTGCAGTCAAAGGTTATGTTATTTGTTTCCCTTTTTACTGGTTATCTCACCCTACTAGAAGCTAAGGACCTTGGCTGGGACTGGAACATTGCTTGGCAACATGGCAAGGGTTAAATAAATACATAAATAAATAAACACGTACACATTTTTTTAACTGGAAATTCTTCTAATGTCATGAGAACACTTATCCCCATCATTTACGATATCTTGGCACACTTTCTATTCTACTCTTACATTTTAGTCTCCTTACGACTTCTAGAATTGAACAGAAGTGTGACTTAGACTTAATGCAAAAGAGAAAAAATGGGTTAATCTACAGCTAGTTTTGTGTGATTCCTAGGTCGTAATCTAAGCATCCTCAATCACTATTCCCCAAAGAATCCTTCTCAAGAAAGCACTTTGATTTGTTACTTTAAAGGAGATTTATGAATGTCTTACCCTCCCTGGGTTGGCACAGAAGAACAAATAAACACGCTTGCACTCTACATGCTTCAGCGCATATGTGTATAAATTAGTATAACACTCTGAAAATTTCTCTCTCTCAGAAAATGCACACATATTATGCAAACAGAGCACGCCCTTTGCTGAGTCCAATTAACTCCTGGGTGGTCTGGCACTGGATTTTTCACATTGATGGTTCCGTGTATTGTTCCTAGTGTCCTGAACTCAAAGACATCAAAGGTTCACTCATTATAGTATTACATTGTTAGCATTGAAAAGCTTTACTTCAGTTATAATTATCACTGATATTTATTATGAATACAAGAAAAATATATTTGTGCCTATATTTTCAGTTCTTCTTCCATAACCAGTGACAACAAACTTTTCACAGTTGTATCTTGGTTTATCACAATAAACTAAATAACATCAAATTTTTTCCCTTTACCTTCAGAACAATCTTTACTTTAATCCAATTAGGTTTTGTTTTCTATCTAAAAATGCCTTTCTTCTCCAAATTATAACACATATTTTTGTTTCCTTCTTAATTTTAATGAATCTCAATGAACTTTTTATATATATGGCTTAGTTGCCCATCCTCTCCCCTTTATATCACAGTATGGATTACGTGGTTCCAAGAGTTTTTAGTTCAGACCATTAAGGAACCGAAGATAAGTCAGTGTGATTCCTTCATCATGTCTCTTCCTAAGGCAATTTCTCATTCTTGCTATGGGATTCTATATTTGCATAATCAAGTGATTTATGAACTTTGCTTCTCTAAATTCTTAGAAGTTCCAAGGTGAAGTGTCAAAGTGTACATATGATGAAGAGGAGACCCAGAGAGCAAGGCTGTGAGATCCTCTGTTCTTCTACCACAGAAGATTCTCTTGTTCTGTTTTAAATATTGGAATCCTTAATATTATTTATTTTGAAGAAGTTATTTGCATGCCAAAAAAAAAAAACTTGAAAATCATCATTTGACCCATGACTTGTGTAGCTCTGGACAACATGAGATAAGGACCAGACTGAGGCAAGCTTAGCACATCTGGTACTACCCAAGGAACTTGGGTCTACAAAGAACCAAATATTTACACTTCCCAGAGGTCTTGGAATGTGACCTTCAGAACTCAAGACTTGTGGGAGAAGCTCAGATCTTCCTATGAATGTGCTGGGAAACTCTCTTTCTTCTAAAAATTAATTAGATAATTATCTTTACAGTAGACCATGCTCCTTGGCACTTCATCATAGCTGAGTGAAACAGTAGTGTATATTTATGTCCTCATACTTTTTACTTCCTCTTCTTTGCTATTGACTATATTGTTCCTTAAGTCTAGCATCTATCTCTCAGTGCAAATCTTTACTTCAGTCCAGGCATTGCCCTATCAAAAATCTTACTCATCCCTCCAGACTTAATTAAAAATATGTCTCTTCCACGAAGATTCCTGTGATGCCATCAGTCAGAAATGATTGCTACTTCTTCCATACTTTAAGGCTTGTACTTCGATTTAGCACTAAAATCATCTTGCTGCAGTTTGTAATTGTTTCATGCTGCTTGCCCCTGGAGAACAGGTCTATGTCTTACATTTTGGTATTCACCTCCAACCCGCCCTCTCCACCCCAGCATGTAGCATAGTTCTTTGCATTCAGTAAATAATCAATAGATTACAGTTTTGGATTTGTTAGAAAGGTAGATGACTATTCAATATTCTTAATGTTAGGCATCATGAATCAACCCAGGCTAAGGTAGGCAGAAAATAAATTTATTACAGAATATTTAGAACTTGTGTTTAGAGGCCACATCATCAGGAACAATCTCTAAAGTGATGTCAGAGGATTGGTCCCATAAAAATCCCTATGCAGTCACCACCGGGTATAGTCGCAGCTGTTATATGATGGAAAGCATGGATGTTGGAACGTGGACAGGCTGATAGAACCATCACCATTGCCTCTTCTGGAACTTGATGCAGTTTTACTTGCTTCCCTCCTCTTACCAGAATGGATTTTCCACCAGTCTTGTTTCTTTGCTTTAAATGCTTGAGTCAAAGAGTTATTATAGAATCTGGTGAAGTTGCATCTTATTAACAGAACCTGTGTTCTAGCTGCAAGGGGAGTTAGAGAAAAGAGTTTTTGCTTCTATGGAAGTCAGTTTGTGCCCCCATCAAGACTCAGTAGGTGAAGAAGTGCCCCAAAATAGGAAGGGGCTTTAGAGGCTGGGTGTACAAATAAATATTATTACAGGTGTCCATATACGGGTATTTCATATTTCAAACCTTATAATTCATCCAATTATCCAAATCCTCAACTTCTCAACTCCAGGAGAAACATATGTCCTGATTTCTATTTGCCTTTATGTATATGATTTGGTCACTTTGAGTCCTATCAAAATTCTACCAAAAGCCAATTGGAATTTATTTCCTAAGGGAATACTTTCAGTACACAAAATAAAGGTGTTTGCACATAACTTCTTTCATGCTTACTGCTTTAGCAACATCTATAGGATTTCTTTCGTTAGTCCTAGTTTCCAACAAAATTGCTCACTGTCAACTAATCAAAACAATAACTGGTATCTATGCTATAGGCATCACCTTTGCTTTACAACAAATCTCTTTTCTATACTTATTTTCTGGCTCAAGCCCTAAATCCATCTACTGCTTTTCATGTAATTGTTGCTATATTCTGGCATTTGTTTACCAGGACACAGCTGAACCTTATTCCACTGTTTCATTACTGAAAATGAGCCACAGAGGCCTGTATTCTTTATCAGTCATGTAGAAGAAATCCTAATTCTTTGGTACAGCCCCAAAATAAATCCATGTTCTCCCATCAACTGAAGCTTATATAAAAGCTTCTTTGGAAGCTTACATAAAATATTCTCTGAGCCATAAATATGGTCCTTGGTTCAAATTTCTGACATAATAATGAAGATCTCCACATAACCTTTTGCTGGGCAGTTTCTCTCATTTCTTTACTAAGTACAGTGGATTCATATAACATTTCTTCTTCTAAAGAAATCTTGAATGCATTGGAATTGAATTTACTTCAACAAACCTATTGTTAAGAATTGTTAAGATGAAATATGAATCAAACTATTAT
>NW_012154729.1:8805439-8807793 GCF_000956105.1 Propithecus coquereli
ACTGCAAGTATCTATTAATAGTAGGCCAATAAGTTCTATGGGTCAGGCACTTTGCAGGAAAGTCTAAAGTAAAAATATAAAGTTGAAAATTGTTAAATTAAAGTTGTAGGTTTTGGGGATTCAAGTTTCCTAAGGGAGAAGAGTATACTGAGAAGAGATGTGAATGGAGAAACATAGAAATCGAAATAGGCAAAAATTCCAGCACATAAATCAGACATTTAAGAATGAAACCAAAAGAAAATGTCATAGAAACCAAAGGCATAGAAGGAATAATTAAAAAATCAAATATCATGATAGGTCAAGTCCTTTAGATTTAGCTACCAGATCATTCATTTTCTCTGGTAACACTACTTCAGTCATATTGTTAGAGTAGAAGAAGCAGGTGATGCCATTTCTTTTCTCTCTTTTTTTTTTTTCAAAATGTCATCTAGAAAAAAATGTAGTGTATTGGAAAAATTTCTTAAAGGTGGAAATTAAGCATATATCTAAGCTGAAAAAGAGTATTCTGTAGAAAATAAAAATTTGAAAGGAAATTGGATAAATCAAAATCTCGAGATGAGGCATACCGATGAGGATTTTAGCTTTAAGAAAGAGATGGGGAATCTTCTTTTTAGAGACTTGAAAGAAGAGAAACAGGATTCTTGTGGCTGGAGGTACTAATACAGTCGGAATTGTAGAATGTTGAGTCTTTTGGTCCCTCGTAATCTCACATTTCTGTGTTAGGAGAAACAATTTGCTTACAGTAGGAAACTCATGAATCTAGTGGGGCTCTAAGGAGGTGGCAGCGATTTGGAATATTTAATGGAAGAATGCAAATGAAAGTGTATCGAGGAGCAGAGAAAGTATTTTTCCAAATTCATTACGATATTTTCTATCTTTATTGCTTATGTCATTTTTCCATCTTGATGTATTACGGACTTGTAATTAAATAGCTAGTCTCTTGTTTGTTTCTTTCTTAATTTTATTCTCATTTCATTTTCCCCTCTCCTCTTTCACACTGCCCCAAATTTCAGAATTTCTTGTTTTCCCTCTTCTTCAAAATTCTCCAGCAGTTGAAATTCACCAAGATTCTGAGAAAGGTTAAAGGGCCAATATTTAGGCCTGAGAACAGCCAAATAACTGTTGTACACTTCCTGTTTTGTTCTTACATTTTTTTCTTCTTCTACTACATTTGCATGGCTTGTGCCTACATTGATCCTCCAGTACTCTGCTTTTTCATCTCTTTTTTTTTCTGGAATTCTGAAATGCTGCTCTAAAATGCGTAGTATTCCAACCTACACTTCCACCTCTTTCCTCAAGCCTGGCCATCATGATGAATTTTTATTTGCTTAAAACAAAGACTTGAAGGAATTAGCCATGCAGACACCTGGGTGCTACGTACCCAAGCTGGCTTCCTTTGTGGTAGAAAACTGGCAATACAGAAATTCCACGCCTCACCTCTAAATCTGGAATCACCTACAAAAAGACTTATTCCCCAAGCACATAATAGTTCTGAACTTCAATCTTATTAGAACAGTCCGAACAAATATCTCTAGTCTAGAAACTAGGCTTCACCCTGTTTGGCTTAGACTTGGGTTATTGGGTTATTGTGAGATCATTAAGGTGATGGGAATAAGATTGTATGGATCAGTTCATACCAATTAGGATCCACTTAGATCTGAGGCAGAGGTCAATTCCACCTCAACCAAATGGACCCTATACAATGAGGATGGGATAGATTGGGTGCTTGAGAGTTAATAAGATGCCCACTGCCATAGGCTCAGTGGTACTCATCCTCAGTCTTTCTTCAGGGAAGAATCCCCTGTGCAGTGCCTGTTTCATGGGCTTATGATCTACGTAATCACATACAATTATCATCCTACTGCACAGAATATATAATATATGTTATATTTTTACATAATGCATAAAAATACTTATAATTAATTGCTACATTTTGGTCTTCCTCCACGAGTCTGAATTGCACGTGAAAGGGGATATTGTATTTATTTCTATATCCCTAGGACTGAGCACAATGAATGTTTATGAAACTCAACACTGGTAACTGCCTTGTCGAAATAGAACATTCTTTTGTTTTCTTTGTCATCTCTCCACAGAGATGTACCTCGACCTCCAACTAACATTAAAGAAGCTGCATTTGTGATCTAGCATATATGGCCCTTTGAAATTCACTTAATTTATTTAATGATAGATGGAAATGATGATAGTAATAATTGCTGTATCTCACTGGCATGTTTTGAACCCTGGAACCCTTCTGTTTTTATTCATTTATTGTTTCTTGTTTGAATTATTTTTAAGGTTCTGTTTGTTACAGAACACAAGAGAAATGTTTTGAAAGCTGATTTTGCATTTTAAAA